>NW_027362769.1:88677102-89057102 GCF_046119375.1 Phyllobates terribilis
GTCTAATGAATACTTGTGCCAGAGACATATTTAGTTGTGACATTACCTTAGGCATTGTGAAAAAATACATTCTTCATTTCTTAATGTGTGCCTAATGGGGTACATTTAACAAGCGTGCCACAAGAAAAAGTCTTCACAATGGAAGAGAAGATTGAAGGGTCCCTGGTCACCGAACCCTTGTGTTTAAACACAGAGATATCATATATATGGGTAAAACAGGAAAAATATTCCCATCATAGCAAATTATTGTAAAACCCAAGTTATCCATGTTACCACCTGAGAGCAGATATTTGGGTTCCTCCGACAAACCCAATAGATGCTCGATTGAGAGTGATCACTCAGAAATTGGCAAAATGCATCCACTTCAGTCTCATTTCTATGGGCGACTTAAGCCTGAGTCAGCGTTAGATCTCTAGAACATTCAGCATAGTAATGTTTCCGCATTGTGTACGGAGGTATCCTGCTCCGCTCCAAGAAATACAAATATGTCAGTGGAAAGGTACACAAAGAATAGGGTGTGTTAAATCACCGGTAAAAGTTCAGGGCATAGGATCTCATACTCACAGTAATGGCAAAGTGAAAGCCACAAGCACATAAACTACGGCAGACAATAGCCAGCGATTGAAAACTCCTCAATGGGTGCTCAAACATTTACTTTATTCTATTAATGAAGATGCTAATAATGGATCTAGTAATGCAAAATGTTATAAAGTGTAAGTACATGCTTGTTCAATCTACACTTATATTTTAGAGACAATACTTTTTGACACAATTTTAAAAAGAAACCATTCCAGGAAAATGTTTTATTTGGTGTGTTTTTTATTGTATTTGATTTGCTGTCATGAGAGTTAAACAGCCCAAAAGTATCATGAAAATGGCACAAGCGGGGTATCCTGTGGATTAAAAAAAAATTACACATATACAATATATATACAGTTATATGAAAAAGTTTGGGCACCCCTATTAATCTTAAGCTTATTGTTTTATAAAAATTGGTGTTTTTGCAACAGCTTTTTCAGTTTGAAATATGTAATAACTGTTGGACACAGTAATGTTTCTGCCTTGAAATGAGGTTTATTGTACTAACAGAAAATGTGCAATCTGCATTCAAACAAAATTTGACAGGTGCATAAGTATGGGCACCTCACCAGAAAAGTGACATTAATATTTAGTAGATCCTCCTTTTGCAAAAATAACAGCCTCTAGTCGCTTCCTGTAGCTTTTAATGAGTTCCTGGATCCTGGATGCAGGTATTTTTGACCATTCCTCTTTACAAAACAATTCCAGTTCAGTTAAGTTTGATGGTCGCCGAGCATGTACAGCCCTCTTCAAATGATCCCACAGATGTTCAATGATATTCAGGTCTCGGGACTGGGATGGCCATTCCAGAACATTGTAATTGTTCCTCTGCATGAATGCCTGAGTAGATTTGGAGCGGTGTTTTGGATCATTGTCTTGCTGAAAGATCCATCCCCTGCGTAACTTCAACTTTATCACTGATTCTTGAACATTATTGTCAAGAATCTGCTGATACTGAGTGGAATCCATGCGTCCCTCAACTTTAACAAGATTCCCGGTGCCGGCATTGGCCACACAGCCCCAAAGAATGATGGAACCTCCACCAAATTTTACTGTGGGTAGTAAGTGTTTTTCTTGGAATGCTGTGTTTTTTTGCCGCCATGCATAACGCATTTTTGTATGACCAAACAACTCAATCTTGGTTTCATCAGTCCACAGGACCTTCTTCCAAAAAGAAATTGGCTTCTCCAAATGTGCTTTTGCATACCTCAGCCGACTCTGTTTGTGGCGTGCTTGCAGAAACGGCTTCTTTCGCATCACTCTCCCATACAGCTTCTCCTCGTGCAACGTGCGTTGTATAGTTGACTGATGCACAGTAACACCATCTGCAGCAAGTTGATGCTGCACCTCTCTGGAGGTGGTCTGAGGATTGTCCTTGACTGATCTCGCCATTCTTCTTCTCTGCCTTTCTGATGTTTTTCTTGGCCTGCCACTTCTGGCCTTAACAAGAACTGTCCCTGTGTTCTTCCATTTCCGTACTATGTTCCTCACAGTGGAAACTGATAGGTTAAATCTCTGAGACAGCTTTTTGTATCCTTCCCCTGAACAACTATGTTGAATAATCTTTGTTTTCAGAACATTTGACAGTTGTTTTGAGGAGCCCATGATGCCACTCTTCAGAGGAGATTCAAACAGGAGAACAACTTGCAAGTGGCCACTTTAAGTAGCTTTTCTCATGATTGCATACACCTGGCTATGAAGTTCAAAGCTCTATGAGGTTACAAAGCCAAAAAAAGTGCTTTAGTAAGTCAGTAAAAAGTAGGTAGGAGTTTTTAAAACAAGAAAATGATAAGGGTGCCCATACTTATGCACCTGTCAAATTTTGTTTGAATGCAGATTGCACATTTTCTGTTAGTACAATAAACCTCATTTCAAGGCAGAAACATTACTGTGTCCAACAGTTATTACATATATCAAGCTGAAATAGCTGTTGCAAAAACACCAATTTTTATAAAACATTAAGCTTAAGATTAATAGGGGTGCCCAAACTTTTTCATATAACTGTATTTAGTAAAAATCAAAAATAACAGGCACCTGTAAAGTTGGTTCCACAATCAGATCTCAGTTGCTTTTCTTGTCCTCTGATGGGGAGAAATCGTTGATAAGATTGGAGGCATCCATGGATTCTATCACTTCTATATGTATCACACGTATGCTCATACATGTAAACAGAACTGCCTATCATTTACTCTCGGTGTGGCCACCATTGGCTCTATCTGTGATGACTACCTATAGACCAAAGACGTCCAAACCAACATAAGTAAATAGTGGCTCTGTGATCATCCTATTAGCTGGCAAATCGGACATTTGTTGTTGTTGCAGTCTTCCTCTTGTTTTCTCACACTAAACACAATGGTGAATTAGGTGGGAAACCCGTCTTTTAGCTCCCACAATCCAGCTCTTAAAGAGGTTGTCCCCATCTTTATCATTGATGACTTATCCTTAGGGTAGGGCATCAATTTGTGATCGGTCAGGGCCCAACACAATCACTGTTCTCGGAGTCGGTGGCGGCTGCTGGCCAGAAGTGCTCAGTTGTTGAGTTGCTCTGTCTTGCTTCATCTTCTGATAGTGGCCGCCGGGTACTGCACATCCACCTCCTATTCAAGTCAATAGGAGGCGGATGTGCAGTACTCTGTCGCAGCCACTATCAGAAGACGGGACAGCTCCGTAACTGAGCATTTCCGGGTGGCAGCCGCCACCGACATCTAGTACAGCTGATTGGAGTGTCAAGCCCTGACCGATCAGACATTGATGACTTATCCTAGAAAAAAGTTATCAATGATAAAGTAGTGGACAACCTCTTTAAAGCACCTTCGATGAAATGTTTGCCTTGATGTTTGACCCTTAAGTGGTAATGACTTATCAGTAAGGTGGTGATATGGTGATGGCCAGGAATAATTAGGTAATTCTTTTTTACATCCTCCAACTTGGCCTTGTTTAAACGGCCACCGACCCTTTGCATGCCCTGATTGTCGACTACCGATTTTATGTCGACAATGAGGCTGTTTTTTAGGAATATCTCTCTTTTCACATAGACATTTCACAAGATCTTGGAGGCTGAAAACATCTTCTTGGTAGTCTCTTCAATAAAATCCACCAAGAACTCTGGACCTGTCAACCAAGAGGAATTTGCACTAATTATTTGCACTAATAGACACAGGCCTGGAGGCATGGTCAGCAGGGTTTAGATGAAATGGAACATACTGCCATTATTCAGGTTTAGAACACTACCTGATGCTTTCAAGGACATTATGCAACCATTTTGGAACATATAGGTTTTAAAAGGAGTTGACTTCGGGTGGTTTGAGACTCTTATCCAAACATACTTTCACCCACAATTATCCAGCCTAGATCAAGTCTTTGAGCATATGGAGCATCGTCTGCGCTGTTGCATTGCTGGTACACCTTGTGATTAGTGTTGAGCATTCCAATACTGAAATATCGGGTATCGGCCGATATTCGCGGTATCGGAATTCCGATACTTAGTTCCGATACTTTTAGGATATCGGATACCGGAATCGGAAGTTCCCATAATGCAATTTTCCAGTTTCATTTTATTCAGCCAATGAGGATCCTAAGAAGTGTGGGCACATCCTGTTAGGCATGTAGGCATGTTAACTAATGGTATGGCTGAGATTGGCTGCTGAAATGATGTCATGATGCACTATAAAAGCCGCCGCCGCCATTTTGAGCTCACTCTGCTGTGAATTCAGTTAGGGATAGGACACTGTTGTTCTGAGGGACAGTTTTAGCTACCTATTTGCTCTATTCTGCTTTACCCCAGCTACTTTATAAATCGCTGTGCCTTGCAGCGCTAGTGCACAGTTCTCTGTGCTGTTCACCGCTGTCTGCAAGGTCTCTGTGTGTGAATGCAGCTCACGCTGTAATGTGTGCTTCAGCCAAGTCTGGTTGTAGTGCGCTCAATGTGCGTCACTGCCTCATACATTGTCCTTTTTTGCTAATTGATCATTTTTCCTGATTTCTCCTATTAGTGTGGTGGTTCCATCCGTATCCAGCTACATTGGTTCCAAACACACTATACAGGAGTAGTTAGAGAAGTTTTATTTTGTCTTGCAGCGCTAGTGCATAGTGCTCTGCATCTGCACTGCTCACGGCTGTCTGCAAGGTCTCTGTGTGTGAATGCAGCTCACGCTGAAGTGTGTGCTTCAGCCACGTCTGGTTGTAGTGCGCTCAGTGTGCGTCACTGCCTCATACATTGTCCTTTTTTGCTAATTGATCATTTTTCCTGATTTCTCCTATTAGTGTGGTAGTTCTGACTCGCCCCCTGGGCCCCGCGTACACATGTAGTGGTTTCTCCGGAACCAGGTCTCTGGGGGATGCTGGGGTTTGTAGTCTCCGTGGCGGCGACCCGGTCCCGTGGCTCAGGGTGGTCAAACCAGTGGCAGTCTATTTGTAAGGTTTTAAGTTAATTGTCCGATTAACTTAAAAATCAGTGCGGACCGCCGCTGCAAAGCAGACCGCTGGGGCTGATGGGGTATGCAGCTGAGGTAGTGTGACTCCCCACGGGAGGAGTGCAGCCCCAGGGCAGTGAATGTGGATGATGGGAGTGATGGTGCGCGGGAGTCCCAGCACTAGTAGTAGATGAAGCAGGAATGACTCAGAGTCTTTGCAGTGCAGTTCAGGGTCTTTACTGGTGATGTTAAAGCAGACCCTCCCGGGAGTACTGGCTAACATAAGGGGCCTGATCAGTCTGCGAGCAAACAGGAGTTCCCCTGGCCAGGTGGAGTTGTAGGCCTCCCTGTCTATCTGCACTCTTTCTGGCTACCTTGCTGTAAGCGGGTAGAAGTAGCCCACATCCCTGAGTATACCGTGTGGTGCTCACCCGTATGGCTGGTGACTTGGGGCCTTCTGTTAGCCTCCGCTCCTGGATGGCGGTGCTGGTCCCTTCCTTGTGACTGAGCCTCCGGGCTTCTATGGCCAGAGGACCTGGAATCCCCTGCCGGCAGGTTTCTGCTGCTGGGTGAATATCAGTCCCCACAGCCTCTGACTCCTGTGTCCGGTTCCTAGATTCTTCTGCCAGGGCGAGCTATATCTCTGCTTAGCTTCCAGCCCCCGGTCTTCTGCTCCTAGCTCCTACAGAGCTCCTGCTGTAACTTTCCCTCTCCAGGCTCTGACTCTCCTAATCCCGCCCCAGACCCAGTTTATAAGGGCAGATTCCTCCCCTCCCAGGTCTGGGCGGGCGGTGTTGCATGCTTAGGGCTCCCGACCAGAGAAACCTCCCACTTGCTCTCAGACGTAATATTCCTATTACTGTGGCAACCAGACCCCTGGGGTGCCACATTCCCCCCTAGTGAATTTTAGTACTCCGGGACTAAACACATTTTTAAGAAAACACAAATACAGGGTATAAACAATAATACAACATATATACAAGAAGCTTTAGTCTTTAGAGGTCACGGCGTGTCCGTAACCGGGTGTCCATATCACCCAACAAGGTGAAGTCTTGGCACAGAGTAGGGGAACTGTCCAAAGCAAACCCCAAGCGTTGGCCCTGGGCGTGGCTGCAAGGCTGAGACTAGCTACTTTGGGCCACAAGGAGGCCACGCCAGACAGGTTTTCTCTTCCGCGGCCATCTTCGCAAGAGGCACCAAGGTGCAACTATCTACATGTAGTTCTGGTTATTCAGCGCCCATAACCTGTCAGTCCAAATAAACCTGAAGGGTAACTAGAGAAACATAATTAGTACCCAGGTAACAAAACATAAACCTTTTTCAACATTTACGTATGTACAGGTAAATATATATTACAGTTTAGATTCTCCAGCGAGCGGGCATTTGTCCTCTAGTGCTCCTGGTGGACCTACGTAACCCACTATCTGGTTCTGCGCTACAGGGTGTAGGAGGTGTTGCGGGTAGGTCTGGCAGCTTTCTGCGTACTCATTGGCTTACTAGGGGCACGGCAGGCTCACTACTAGCAGAGGGTTGATTCTCCTGGGCTGCTGGTATGGGTTCTTCTGCCTCCTGGGCCGGCTGCTCTTCTGACACTACCTGTTCTTCTGTAGGCTCTTCTGGGGCTGGCTGGAGAAAGTGAGGACGGGTACCATGACTGCGTTGTTAATCTGAGTCCAGGACCGGGGAAAGTCTCCGAGTACGGTACTGATCATTTCTTCCCTTTCCTCTGCAGGTTGAGGGTTTTCTTGATCTTCTTCAGGGCTTTGCAGCTGCTCGGGACACTTCTTCAGGTGGTCTCTGGAGACAATGGCTGTGGTCTCTCCTCCGTCCTTAGTGATGATACATACTTTTGGGTTCTCATGACTTGAGGGCAGTACGGTGTACGGGTACTTCTCCCACTGGTTGTCCAACTTGTGGAGCCGCCTCTTTCTCTTCAAGACCTGCTCTCCAGGCACCAGGGGAACAGCGGGAGCATACTGGTTATAAGCCTTCTCTTGCCTTTCTCTTGCTTGAGACAGACTCCGCTCGACGCTCTCCTGTACTTTCCGATACTGCTGCTGCCGTTCTGTATCCCAGTCTGCCTCTGGCGAGGTGTCCTCAGGTGTCAGGACTCCCATATCCAGGTCAATAGGCAGCTTACCAGGTCTTGCTCTCATTAGGTAAGCCGGGGTACAGTTGGTGGAGCCTACGGGGATGTGATTGTACAAGTCCACCAAATCAGGCAGTTTTTCAGGCCACAGACTGCGTTCTTCCAGGGGCAACGTTTTTAGCAAGTCTATCACCACCTGGTTCATTTTCTCACATAGTCCGTTGGTCTGAGTGTGATGGGGCGTTGTTCTTATCTTCTTGCAGCCATACAGGTTGCAGAACTCCTGGAAGACCTCCGCTTCGAAGGCTGGTCCTTGGTCCGTCAACACTTGCTCCAGATACCCGTGTGGATGGCAGAAGTGCTGCTGGAAGGCTCTAGCTGATGTTTGAGCCATTAAGTCCTTGACAGGGACCACCACCAGGAACCGGGAGTAGTGATCTATGATGGTGAGGGCGTAGACGTACCCAAATCTGCTTGGAGCCAGTTTCACATGGTCCAGGGTTACCAGTTCCAGTGGCTGCCTGGTGATGATGGACTGCAGGGGAGTCTTCTGGCTGGCACGGTCCTTCCTTCTTAGGTTGCACGGGCCACAGTCTCTGCACCACCTCTCGATGGCTCCTCTCATGCCTATCCAGTAGAACCGTTCACGCAACAAGAACTCCAGCTTTTTCCATCCGAAGTGTCCTGCTCCGTTGTGGTATGCCTCCAGAACCATAGCCGCTTCTCGTCTTGGGACCACTACTTGCCAGGTCAGCTCATGTGTTCGAGAGTTGACCATTCTCAGGCACAGCTTCTCCCTGTAGAGAAACAGCTTACTTTTCTCCTTCCACAGTTGCTTGGTCTCCTCCGGGGCGTCTGGGTCAAGACGGGCATCAGCCTGTGTCAGCATTTCCTTCACCAGACGGACTGCGGGATCACTGTCCTGTGTCTCTGCCCAGCTGTAGTGGGGTAAGGGATTGAACGTAGCAAAGCGCCTGTCCCTCACACGGTGGGAATACAGGGTAATCCCATGGCGGTGGAACGTGGGGAGTTCGATTTCTTCCAGTTCTTCTGGATCTTCTCCTACGTCCGGTAGGTTTGGCATTCTGGACAGGGCATCCGCGTTGGCATTTGAGCGTCCCGTCCGGTATTTGATGATGAATTCGTAGTTGGACAGGCGGGCCATCCATCTCTGCTCCAGGGCACCAAGTCTTGCTGTGTCCAGGTGTGTCAACGGGTTGTTATCCGTGTACACGGTGAACTTGGAAGAGGCAAGGTAATGCTTGAAACGTTCGGTCACTGCCCACACCACTGCCAGGAACTCTAGCTTGAATGAGCTATAATTCTCAGGGTTTCTCTCTGTGGGCCGTAGTTTTCGGCTGGCGTAAGCGATTACCCGTTCTTTCCCCTGCTGGATCTGGGACAGTACGGCTCCTAGCCCGATGTTGCTTGCGTCTGTGTGGAGGATAAAGGGCTGGCTGTAGTCAGGGTACGCCAGGATTTCATTCCCCGTGAGGGCCATCTTCAGCTGGCAGAAGGACTCCTCTTCCAGCTTTTCCCACCTGAAGGGCGGCTTCTGGTTTTTGGCCTTCCTGGATTGACCTATCAGGAGGTCCTGCATAGGGGCTGCCAGTTTGGTGAAATCGGGAATGAATCTTCGGTAGTAGCCTACCAACCCGAGAAACTGTCGCACTTCTTTTATGCTGGAGGGTCTTGGCCAGTCTTTAATCACGGTAATCTTATCGGGGTCGGGAGCCACTCCGTCAGCACTCACCACGTGTCCCAGGTACTGCACCTTTGGTTTCAGCAGGTGACACTTGGATGGTTTCACCTTTAGGCCGTAGCTTGCCAGGGCGTCAAACACTTCTGCCAGGTGTTTCAGATGGTCCTCATAGATTTTGGAATAAACGACGACATCGTCCAGGTATAACAGGACCGTCTCGAAGTTCCGGTGTCCCAGACAGCATTCCATCAACCGCTGGAAGGTTCCTGGTGCGTTGCAGAGCCCGAACGGCATACAATTGAATTCGCTGAGACCCATCGGGGTGGTGAATGTGGTCTTCTCCTTGTCTGCCTCTGCTACAGGAACCTGCCAGTACCCCCTAGTAAGATCCAAAGTGGAGTAGAAGTTAGCAGATTTTAATACAGCTAAAGATTCTTCTATTCTAGGTAACGGGTACGCATCTTTGTGTGTGATACGGTTGACCTTCCTGTAGTCCACACACATTCTCATTGTGTTGTCCTTCTTTTTCACTAGAACTAGTGGAGCTGCCCAGGGGCTACAGCTGTCCCTGATTACCCCAGCCTCCTTCATGTCCCGCAACATCCCCTTTGCATGCTGATAGTGTGCAGGGGGTACAGGTCGGTATCTTTCCTTTATGGGTGGATGGTCTCCTGTGGGGATGTGATGTTCTACCCCCTTTACTCGCCCGAAGTCTAGCGGGTGTTTACTAAAGACTCTTTCGTACTCCTGAACCACCCGGTAGACTCCCTGTTTTTGGTGTGAGGGAGTGGAGTCAGTACCCAAATGCAGTTGCTGACACCAGTCCTCCATTTGTTTCTTAGAGCCGTTACCTTCCTCTGGTTGAGATGGAGGCAAGGGTTCTACGGCCTTTACAGAATTTTGGTTTATGGTGAACAATTTGGCTAGCGTGGCATACCGGGGCAGGTATACTTCTCTCTCCCCGATATTGATGATGCGGACGGGCACCCTCCCATGGCGTACATCGACCACCCCCCGTGCTGTCAAAATGGTGGGCCTACTGTCTGAGTAGACGGGTTCTACCATTGCTTGGTAGTCTCTACCTCTTAGACCAATAGCTGCCCGGCACCAGATCATCATCTCACTTTTCGAGGGCATGGCAATAGGGAACGGGTCACACATTCTCACGCTACCTATCTCACCACCAGATAGTTCCACTTGTTGCCGCTTCATCAGTGCCCGGATCTCTTTTTGGAGCACACGCTGCTGGCTGGAACTGGCGTTCTTGGCAACCTGCTGTAAAATGAGAATCACCTCTGCAAGACAATTTTCAATCACGTTAGTTCCCAAGGTTATTCTAGGGTGGCTCTCATGATGGTCTATGTCCACAATAATCAGTCCTTGTGCCGCCAGTTCGACTTTACCGACTTTAATAGTCACCTCCTTGAATCCCACCTGCGGCACGGGCTGACCATTGCTGGCGATGATACTCAGGTCGTCATCTGGGTAGCGGGTTATGTCCGAGTCATTCCAGTACTGCTTAAAGAGCACGTACGGGATGGTAGTCACTTGTGACCCAGTGTCCAGTAGGGCACTCATAGGAATGCCATCCAGTACCACAGGCAAGACTGGACGTCTCCCTACGTATTTATCACGCCAGTTCGATGGGCCTGATGATCTTATGCCTGGGGGTTGGCCCTCTACCCCAGGTTGTGCCCATTTAAATGACAGTACCTTGCCATATGTCCGGGTTGATTGCAGCGGCGGCAGATGGGTTGTCCGTCCTCATTGTATCTGTCGCTGGGTCTTCCTCTGGACGATGGGATCCTCCTCTGTCGGTGCCACGGGACGTCCTCCGGACTGGCGGCCTGCTTGATCCTTCCTGGAGGAGAAGCCTGTAAAGACTGCACAGTTCTGGTTAGCGCGGCTACGCTTTTGGTTAACTCTTGGACCTGATGGTGCAGGTCTGTAGCCGGGTTATTATCCAAAGCCTGCGCACCAGCTCCTACAGACTCTGTAGACAAGGGCGCCGCCTCCTGGTGATAGGTTATAGCAGGGTGCCGGTGGGTTACAGCGCTACCCGGTGCCGGTTCTCGGAGCACCCGGATGGCCCTGTCTTTTAACTTTGCAAAGTCTAAACCAGGGTTCTGCAAGGCCATTGCACGTAACTGGGTTCGGTGGGCATTGGACAGCAGACCCTCAATGAATTGCTCAGTTAACAGTTCATCTGCATTCCGCACACTGTCAGGGTCAGCCTGTTTAATGGCTCCCAGGGCCTCTTGCAAGTTCAAAGCATAATCTCTTATACTGTCTTGGGCCAGCTGCTTGCACCCATAGAATTTCATTTTGATCTCTGCTGAGGTACGGGTATCAAAAGTGTCCCTCAGACGGGTTAAGATTTCTTTTACAGTCTCCTTGTCCCGGACTGACCAGGACTTTACTTCATGTTAGCTGGTCTACCAATATGCTCACTTTTTGTCCTTCTGTCAGGGGGTATACCTTAAACAGGCTGTACAGTCTCTCTTTAAAGTCGCTTAGGGTATGCGACTTCCCTGAGTACTGGGGCAGCCAGGCCGCTTCGGGGATATAGGGCATTGGTGGTAGAGGGTCCCTCCGTATCCGTCATCTTCCTCCCCCCTAGTTAAGTGTGGCCTACCTTCTGTTGCTTCTTCTCCATAGGCCGCGGCTCCGCAGACGATCGTCAGAGTGGAGGACCTTGCGTCGCGCTCTGGTGACGTCAGTGTCGCTCTCTCTCCCTTCCAGGACCTTGCGCAGCATCGATGCGTGGGGCGGAGCTTCGGGCCTCGCACGCTTTCGGCGTCCACGCCCCTCTTCTTCCTGCGTGGCGTCCCGAAGATGGCGTCTGATGGCGGGAAAACGACTGCGGATGGCGGGAAACTTTTGAAGATGGCGGGAAACGGCTCCAGGTGGCGTGGACCTTCACCACGGCAGGTATGACAGTCTTTTCAAGGCGCGCAGTACCCGGTGGTTGCGGGCACGAAATCCTTCCAACTACGCCAAAGCTGACTCGCCCCCTGGGCCCCCCGTACACGTGTAGTGGGTTACCCGGAACCAGGTCTCTGGGGGACGCTGGGGTTTGTAGTCTCCGTGGCGGCGATCCGGTCCCGTGGCTCAGGGTGGTCAAACCAGTGGCAGTCTATTTGTAAGGTTTTAAGTTAATTGTCCGACTACGCCACCCGTGGATTGCGGTCAGTGCGGACCGCCGCTGCAAAGCAGACCGCTGGGGCTGATGGGGTATGCAGCTGAGGTAGTGTGACTCCCCACGGGAGGAGTGCAGCCCCAGGGCAGTGAATGTGGATGATGGGAGTGATGGTGCGCGGGAGTCCCAGCACTAGTAGTGCTGGTGCGGCG
Source organism: Phyllobates terribilis (assembly GCF_046119375.1). NCBI lineage: Eukaryota > Metazoa > Chordata > Amphibia > Anura > Dendrobatidae > Phyllobates > Phyllobates terribilis. The sequence continues at coordinate 88,689,236 of NW_027362769.1, forward strand.
ATGAAGCAGGAACGACTCAGAGTCTTTGCAGTGCAGTTCAGGGTCTTTACTGGCGATGTTAAGGCAGACCCTCCCGGGAGTACTGGCTAACATAAGGGGCCTGGTCAGTCTGCGAGCAAACAGGAGTTCCCCTGGCCAGTTGGAGTTGTAGGCCTCCCCGTCTATCTGCACTCTTTCTGGCTACCTTGCTGTAAGCGGGTAGAAGTAGCCCACGTCCCTGAGTATACCGTGTGGTGCTCACCAGTATGGCTGGTGACTTGGGGCCTTCTGTTAGCCTCCGCTCCTGGATGGCAGTGCTGGTCCCTTCCTTGTGACTGAGCCTCCGGGCTTCTATGGCCAGAGGACCTGGAATCCCCTGCCGGCTGGTTTCTGCTGCTGGGTGAATATCAGTCCCCACAGCCTCGGACTCCTGTGTCCGGTTCCTAGATTCTTCTGCCAGGGCGAGCTATATCTCTGCTTAGCTTCCAGCCCCCGGTCTTCTGCTGCTACAGAGCTCCTGCTGTAACTTTCCCTCTCCAGGCTCTGACTCTCCTAATCCCGCCCCAGACCCAGTTTATAAGGGCAGATTCCTCCCCTCCCAGGTCTGGGCGGGTGGTGTTGCATGCTTAGAGCTCCTGACCAGAGAAACCTCCCACTTGCTCTCAGACGTAATATTCCTATTACTGAGGCAACCAGACACCTGGGGTGCCACAGTTCCATCCGTATCCAGCTACATTGGTTCCAAATACACTATATAGGAGTAGATAGAGAAGTTTTATTTTGTCTTGCAGCGCTAGTGCACAGTTCTCTGTGCTGTTCACCGCTGTCTGCAAGGTCTTTGTGTGTGAGTGCAGCTCACACTGTAGTGTGTGCTTCAGCCACGTCTGGTTGTAGTGCGCTCAGCATGCGTCACTGCCTCATACATTGTCCTTTTTTGCTAATTGATCATTTTTCCTGATTTCTCCTATTAGTGTGGTGGTTCCATCCATATCTAGCTACATTGGTTCCAAACACACTATATAGGAGTAGATAGAGTAGCCTTTCTGCAGCCTTGTGCCCTGCAGCCCCAGCCAGATTAGTATTAGCCTATTTTTTGTAGTCTCCTCTATTGTGTTGTAGGTTACCTTCCTGCATTGTAATAGCTACAAAAAGTTTGTGATACTATCGGTATTACATCTTTGGGCACATCCAGTGTCTTTTTGTGACAAAAAAAACGTAAATAAAGTTCACTAAACACTCCACTTTACAGTTGTATAGGCCACATTAGCTCATATTAAAGTCTAGTCCACACTTTATAAAATTAGTGTTTCTTATACCTGTTAGCAGCTGTTCAGGAATAAGCACACTAAGCCCTTAGTACTTTTCTGCCTATCTTTATCAGTCTACCAAGATGAAGAAGGCAGGAAGTAAGGCATGTGGTCGTGGTCGTGGAGTTTCTGCACGGAGAGGACGTGAGGATTCTGTGCCTGCAGGGAGAGGACGTGGGGATTCTGTGCCTGCTGCATGCACCAGTGACTCAGCATCCTCCAGTTTTACCAGGGAACAGTCCTTTATGCGCAGCTTTGTAGGAGATAGCTGTACCCCACTGCTGCGGGAGGACCAAATTGAAGCCGTTGTCGGATGGATGGCAGCTAACGCATCGACTTCAATTAGTTCCAGATCCTCTCCGGTCCTGAGCACTGAAGAGCACCCATCTGTCTCTTCACCACCTGCCAAATTGCCCAGGCAGTCAGAGAGCCCTGGACAGGAGCCATCTCTACTTCTGTTCTCTGAATCTCTTGGCTTGGAAAGAGGGGGCCAGCCAAGCAGAATTCGAGAATTTGAAGAAGAGGTAGTATGCAGTGATGCGCAACCGTTTTGTCTCTCTGAATCTGAAAAGGCGGGTGTGCCAGTGCCTATGGTCAGCAGCACACCTCAGTACGCATCTGATGATGAGACTCAGGTGCCACTTTCTGGTGCATACTGTGCTGTCGATACTACCCAGGAGAAGCAGTTGTTTGAAGAGGGTGGTGTAGATGATGAGGTCCTTGACCCATCATGGCGTGAGGGACAGGAAGGTGGTGGGAGCAGCTCTGAGGAAGATATTCCCTGAATGGCCCAAAAAGGAGGGAGAGGGAGGGGGCAGACTTGGTTGCCTGTAGCCTCCACTTCGGCACCCATTAGGAGCATAGCTCTTCCAAAATCCAAAGCGGGCGCTCCCAAGACTTGCAGTGCCTGGTCCTTTTTTGACACAGTTGCAGATGACATTTGCTTTGTCAAATGCAAGCTGTGTAATCAGGAGGTGAAAAGAGGGAAAAGTGTCAGCAACCTCAATACCACAAATATGTGGAAACATGTGCGAACCAAGCACGTGGTGGAGTTACAAAAACACACTGAAGACCTTGGCCAACCTACAGGGCCACCTACCACCTCTTCAGCTCGTGTTGTAGCCTCTTCCTCCAGCTCACACACAGCTGGTTCGGCTTCCTCACAGGATCGCCATGAAAGAACCTCTGGCACTGTTGTACAAAGACACAGTGTAATTGCACTCACAGCACCACGTTCCCTGTCATCCTCACACTCCCAAGCCAGTCTACAGCCATCGTTAGCACAGGCATGGGAGAAAAGGCGCCCATACTCGACAAACCACCCCCGGGCACAGGCTCTGAATGCTGGCATTGCAAAACTACTGGCCCTTGAAATGCTATCATTCAGGCTGGTGGAGACTGACACCTTCCGTAACTTTATGGCATTGGCAGTCCCACAATACAACGTGCCCAGCTGCTTTTATTTCAGCAGGCAAGCCGTCCCTGCCCTGCAACAGCATGTGAAGGGAAAAATTAAACATCCGCTACAAAATGCCGTCAGTAGCAAGGTCCACCTGACCACCAATGCGTGGACCAGTAAGCATGGACAGGGACGATACCTTTCCCTCACTGCCCATTGGGTAAATGTTGTGGAGCCAGGTACAGATCTTGAGATTGGCGCTGTACGTGTTCTGCCAACTCCAAGGATTGCAGGAATCCAGTCTGTACACGTTGACTCCTCCTCATATTCCAGTTCCTCTGAATCAGTGCTGCAGGAGCCGTCAAGGTCTACCTCCACATCGACCAGTGAACGGTTACCTGTTATGATGACCGATATGAGCACAGCCGTGGCCAAACATCAACAGGCCGTATTAAAATTAATTTCTTTGGGGAATCGAAGCCACACAGCGCAGGAGCTCTGGAATGCCATCAAGCATCAGAGCGACGTGTGGTTTGTGCCAGCGAATCTCCAGCCAGGCATTGTAGTCTGTGACAATGGCCGAAATCTGGTGGCAGCTCTGGGCCTAGGCAACCTCACTCACATCCCATGTCTGGCACATGTGCTCAACTTGGTTGTGCAGAGTTTTTTGAGGGACTATCCGGATCTTGCTGCACTGCTTCACAAGGTCCGCATAGAGTGCGCTCACTTGCGGCATTCCAGCAACGCAAGATCGCGCATTGCAGCTCTGCAGCGCCGATTACGTCTTCCGGAACATCGCATCATATGTGACCTACCCACCAGGTGGAATTCAACGTTACATATGTTGGAGAGGTTGTGTGAGCACCAGGCAGCAGTAATGGAGTACCAGCTGCAGCAGGCGCAAACAAGTCACAGTGCGCGCCGTTCACACTTCAACACCACTGAGTGGGCCTCTATGAAGGACATTTGCCACGTGTTGAGTGCTTTCAATTATTCCACGCGGATGGCGAGTGCAGATGATGCACTAGTCAGCATGACTATCCCCCTTACCTGCCTGCTTGAAAAAACACTGCAAGCACTAAGGGAGGAGGTTTTGGAAGAGGTGGAAGATGAGGAGTCACAAATGCCATCTGCTTCTGTACAGTCTGTGCAACGTGGTTCCTCACAAAGGCCTAGGCAGGGGACACTTTGTGAGGAGGATGAGGAGGAGTCAATGGAGGAGGAAGACATCTGTCCAGAGGAGGGAGGTACACAATGCTCTAGTAGTCAGTATCTAGAGCGAGGGTGGGGTGATGCAGAGCAGGAAGAGATAACGCCTCAAGCAGGGGACAGCGTTTCTTGGCCAGTTGGCAGTCTGCAGCACATGGTTGATTTCATGCTGCAGTGCCTGAGAAACGACCGCCGCATCGCCCACATTCTCAACACGGCTGATTATTGGGTGTCCACCCTCCTAGATCCTCGCTACTAGGACAACTTACAAAGCCTCATAACACCGTTGAACCGGGAGCGTAAAATGCGGGAGTACCAAGACGCACTGGTGCATTCCATCATGTTCTCCATTCCAACCGAGAGCAGTGCTGCTAGTGCTTTACAAAGCAGCTCAGTGCGTCGAGGCAGTGGAGGAAGCTCTGCACAAAGAGGGAGCAGAAGCAGCGCCTCAGCACAAGGCAAGACCAGTATGGCCCAAATGTGGCAAAGTTTTGTGTCCCCGCCGCCACAAATGTCTACACCATCACAGACGGCTCCAGTCAGCAGGAGGCAACGTTTCCGTCAGATGGTGACAGACTACATGTCTTGCCCTCTCAGTGTACTCCCAGATGGCTCTTCCCCCTTCAAGTTTTGGGTCTCTAAGCTGGATACATGGCCAGAGCTTAGCAAGTATGCATTGGAGGTGCTGGCTTGCCCTGCTGCTAGTGTATTATCGGAACGCGTCTTTAGTGCCGCAGGTGGTGTACTAACAGACCGTCGCATGCGCCTATCCTCCGATAACGTTGACCGGTTTACTTTTCTGAAAATGAACAAGGCCTGGATCTCGCATGAATTTGCCAGTCTTCTTCCAGAATAAATAATTGGTTGGCAACAGTATCCAGGTCTCCTGTTGTGCTCATGTTTCTACCACCTGAACTGTAATCCCTGAGCTCCAACACCGCCAGTTGCTGCTCAGAAGTGCCGTCTGCACAGTCAACGCTTGCTGCCATGTTATTGGGGTTCAGTAACGTCAGCTGATTCCCTGCTGTGTGTCCGGCAAATTCTCCTGCTCTGTCCACATCCACTGTACTACAGATTTAAAACTTGCTCCAATTACACCTCTGGCTCCACTCTTTTTTCAGAATTTACCCTGAGCTCCAACACCGCCAGTTGCTGCTCAGAAGTGCTGTCTGCACAGTTAACACTTGGTCCAGTGTTATTGGGGTTCAGTAACGTCAGCTGATCCCCAGCTGTGTGTCCTGCAAATTCTCCTGCTCTGTCCACATCCACTGTACTACAGACTTAAAACTTGCTCCAATTACACCTCTGGCTCCACTCTTTTTCCAGTATTTACCCTGAGCTCCAACACCGCCAGTTGCTGCTCAGAAGTGCTGTCTGCACAGTTAACACTTGGTCCAGTGTTATTGGGGTTCAGTAACATCAGCTGATCCCCAGCTGTGTGTCCGGCAAATTCTCCTGCTCTCTCCACATTCTCACTACTACAGATTTTAAAGTTGCTCCAATTAGACCTCTGGCTCCTCTGTTTTCAGTATTTACCCTGGGCTCCAACACCGCCAGTTGCTGCTCAGAAATGCCGTCTGCACAGTCAACACTTGCTGCCGTGCTATTGGGGTTCAGTAACGTCAGCTGATCCCCAGCTGTGTGTCCAGCAAATTCTCCTGCTCTGTCCACATCCACTGTACTACAGATTTAAAACTTGCTCCAATTACACCTCTGGCTCCACTCTTTTTTCAGTATTTACCCTGAGCTCCAACACCGCCAGTTGCTGCTCAGAAGTGCTGTCTGCATAGTTAACACTTGGTCCAGTGTTATTGGGGTTCAGTAACGTCAGCTGATCCCCAGCTGTGTGTCCGGCAAATTCTCCTGCTCTGTCCACATCCACTGTACTACAGATTTAAAACTTGCTCCAATTACACCTCTGGCTCCACTCTTTTTTCAGAATTTACCCTGAGCTCCAACACCGCCAGTTGCTGCTCAGAAGTGCTGTCTGCACAGTTAACACTTGGTCCAGTGTTATTGGGGTTCAGTAACGTCAGCTGATCCTCGGCAGTGCCTTTGGCTTAGGTGCCTCCTTCTCGGTATCCAAGTTCCACCAACGTCTGCTGGTCCTTGGTAGTGCTTTCTGGCACAGGTACCTCCTGCTTAGTAACCGGGTTCCAGTACCGTCAGCTGTTCCTTGGTAGTTCCATTGGCTCTTGTACCTTCTGCTACCCATCCGGGTTCCAGTACCGTCAGCTGGTTCTCGGTAGTTCCATTTGCTCTTGTACCTTCTGCTACCCATCCGGGTTCCAGTACCGTCAGCTGTTTCCCGGCAGTGTCTTTGGCACGGGTACTCCCTCCAAACTAGCCTGGTTCCAGCACGCCAGCTGTTTCCGGGTAGTGTCAACGTCACTTTGCCTCCAATACGTTGTCCTGTCGTGTTGCGGTCAGGTTAGCCGACTCTATGGTGCCTGCAGTTTAGGTGACTCCTATGTGGGCTGCAGAATCTGGCAATGAAGGCTGGTTCCATAGTGCCAATAGGACAAGCACCCTCTGTAGGACTGTGGGTTTCGGTAACTGCGGCCGGCTCGCGGCCTTGCAACTTTTTTTTTCATGGGTACCTTCTGCTACCCATCCGAGTTCCAGTACCGTCAGCTGGTTCTCGGCAGTGCCTTTCCAAGTTCAAGCTTTTTGAAATGGTTCTTGGTAATCACTCTGGATCTCCCTGACGACGACCCTGAAGACAAGGACCCTGAAGACCACCCCGAAGAAGACGAGGACCCCGAAGACAAGGACTCTGAAGACGAGGACCCTGAAGACCACCCCGAAGAAGATGAGGACCCCGAAGTCAATGACCCTGAAGACGAGGACCCTGAAGACCACCCCGAAGAAGACGAGGACCCCGAAGACGACAACCCTGAAGACCACCCCGAAGAAGACGAGGACCCCGAAGACGACGACCCTGAAGACCACCCCGAAGAAGACGAGGACCCCGAAGATGACGACCCTGAAGACGACGACCCTGAAGACCACCCCGAAGAAGACCAAGAAGATGACCCTGAAGAAGATGACCAAGAGGACAAAGAACAAGAAGACAACCACCAAGATACAGAAGAACAAGAGACAGAAAACCAAGAAGCAGAAGATTAAGAAGCTGCAGAACAAAAAGTGGAAGAACATTAAGCATAAGACTAAAAATCAGAGCAAAAGATATTATCTAAATTATAAGCAGAAGAAGACTAAGCAGTGTATGGGGGTGAGTCCGTTCCTCCTCGTGGTGCCCCTGGAAAAGACCTGCTGCTGCAGGCCAAACTGAACGTGGACAAATCCTGTTGTAAATATTTTGTGACAGGCGGAACAAAAGGTGTAATCTTCAAACTTTTATAGATAACAACTACAGGAATGCCTGTCACAAATAAGATTATGATGAAGAAGAAGAATATGAAGAAGATGAAGAAGTAGAATATGAAAAAGAATTTGTGTCCCATTGACTTGCATTAGTTTCTGGTATCGGAATCGGCGATATCCAATATTTTTTGGGTATCGGTCCGATCCAATCCGATCCGATATTTCTCGATATCGGAAGGTATCGCTCAACACTACTTGTGATCCATCAGAATGTCCCTCCCATGTAGGATTAGAATATCAGCATTTGCATCCATAGGGAGAATTTCATTAGCTAGGTGTCTCAAGTGGGGACGATGAAGTGGGTATTTCTTCCTTGTCATCAGGTATCTGGTCACATTCAATTAAGCTTGGCAAGGTTATGTGCATGTTCCCTTTAATTGAAAAGACAATGTATCCAGAGGCTCTCCTGCCAGAAGTCTCGATACGATCAGAACAGGTGTATACTGAGTCACTTGTCCCTTTAGATTGAAGATCTCAAAAAGAATTTAGGTTTTGCTAGAGACCTCTTGCTTTGAACATCTATAATGGAATACATTCTGATGACTTTGTCAGGTTGTCCTTCTGGATAGACTTTGACCAGACATATCTTGGTGCAGCATTTGGGACCAGTCCCTTTTCCACATACATTAAAGTATCAAGACGAAACAGCGGTTGTACTTGAGTCAGGTGCTTGTAGGTCACCACCATGCTTTGGCCAGTGTTAGACGCATCCAGTGTGGAATGCATAATGGTAATATGTTTGTCACTACTGAATTCAGTGCACTTAATAACAGCTTTACCATCCTTTACAATGCACTTTTGGACGTATCACATACATCCGAAGGAAGGGAGACAGCAGCAGCTCTCTTCCTCTGGAAGTAAGTGATCTGTCCTAAGTCAGGGAGAGTGAAGCATTCGCTGATTGGCTGCAGGGATCGCGTGATGTAACAATACAATAGAGTCGACACCGACAGCGCTAAAACAGCGCCGTAACCGGAGGTACTGGAGTATAAGTGTTATTATTTTAAAGAGGGGAAACATACGGATTGAGAAGGGGTTGTCCTAGTAGTGGACATCCCTTTTAATGTATACCAGTATGCAGCTAACTTCTTTGCTCTTTCTAGTGGTGTCAGAAGGGAGCCAACATCTTATATCATCAAAAAACAAATCTTCAACCACTTAAATATGAAAAAAATAAATTGGCACAACATTTTGTAACTATTTGGATAAATAAACTAACTGGCGTTCCAAAATGGATTTTCACATTAATGGCAGAGACAGACAGCCGTATTTCTCATGCGAAGATCGCATTGCATCATAAACCTCATACTAGCTGCCTGCTCTCCTGACCTGGGCTTGACCGCTGCATAGAAATACATCACATTGTCAGGTTCAGGTCAGTAGAGGTGTCGGGCCAGTCCGTTCAGTGCGAGCGATCATCGCACGAGTTATACAGCAGTCTGTCTCTGCCCTAAGCGTGACGCTCTAGCTATCTCTGGTCTCTGCAGGCCATTGGCAATTGACTGAATGCATGAATAGTTGTAAACACATTGGTGCAGGCAGAAGTGAATTGCACTGGTCCTTAATAGGCCATGAAAAATATCCAAATGACACCACTGCAGTACTGCTAAACATTATACACTAAATATTTTATGGCAGTCTATAAGCTTTTGCAGGTAACTTCCTCTTCCTGTACTCCTATTTGTTATTAGGAATTCACTTAGGGGAAGATATCTGTAAAGAAATCGATTATTGATTGCTGTTTTTTTTTAAGTGAAGGGCTAAAGCCATATCATATCATACTATACCATGAATTGTATATTGGCTAAAATGCTGCCCTCTGCAGTTAGAAAATGTTGCTTAGTAGATAAGCAAATAACTTTTTCAGAAAGAAAGGAATTTTTCACTCTTTGTTTCATTGCAGCCATTTGGTAAATTTTATAAAAAGTTCATTTTTTTCTCATTAAAGTACATTCTGCACTCCATCTTGACTGAAAAAAAAAACAGAAATGTAGAAATTTTTGCAAATTTATCAAAAAGAAATAATTAAATATCACACGGTCATAAGTATTCAGACCCTTTGCTCAGTATTGAGTAGAAGCATAATTTTGAGCTAGAACAGCCATGAGTCTTCTTGGGAATGTTGCAACAAGATTTTCACACCTGGATTTGGGGATCCTCTGCCATTCTTCCTTGCAGATCCTCTCCAGTTCCGTCAAGTTGGATGGTGAACGTTGGTGAACAGCAAGTTTAAGGTCTCTCCTGAAATGCTCAATTGGGTTTAGGTCAGGGCTCTGGCTGGGCCAGTCAAGAATAGTCACAGAGTTGTTCTGAAGCCACTCCTTTGCTATTTTAGCTGTGTGCTTAGGGTCATTGTCTTGTTTGAAGGTGAACCTTCGGCCAAGTCTGAGGTCCAGAGCACTCTGGAAGAGGTTTTCATCCAGGATATCTGTCACGGGTGTGTTGCCACGAAGATCGTCACGAGTACACAGCCTGACTTCTCGCAGCTGACTTGTTGGTGCTTTGTGTTTCTCGGCAGTGAGGGAGTTAATTCTCTCTCTCTCTCTGGGCTAGATGAGGTCCAGCCTCGCCCAGCTGCAATCAATACTTCTGTAGTGAGACTCCTTCATATACCTGCTGGTCTGTTTGGGAGGTGTCGGTGAAAGCATTTCATTCAGACTGACAGAGCGGATCGTGGTGTTTGGAGTTGCTGAGATAAGTGTATTTGGAAGTGTTTTTTCCCTTTCCTCGCTTTATCATTTATCTCCTTTCCCGTTGGTTTTCCCTCTGTTGTAGTTGAGAAGTTGTTTGTATGCAAGGTGGTTTTGGTTTTTCCCTTGTACTGTCTCGTTCGTCTAAATACTGTGTTTGGGCATATTATTTCTTGTTCCCTTTGGTTGTGATCGGGGTCCTTCTCAGGACTAGATTACTGAGGTGCAGGGATCTTCAGGAGGTAGGGGTTACGCTGGCGGCCTGGACCTCTGTACCTTTAACAGTACCTCCAGGTTGAGGGATTAGTCAGGGCCCCAGCTTAGGGTCAGCTTAGGCCCCCTACCTCCAGTATACAGAGACAGCGTGACATTTTCACCGACCCACTTAGTTTTTCTCCAGCTACTATGGATCCAGTAGCCGGTCTAGCTCGGCAATTGCAGAGTTTGTCCATGGAGCTGGCGGACGTTAGGTCCAAGGTTTGGCATCCTCAGGAGCAAGCTGGACCAGAACCTAAAGTAGCTCTCCCTGATAGGTTCACTGGGGGGCGGGACAAGTTTTTTGTTTTCCGGGAGGCATGTAAATTGTACTTTCGGCTGCGGCCTCGGTCATCGGGGAGTGAAGAACAAAGGGTGGGAATTGTCATCTCGCTCCTACAAGGGGACCCACAATCTTGGGCGTTCTCTCTTCCCCCGGGTTCCCCGGCTCTCCAGTCAGTGGATAGGTTTTTCGCTGCCCTGGGACTCGTATATGATGACCCAGATCGGATCTCCCTTGCTGAGTCTAAGTTACGTAGGATCCAGCAGGGAGATCGTCCGGCGGAGGAATTCTGTTCGGAGTTCCGTAGGTGGGCCACGGACACCCAGTGGAATGACCCGGCTCTTAGGAGCCAGTTTTGTCATGGTTTATCCGACAAATTACAGGATGTGTTGGCACAGTATGACTCTCCCGTGTCTCTGGAAGCCGCTATGGCCCTCGCTATTCGCGTGGACAGACGGCTTCGGGAGAGGTGCGGGATAACTCTACCCCCTGTGATGACTCCACCTCCTACAAGGTCCCCTCATATGGTGGTTCCCCTGGTCAGTCCTGAGGAGCCTATGCAATTAGGAGGGACATCATTTCGGGGGAGGGGACCAGTGGTGCGCCATAAGGCAGGAAGGTGTTTCTTCTGCTGGAGAAAGGGACATTTTATTGGGGGGTGTCCATCCCGTCCCTTGCAGAGTGAAGAGTCGTCGGAAAACTGTTGATCCCAGGTTGTGTGGTGGACGGCAATCTGGGAGTAGGTATTTCGTCCCTAGGTTCGTCTCAGTTTCTCGTACCGGCGGAGGTGGTGGTGGGTACGAGAACTGAGAGGATATCTGTTCTTCTGGATAGTGGGGCCGGGGCTAATCTGGTTGATGCTCGGTTTGCCCGGGTTCAAGGTATGCGGTTGAGTGAGTTGGCTAAACCCATCCCCATATTCTCGATCGATGCCAGGCCTCTCGGGCAGGGAAGTTTTTTGCAAGTTGTGCATGACGTAAAACTTCAAGTGGGGGCAATACATAAAGAACTGTTGTCTTGCTACGTGTTGGAGGGTCTTCCCACTCCTATTGTGTTGGGCCTTCCTTGGTTAGCTAAGCATAACCCGGTTATTAATTGGCAAACCAGGGAGATAAGCCAATGGAGTAAATTCTGTAATAAAAACTGCATGAACACGGTCATTGGTGCGGTTACTCCTTGGGTCTTACCTCCATTTCTGGCGGACTTTGAGGATGTATTCTCGGAGAAAGGGTGTCAGGAACTACCTCCTCATCGCGTGTATGACTGTTCTGTAAAACTGCTCCCTGAGGCCAAGTTACCTAAAGCTAGGTTGTATAACCTTTCTGGTCCTGAGAGGCAGGCCATGAAGGATTATATCTCAGAAAGTCTGGCTAAGGGGCATATTAGACCTTCATCTTCACCGGTGGCTGCGGGGTTCTTCTTTGTTAAGAAGAAAGATGGAGGCCTACGCCCTTGCCTGGATTTCCGTGAACTTAATCGGATTACGGTCCGAGATCCGTATCCGCTCCCACTTATTCCCGATCTCTTTAATCAGATCGTGGGCGCCAAATGGTTTTCTAAGTTGGATCTCAGGGGGGCGTACAATCTGATTAGGATGAAGGAGGGGGATGAGTGGAAGACGGCGTTTAACACTCCGGAGGGGCATTATGAGAACCTTGTCATGCCATTCGGTCTGACTAATGCCCCGGCGGTGTTCCAACACTTTGTTAATGACATTTTTCGCCGCTTGGTGGGACAGTTTGTGGTCATATATCTGGATGATATCCTAATTTACTCGCCGGATCTGGTGTCTCATCAGGAGCACGTTAGGCAGGTGTTACAGATCTTGCGGGATAATAAACTGTATGCCAAGTGGGAAAAGTGTGTGTTCGCCGTACAGGAACTCCAGTTTTTAGGCTTCCTGGTTTCAGCGTCCGGTTTTCGTATGGACCCTGGGAAAGTGCGGGCAGTTCTTGAGTGGGATCGGCCAGAGAATCTTAAGGCACTACAACGTTTCCTGGGGTTTGCTAATTATTACCGGAAGTTCATTCGTAATTTCTCGTCCATGGTTAAGCCTCTCACTGACATGACTAAAAAGGGGACGGATTTTTCTAGGTGGTCTGACAAGGCTTGTCAAGCATTCTCCTCTTTGAAAAAATGTTTTGCCTCGGCGCCCATACTCATTCAACCTGATGCGTCTCAGCCATTCATTGTAGAGGTAGACGCTTCCGAGGTAGGGGTGGGAGCAGTATTGTCACAGGGTTCGTCCCCTGGTAAGTGGCATCCGTGCGCCTTTTTCTCTAAAAAATTGTCGTCCGCTGAGAGGAATTACTATGTCGGCAATAGGGAACTCTTGGCCATTAAGTTAGCTTTTGAGGAGTGGCGCCATTTTCTGGAGGGGGCTGTTCATCCGGTCACCGTCATCACCGATCACAAGAACCTGCTATATCTGGAGTCCGCGAAACGTCTGAATCCCAGACAAGCTAGGTGGTCATTGTTTTTTACCAGGTTTAATTTTGTCGTTACATATCGTCCTGGGTCAAAAAATGTAAAGGCGGATGCCTTATCTCGTAGTTTCCCGGGGGCCGGGAATACGGACGACCCGATTCCTATCCTTCAGGAGGGGGTGGTGGTTTCGGCAGTATGCTCTGAGCTGGAGGAGGAGGTATTGGAGGCTCAGGGGGACGCCCCTGTTGGACCTCCAGGGAGATTGTTTGTTCCAGATCAGTTGCGACAAAAGGTGATCGAGGCACACCATAACTCAGTTTTTGCAGGACACCCGGGGAGTAAAGCTACTGTGGATCTCCTCTCGCGTCGGTTTTGGTGGCCTAATTTACATAAGGAGGTGGTAACTTTTGTCGCGTCCTGTGGGGTTTGTGCGCGCTCTAAGACCTCACATACCCGTCCGTCTGGGGCCCTCTTACCTTTGAAGATCCCGGAGCGTCCTTGGACTCATCTGTCTATGGACTTTATTACGGACCTCCCTCCGTCTTCGGGTAAAACGGTCATACTCGTTGTAGTGGACAGGTTCAGCAAGATGGCACATTTTATCGCTCTTCCGGCTCTCCCTAATGCTAAAACTCTTGCGCAGGTGTTCATGGGGGAGATTGTGAGGCTTCACGGGGTACCCTCCGAGGTGGTGTCTGATCGGGGGTCTCAGTTTGTGTCTAAGTTCTGGAAGGCGTTTTGTGCTCGGCGGGGGATGCAGTTGTCATTCTCATCGGCTTTTCATCCTCAGACCAATGGTCAGACGGAACGTATGAACCAGAGCTTGGAGACATATCTCCGGTGTTTTGTGTCAGAGAACCAGGAGGACTGGGCTTCTTTCTTACCTCTGGCAGAGTTTGCTCTTAATAATAGGCGGAGCGAGTCCACTGGTAAGTCCCCGTTTTTTGGGGCATATGGTTTTCACCCCCAGTTTTGTACTTTCAGTGGGGGGGGCTCTTCGGGAGTTCCTGAGGAGGAACGATTTTCCTCATCACTCGCTTCAGTATGGAGAGGGGTGCTGAAGAATCTGAATACTATGGGGAACCGATACAAATGTATGGCTGATAGGAGGAGAGTGTCTGGTCCGGACCTAAGTGTGAACGATCGGGTATGGTTGTCTACCAGGAATATAAAACTTAAGGTTCCCTCCTGGAAACTGAGTCCCAGGTTCATCGGGCCGTACAGAATCAGTTCTATTATTAATCCGGTGGCATTCCGTCTTGACCTCCCCCCTACGTTTAAAATTCACAACGTGTTTCACAGATCATTGCTTAAGAGGTATGTGGCGCCGGTGGTACCGTCACTTTTACCTCCCCCTCCAGTGGTTGTCAATGGTAACTTGGAGTTCCAGGTATCGAGGGTCATTGATTCACGCTTTAATCGCCGGTCCCTTCAGTACCTGGTTCATTGGAAGGGGTATGGTCCTGAGGAGAGGATGTGGGTTCCTGCGTCGGATATTAACGCAGACCGATTAGTTCGGGCCTTCCACACGACTCACCCGGATAAACCTGGCCCTGAGTGTCCGGAGGCCCCTCGTAGAAGGGGGGGTACTGTCACGGGTGTGTTGCCACAAAGATCGTCACGAGTACACAGCCTGACTTCTCGCAGCTGACTTGTTGGTGCTTTGTGTTTCTCGGCAGTGAGGGAGTTAATTCTCTCTCTCTCTCTGGGCTAGATGAGGTCCAGCCTCGCCCAGCTGCAATCAATACTTCTGTAGTGAGACTCCTTCATATACCTGCTGGTCTGTTTGGGAGGTGTCGGTGAAAGCATTTCATTCAGACTGACAGAGCGGATCGTGGTGTTTGGAGTTGCTGAGATAAGTGTATTTGGAAGTGTTTTTTCCCTTTCCTCGCTTTATCATTTATCTCCTTTCCCGTTGGTTTTCCCTCTGTTGTAGTTGAGAAGTTGTTTGTATGCAAGGTGGTTTTGGTTTTTCCCTTGTACTGTCTCGTTCGTCTAAATACTGTGTTTGGGCATATTATTTCTTGTTCCCTTTGGTTGTGATCGGGGTCCTTCTCAGGACTAGATTACTGAGGTGCAGGGATCTTCAGGAGGTAGGAGTTACGCTGGCGGCCTGGACCTCTGTACTTTTAACAGTACCTCCAGGTTGAGGGATTAGTCAGGGCCCCAGCTTAGGGTCAGCTTAGGCCCCCTACCTCCAGTATACAGAGACAGCGTGACAATATCTCTGTACTTGGCCGCATTCATGTTTCCTTCAATTGCAACCAGTCGTCCTGTCCCTGCAGCTGAAAAACACCCCCATAGCATGATGCTGCCACCACCATGTTTCACTATTGGGATTGTATTGGGCAGGTGATGAGCAGTGCCTGGTTTTCTCCACACATACTGCTTAGAATTATCACCAAAAAGTTCTATATTCGTCTCATCAGACCAGAGAATCTTTTTTCTCATAGTCTGGGAGTCCTTCATGTGTTTTTGAGCAAACTCTATGCGGGCTTTCATATGTCTTGCACTGAGGAGAGGCTTCCGTTGGGCCACTTTGCCATAAAGGCCCGACTGGTGGAGGGCTGCAGTGATAGTTGACTTTGTGGAACTTTCTCCCATCTCCCTACTGCATCTCTGGAGCTCAGCCACCGTGATCTTGGGGTTCTTCTTTACCACTCTCACCAAGGCTCTTCTCCCACGATTGCTCAGTTTGGCTGGATGGCCAGGTCTAGAAAGACTTCTGGTGGTCCCAAACTTCTTCCATATAATGATTATGGAGGCTACTGTGCTCTTAGGAACCTTGAGTAATGCAGAAATTCTTTTGTGACCTTGGCCAGATCTGTGCCTTGCCACAATTCTGTCTCTGAGCTCCTTAGGCAGTTCCTTTGAGCTCATGATTCTCATTTGGTCTGACATGCACTGTGAGCTGTGAGGTCTTATATAGACAGGTGTGTGCCTTTCCAAATCAAGTCCTATCAGTTTAATTAAACACAGCTGGACTCCATTGAAGGAGTAGAACCATCTCAAGGAGGATCACAAGGAAATGGACAGCATGTGACTTAAATATGAGTGTCTGAGCAAAGGGTCTGAATACTTATGACCATGTGATATTTCAGTTTTTCTTTTTTAATAAATTTGCAAAAATTTCTACATTTCTTTTTTTTTCAGTCAAGATGGGGTGCAGAGTGTACTTTAATGAGAAAAAATGAACTTTTTATAATTTACCAAATGGCTGCAATGAAACAAAGAGTAAAAAATGTAAAGGGGTCTGAATACTTTCCGTAACTACTGCAAAAGTCAATATCGACCCTTTTGATAAGCTTTGTCACATGACTTAGGATAAGAAGCCATACCAGAAACTCCATTTGCAGACACGTGTTTTGAGGTGCTTTCCCTCCTCAGTGCAAAGCAAGAGATCCGATTTGGCTCATTAAAGGGTTAAAAGTGACTTTTACGATTGCTACATCCAATAGGAGTATCAGAACCACCAGCAATATGTCTCTATACTGCGTCCCCTCCTTACAATTCCTCTGCTCCTCTCTGAATATTGCCCCCTCCATACTGTGCCCTCATCCGCAGAAGTGCTGGTGGTGAGAGCGTCAATTGTACTCACTAGTGGTGAGCGAGCGTGCTTGCCCCTGCTCTGTACTCGCCCGAGAATCTCACTGCTCGAGATGCTTGGCGCTTGGCAAGTACTTCTGGGATGCCCGGGCGGGAGTTTGAGTCCCTGCCCCGCATGTTTGGTGCTGTTTTAACAGCAAATAAACATGCAGGGATTGCCTGCCACTCACTGTAATGCAGCAGCCATGTTGGTTGTGACATTACAGTGATTGGCTGGCCGCATAGCGTCATCAGGTCTATATCAGACGTGATCCGATATTACTGCCATGATAATCGTCACATTTTTTGGAGCGTGCCAAATATTACACTCCATTTAAAATGGGCAAGGCGTGTGGCAAGGGACGAGGAAGTGGGCCTGATGCTGATGGTGCGTGTAGAGGCAGAGGCGATGGGCAAGATGAAAGTGTGCCCGCTGAGGAAGCACAACAAGCACCCACATAATGTCAAACTACTTTCCTGTCTCAATTTCTAGGGGGCCACGGAACACCACTCTTGAAGCCAGAGCAGTATGAAAAGGTTGTTGGTTGGATAGCAGATAATGCTTCCAGTCAGTTTGCCACCACCACCACCCTGTCTTCCACACAGTCAAGTCTCAGTAGCTGTGAGTCTGGACCACATATTCCTCACCCTGATCCTCCTTCCTCCCACCATGCCGAGTGCCTAGAGACAAGTCATCCTACACTTGGACACTCTGAAGAGCTGTTCATTTTTTCATTTATAGATTTGGGCCTCTCTCCCGTCCCGTTTCAAGTGGGGAAAGAGGAGATCACATGTAGCAATGCTCAAATATTTGAGCAGCCACGGTCACACGAAGGTGATGGTGGGAAAGTGCAATTACTGTCACAAGAGGTGGATGATGATGATGATGAGACACAATTGCCAGCAAGTCAGGAGGAGGCCCAGGGTGCGTACATAGAAGACGAGGTAATGAGCGATGAAGTCACTGACCCAACCTGGCAAGGTGACATGCATAGCGAGGACAGCAGCATAGAGGGCAAGGGAGGCGTAACACCACAACAGGCAGGAACAAGCAGTGGGGTGGCCACAGACACAAGGCGTGCAACTGTTCTCCGGAACACCAACACGAGGGAACTTGCTAGTCCAACTGCTAGGTCTTTCAGAGTTTGGAGTAATGAGTAATATATTCTAGCGGTACTCTTAGTGGCTAATCTTGCTATTATGATCTATGACTGTTATATAAGAATAGGCTTTTGTGAGAGACTCTGAATGGTTGGGTCTCTCTGGACTACATGTCGTCTTGTTAGACGTTATAGCCTATAGCTTGGTGTCTTTCTATATATCCATTCGAGCTAACACCATTTGATCATCTTTTTTGACAAATTTTATGTCTATTTCTATGTTATACAGTATTTGTTTGTGTGCCTTAAGGCAATATTTTAAGGATATCTAGTCAAGGTTATTTTTATGGGTTTTTTTGATGAGTCTTCCAGAGTTTGGCTCTTTTTTAAAGACTGTCCAGATAAGCACAAAAACGCTATTTGCAACATCTGCCATGCCAGCATCAGCAGGGGCAGCAAATCTACCAGCCTGACCACCACCAGCATGCTCAGGCACATGACAGCAAATCACCCAACTATTTGGGTTGAACGCCAGGGTCCAGGAACAGTGTCTGCGGGTGACACCACTGCCTATTCCGCTGTTGTGCGTGCACGCCAATCCCCTGTCCATGGCGCAGGTGAAGATGCCTCCTTCCCTGCACCTGTCATTGCACACTCACAACCACCACCATCAGCAACCACCTCCATATTCTTGTCCCAGCACAGCGTTCAGTTGTCCCTACCCCAGTCCTTTTAACGCAAGTCGAATACGTGGCCAACCACCCACAGTCCACAGTGCTAAACTGCCATATTTCTATGCACTAGAAATGTTGCCTTTTGTTTTCAATGTTTTATTTATTGAAGAAATAGACATATCAGATAAATAACATACACACATTTTTCAATCAGAATCAAATCGTATAAAGAAAAGTGTACAACAAATTTTAAATATTTATGAAGATTGCAGCAAAACATAGTAATACAGATGATGCAATTTGAATATATGATCGATGTATAACATAAAAGAGAGACTTAATTGTCTCTATATATACAGTACAGACCAAAAGTTTGGACACACCTTCTCATTTAAAGATTTTTCTGTATTTTCATGAGTATGAAAATTGTACATTCACACTGAAGGCATCAAAACTATGAATTAACACGTGAGGAATTATATACTTAACAAAAAAGTGTGAAACAACTGAAAATATGTCTTATATTCTAGGTTCTTCAACGTAGCCACCTTTTGCTTTGATGACTGCTTTGCACACTCTTGGCATTCTCTTGATGAGCTTCAAGAGGTAGTCACCAGAAATGGTCTTCCAACAATCTTGAAGGAGTTCCCAGAGATGCTTAGCACTTGTTGGCCCTTTTGCCTTCACTCTGCGGTCCAGCTCACCCCAAACCATCTCGATTGGGTTCAGGTCTGGTGACTGTGGAGGCCAGGTCATCTGGCATAGCACCCCATCACTCTCCGTCTTGGTCAAATAGCCCTTACACAGCCTGGAGGTGTGTTTGGGGTCATTGTCCTGTTGAAAAATAAATGATGGTCCAACTAAACGCAAACCGGATGCAATAGCATGCCGCTGCAAGATGCTGTGGTAGCCATGCTGGTTCAGTATGCCTTCAATTTTGAATAAATCCCCAACAGTGTCACCAGCAAAGCACCCCCACACCATCACACCTCCTCCTCCATGCTTCACGGTGGGAACCAGGCATGTAGAGTCCATCCGTTCACCTTTTCTGCATCGCACAAAGACACGGTGGTTGGAACCAAAGATCTCAAATTTGGACTCATCAGACCAAAGCACAGATTTCCACTGGTCTAATGTCCATTCCTTGTGTTCTTTAGCCCAAACAAGTCTCTTCTGATTGTTGCCTGTCCTTAGCAGTGGTTTCCTAGCAGCTATTTTACCATGAAGGCCTGCTGCACAAAGTCTCCTCTTAACAGTTGTTGTAGAGATGTGTCTGCTGCTAGAACTCTGTGTGGCATTGACCTGGTCTCTAATCTGAGCTGCTGTTAACCTGCGATTTCTGAGGCTGGTGACTCGGATAAACTTATCCTCAGAAGCAGAGGTGACTCTTGGTCTTCCTTTCCTGGGGTGGTCCTCATGTGAGCCAGTTTCTTTGTAGAGCTTGATGGTTTTTGCAACTGCACTTGGGGACACTTTCAAAGTTTGCCCAATTTTTCGGACTGACTGACCTTCATTTCTTAAAGTAATGATGGCCACTCATTTTTCTTTACTTAGCTGCTATTTTCTTGCCATAATACAACTTCTAACAGTCTATTCAGTAGGACTATCAGCTGTGTATCCACCAGACTTCTGCACAACACAACTGATGGTCCCAACCCCATTTATAAGGCAAGAAATCCCACTTATTAAACCTGACAGGGCACATCTGTGAAGTGAAAACCATTTCCGGTGACTACCTCTTGAAGCTCATCAAGAGAATGTCAAGAGTGTGCAAAGCAGTCATCAAAGCAAAAGGTGGCTACTTTGAAGAACCTAGAATATAAGACATATTTTCAGTTGTTTCACACTTTTTTGTTAAGTATATAATTCCACATGTGTTAATTCATAGTTTTGATGCCTTCAGTGTGAATGTACAATTTTCATAGTCATGAAAATAATGAAAAATCTTTAAATGAGAAGGTGTGTCCAAACTTTTGGTCTGTACTGTAAGTAATGACAATATAAGAAAAACAAGGATAAGGATGCGTAAAAAAGAAATAAGAGAATCAAAAAATCAACTGGGTAATGAGGAGAGAGAAAACTTGGATATAAAAGGGGGGACAGACAAGGTAGGAGGAAGAGAATGAGAGGGGAAAGTGAAGAGGGGGGAGGCGGGGGAGGTCCAGTCACTGTATGAAGAGGTTAAAAATAAAAATAGCATATATTAAAATGTTGAGACGGTTTATGTGATAGAGGATAGGTAGGAGGCAGAGTTTCTAAATTTCTGCCAAACCCGATGAAAGGAGGTGAGATTTTGCATTTACAAGGCTGCCAGTTGCTCAGTTTGGAATAATTGGTTGATTTTTAGAAGCAATTGCTTCTTGCTTGGTAAATCAGGTGTACGCCAAAGAGGTGGTATGAGCAGCTTACGCGCCGATAGAACAAAAGAGACTAATTTAGATGGAAACTTTTGTCCGATTTAATTGGGAGGTTTAAGAATATGTGTTCAGGGGTTAAGGTCAGGCGTATGTGTAGTAATTCAAATAGGGTTCGAGCTATCATTTTCCAGAATCTTTGAATAACCGGGCAATTCCACCATATGTGTAAGTATGATCCTTTATCTTTTTCACAACTCCAACAAAGGTCTGGGGTAGTAGAAAACCATTTATGAGTCTGGATGGGTGCTGTGTACCATTGAGAGATTATTTTATAGGAATTCTCTTGAACCCTGACACATTGTGAAGGACCATATGAGAAATTGTATATTTGTTTGATTTGGGAATCAGTAAAAGAGATACCTAACTCTTTTTCCCATTTTAACAAGAATGCTGTCTTCTGAGAAATATCCTTCAAGAGTAAGATATTATAGAGAAAAGAGAGGATTTTCTTTGGCGGGTTTGTTTGTGCGCATAGAGATTCATAAGCAGTCAGTGGTCTAGAGGGATCTCCCTTTATCAAGGCTTGATGAATTGCCTTTTTTAAGGATTCGTAATGCAGAAAATTAAAGTTGGACATTGTAGGCAAGGTTTTCATTTCTTGGAAGGTCATGAAGGAGCCATCCTTCAGTAATTGATCTATTAAGGGGGAGGTTTCTATATGTCTTTCTGCATTAAGTGATTTGGGTTTCCCTAAGCTTGGGGTGAGGAAGTCCAATGCTCGGGATAATAAAGATAGGAGGGGAGCTAAAAGAGTCAGCGACTGTTAACCAACGTTTGACCGTCGTGTGGGTTAGTTGGTTGTGAAATGTAATTTTATGTGTTAAAATTAGGTTAGACAGTATTATTGAACGTAGTGGTATAGGTGACATATGTTCTTCTATCGAGAGCCATAGCTTCTTCCCCGGTTTTCTGATCCAATCCGTAGTTCTGGAGAATATGACGGCTTGGTAGTATTTATGGATATTGGGT
Organism: Phyllobates terribilis; assembly: GCF_046119375.1. Lineage (NCBI taxonomy): Eukaryota > Metazoa > Chordata > Amphibia > Anura > Dendrobatidae > Phyllobates > Phyllobates terribilis. Next base: position 88,710,917 of record NW_027362769.1, read on the forward strand.
ACTCACATATCGCCCGATATCTTGGGGAGCGATAAAGTTAGAGAGTTCAATCTTGGCCGGTGTTTGTTCCAAATGTAATTAAAAAAGAGTGAGTTAATTTTGGATAAGTATGTTTTGGACAGAGAAATGGGAAGCATTTGAAAAAGGTAAATGAATTTGGATAAAAGAACTCTTTTAATTAGGTTTTTTCCACCAAACCAAGAGAGATAAGCAAATAGCTTTTTCAGAAAGAAAGGAATGTCACCTATTGGAGGTAGCAATCCTACAGTGGGTTTGGAAAGTATTCAGACCCATTTACATTTTTCACTCTTTGTTTCATTGCAGCCATTTGGTAAATTCTAAAAAGTTCATTTGTCTCATTAAAGTACACTCTGCACCCCATCTTAACTGAAAAAAAAACAGAAGTGTAGAAATTTTTGCAAATTTATCAAAAAGAAATAATTAAATATCACACGGTCATAAGTATTCAGACCCTTTACTCAGTACTGAGTAGAACTACCCTTTTGAGCTGGTACAGCCACGAGTCTTCTTGGGAATGATGCAACAAGATTTTCACACCTGGATTTGGGGATCCTCTGCCATTCTTCCTTGCAGATCCTCTCCAGTTCCGTCAGGTTGGATGGTGAACGTTGGTGAACAGCAAGTTTAAGGTCTCTCCAGAGATGCTCAATTGGGTTTAGGTCAGGGCTCTGGCTGGGCCAGTCAAGAATAGTCACAAAGTTGTTCTGAAGCCACTGCTTTGCTATTTTAGCTGTGTGCTTAGGGTCATTGTCTTGTTGGAAGGTGAACCTTGGGCCAAGTCTGAGGTCCAGAGCACTCTGGAAGAGGTTTTCATCCAGGATATCTCTGTACTTGGCCGCATTCATGTTTCCTTCAATTGCAACCAGTCGTCCTGTCCCTGCAGCTGAAAAACACCCCCATAGCATGATGCTGGCACCACCATGTTTCTTTATTGAGATTATATTGGGCAGGTGATGAGCAGTGCCTGGTTTTCTCCACACATACCGCTTAGAATCATCACCAAAATGTTCTATCTTCGTCTCATCAGAACAGAGAATCTTATTTCTCATAGTCTGGGAGTCCTTCATGTGTTTTTGAGCAAACTCTATGCGGGCTTTCATATGTCTTTCACTGAGGAGAGGCTTCCATCGGGCCACTTTGCCATAAAAGCCCGACTGGAGGAGGGCTGCAGTGATAGTTGACTTTGTGGAACTTTCTCCCATCTCCCTACTGCATCTCTGGAGCTCAGCCACAGTGATCTTGGGGTTCTTCTTTACCTCTCTCACCAAGGCTCTTCTCCCACGATTGCTCAGTTTGGCTGGATGGCCAGGTCTAGAAAGACTTCTGGTGGTCCCAAACTTCTTCCATATAATGATTATGGAGGCTACTGTGCTCTTAGGAGCCTTGAGCAATGCAGAAATTCTTTTGTAACCTTGGCCAGATCTGTGCCTTGCCACAATTCTGTCTCTGAGCTCCTTAGGCAGTTCCTTTGAGCTCATGATTCTCATTTGGTCTGACATGCACTGTGAGCTGTGAGGTCTTATATAGACAGGTGTGTGCGTTTCCAAAGCAAGTCCTATCAGTTTAATTAAACACAGCTGGACTCCATTGAAGGAGTAGAACCATCTCAAGGAGGATCACAAGGAAATGGACAGCATGTGACTTAACTATGTGTGTCTGAGCACTTATGACCATGTGATATTTCAGTTTTTCTTTTTAAATAAATTTGCAAAAATTTCTACATTTCTGTTTTTTTTTCAGTCCAGATGGGGTGCAGAGTGTACTTTTAATGAGAAAAAAAATAAACTTTTTATAATTTACCAAATGGCTGCAATGAAACAAAGAGTAAAAAATTTAAAGGGGTCTGAATATTTTCCATAACCACTGCAAAAGTCAATATCGACCCTTTTGATAAGCTTTGTCACATGACTTAGGATAAGAAGCCATACCAGAAACTCCATTTGCAGACACGTGTTTTGAGGTGCTTCCCCTCCTCAGTGCAAAGCAGGAGATCCGATTTGGCTCATAAAAGGGTTAAAAGTGACTTTTACGATTGCTACATCCAATAGGAGGAGCCAAATTTTTAAAATTCAATTTTAAAAACACAAGAAAATAAAAATGATTTTTTTTTTTATGTTTTTTTGGCCACCGCAACACCGTAAAAATATGTAATTTTGACATGATCATAAAGTCCCCAATATGGTATCAATAAAAATATAGGCTCAGGGCGCAAAAAAACAAGCACGCACACAGCTCCATCTGCCTGAATTTTTTTTTTTTTGTTTTACAAATTTCAACTATTGATGTTTGGTATTGATGTAATCAGTGGAAACATATTAACAAGTTATTTTTACCGTAAAGTGAACACTGTAAATAAGACACCCAAAAACAATTGCGGAATTTAGCTTTTTTCACTGATTTGCCGCACTAAGGATTTTTTTTACGCTTTCCAGTACAGCATATGATAAAATGGATGGGGTCATTCAAAATTGCAACTCATCCTGCAATAAACAAGCCCTCATATGGCTATGTTGGAAGAAAAATAGCATAACTTTTTTTTTTATCTTGGAAGAAGGGGAATAAAAAAGCAAAAGCGCAAAAACAGAAAATCGCCATGTCGGGAAGAGGTTAGTATAAACCATTTTCCAATGTGGTGGAATAAGGGGAGTTTTTTTGTCAAAAAAATCTAAAATTAAGTATCAGAACCACCAACAATATGTCTCTATACTGCGTCCCCTCCTTACAATTCCTCTGCTCCTCTCTGAATATTGCCCCCTCCATACTGTGCCCTCATCCCCAGAAGTGCTGGTGGTGACAGCTTCAATTGTACTTGTGGCGCCCCTGAGGGTTCGACCGCCACAGGGATGCTGCACCTCTTCAATGGGGTGTGGTGTTCCTCCTTCGAGGTAAGAACGGTGCAATGGTCAGGACCCCACCTCCACATCCAACACCACACTTCTCCCACCAGAGGGGGCTAGTAGGCACTAGTGTGCTGCCCCTACTGGAAAATGGGAGACTGGGAAACCAAAAGATAGGGGGAACCATGTAGTGGGTGAGGGCGGAGGACGCACATTTAGTTTACACTTAATATTTCATATTTAATAAACAGCCATCTTGGGCTCATGGTTCTTTGATTGTGATCTCCATCCCTGAACGTGGCTTCTGGGTGAACCTGCAGCGGATGGAGACACGGCCCTCGTACCCTGGCCTTGAGTCAAGGGGCAAGTTGGAGTTAACGTAAGTCTCAACCCGGTCAAGGACCATATCCAAGAAGGCCTGGAGCTTAAGAGTGTAGCTCAACCGCAAAAGGATCCCAGGGGGATGCAGGCGGAGCAGTATACGCCACCTGTCCTCGCTATTCTGGCCTAGTCAGAGGGATTCCTGCTGCAAGAGTGGTACCGGCCCCCCGACACCTGACTTTGCTACTCTACGTCCTAGTCAGGGAAGCCCGGCAGGCCCAGAGGATCCCACCGGGTAACGGAAGGAGCGGAGCTGCCACCCGTACCCTTTCCTCCCCAAACGCTTGAAGCCCACATCTCTCTCATACATAAAGAAGGTAAAGATCCGGAATGTTGTAGTAACTACAGACCGATTTCTTTATTAAATGTGGATCTCAAAACTTATGCCAGCATGCTGGCAAAATGTATAGCGGAATTTTTGACAAAATTGATATCACCGGATCAAACTGGTTTTATTAAGGGCAGGGAGGGTAAGGACAACGCCTTGCGAGTTCTCCACTTGCTGCAGTATCCACCATAAACTTCCACTGGTGCTCTTAGGCACCGATGCGGAGAAAGCGTTTGAGAGGGTAGACTGGACCTTCTTACAAGAGACACTTAATAGCTTTAATTTTCCTCCTGTTGTGACATCGGCAATACTCCAAATGTACTCTCATCCCTCAGCTAAAATTAAAATCAACAATTCCCTCTCTAATCCTTTCATAATGGAACAAGGCAAGGCTGTCCCCTTTCACCACTTTTAAAAAAAGTACGTAGGGTCTGAGAAATATCCTTCAAGAGTAAGATGTTATAGAGAGAAGAGAGGATTTTCTTTGGCGGGTTTGTTTGTGCGCATAGAGATTCATAAGCAGTGAGTGGTCTAGAGGGATCTCCCTTTATCAAGGCTTGATGAGTTGCCTTTTTTAAGGATTCGTAATGGAGAAAATTAAAGTTGGACATTGTAGGCAATGTTTTCATTTCTTGGAAGGTGATGAAGGAGCCATCCTTCAGTAATTGATCTATTAAGGGAGAGGTTTCTATATGTCTTTCTGCATTAAGTGATTTGAGTTTTCCTAAGCTTGGGGTGAGGAAGTCCAATGCTCGAGATAATAGAGATATGAGAGGAGCTAAAGAGTCAGTGACTGTTAACCAACGTTTGACCGTCGTGTGGGGTAGTTGGTTGTGAAATATAATTTTATGTGTTAAAATTAGGTTAGACAGTATTATTGAACGTAGTGGTATAGGTGACATATGTTCTTCTATGGAGAGCCATAGCTTCTTCCCCGGTTTTCTGATCCAATCCGTAGTTGTGGAGAGTATGACGGCTTGGTAGTATTTATGGATACTGGGTACTCCCATATCGCCCGATCTCTTGGGAAGCGATAAAGTTAGAGAGTTCAATCTTGGTCGGTGTTTGTTCCAAATGTAATTAAAAAAGAGTGAGTTAATTTTGGATGAGTATGTTTTGGACAGAGAAATGGGAAGCATTTGAAAAAGGTAAATGAATTTGGGTAAAAGAACTCTTTTAATTAGTTTTTTTCTACCAAACCAAGAGCGATAAGGAGCCCTCCATTTCTTGATGTAGTCTGGGACTGTAACAAGAAGAGGTTTATAGTTAAGTGTAAATAAGTCTTTATAAGATGCACTAATCTTGATGCCCAAATAAGTGATGTGACTTTCTGGCCTTCTGAACGGGAATTGGGTTTTAAAGCGGTTTATGGTGTGTATTGGTATGTTTTTTCCCAGTGCTTCAGATTTGGAAAGATTTATTTTGAAGTTGGACAAGGAACCATATTTGTCTAGAATCTGCATAAGGGCCGGGATCCCTTTGTGGGGTTGTGTCATTGAGATTAGAAGGTCATCAGCGAAGGCCATGGTTTTATGGTGGATGCCATCGATATTGACCCCTACTATATCCTCACATAAATTAATGGATTTAATCAAGGGTTCCATCACCATAATAAATAAAAGTGGTGAAAGGGGGCAGCCTTGCCTTGTTCCATTATGAATGGTGAAAGGATTAGAGAGGGAATTGTTGATTTTAATTTTAGCTGAGGGATGAGAGTACATTTGGAGTATTGCCGATGTCACAACAGGAGGAAAATTAAAGCTATTAAGTGTCTCTTGTAAGATGGTCCAGTCTACCCTGTCAAAAGCTTTCTCCGCATCGGTGCCTAAGTGTCACGGGTGTGTTGCCACGAAGATCGTCACGAGTACACAGCCTGACTTCTCGCAGCTGACTTGTTGGTGCTTTGTGTTTTCTCGGCAGTGAAGGAGTTAATTCTCTCTCTCTCTGGGCTAGCTGAGGTCCAGCCTCGCCCAGCTGCAATCAATGCTTCGTTAGTGAGACTCCTTTATATTCCTGCAGGTCTGTTTGTGAGGTGTCGGTGAAAGCTTTTCATTCAGACTTACAGAGCGGATCGTGGTGTTTGGAGTTGCTGAGATAAGTGTATTTGAAAGTGTTATTTCCCTTTCCTCGCTTTATCATTTATCTCCTTTCCCGTTGGTGTTCCCTCTGTTGTAGTTTTGTTGAAGTTGTATGCAAGGTGGTTTTGGTTTTTCCCTTGTACTGTCTCGTTCGTCTAAATACTGTGTGTGGGCATATTATCGCTGGTTCCCAATTGTTGTGATCGGGGTCCTTCTCAGGACTAGATTACTGTGGTGCAGGGATCCTCAGGAGGTAGGGGTTACGCTGGCGGCCTGGACCTCTGTACCTTTAACAGTACCTCCAGGATGAGGGATTAGTCAGGGCCCCAGCTTAGGGTCAGCTTAGGCCCCCTACCTCCAGTATTCTGTGACAGTGTGACATTATACTGGAGGTAGGGGGCCTAAGCTGACCCTAAGCTGGGGCCCTGACTAATCCCTCATCCTGGAGGTACTGTTAAAGGTACAGAGGTCCAGGCCGCCAGCGTAACCCCTACCTCCTGAGGATCCCTGCACCACAGTAATCTAGTCCTGAGAAGGACCCCGATCACAACAATTGGGAACCAGCGATAATATGCCCACACACAGTATTTAGACGAACGAGACAGTACAAGGGAAAAACCAAAACCACCTTGCATACAACTTCAACAAAACTACAACAGAGGGAACACCAACGGGAAAGGAGATAAATGATAAAGCGAGGAAAGGGAAATAACACTTTCAAATACACTTATCTCAGCAACTCCAAACACCACGATCCGCTCTGTAAGTCTGAATGAAAAGCTTTCACCGACACCTCACAAACAGACCTGCAGGAATATAAAGGAGTCTCACTAACGAAGCATTGATTGCAGCTGGGCGAGGCTGGACCTCAGCTAGCCCAGAGAGAGAGAGAATTAACTCCTTCACTGCCGAGAAAACACAAAGCACCAACAAGTCAGCTGCGAGAAGTCAGGCTGTGTACTCGTGACGATCTTCGTGGCAACACACCCGTGACACTAAGAGCACCAGTGGAAGTTTATGGTGGATACTGCAGCAAGTGGAGAACTCGCCAAGCATTGTCCTTACCCTCCCTTCCCTTAATGAAACCAGTTTGATCTGGTGATATCAATTTTGGCAAAAATTCCGCTATACATTTTGCCAGCATGCTAGCATAAGTTTTGAGATCCATATTTAATAAAGAAATCGGTCTGTAGTTACTACAACATTCCGGATCTTTACCTTCTTTATGTATGAGAGAGATGTGGGCTTCAAGCGTTTGGGGAGGAAAGGATTTACCCTGGAGTACTCCATTGCACATATTGAGAAGGTGGGGTTCAAGTATCGAGGAGAAGGTCTTATAATATGTAATAGGGAGGTCATCAGGGCCCAGTGCCTTCCCTTTAGTGCTATTTGACAGGATAGACCTAACCTCCTTTATATCAAATGGCCTAGAAAGTGCTACTTGTTGGTCCTTAGTAAGTTTTGGTAGTTTGAGTTTTGTTAAGAAGGATTGAATGTCTAAACGTTTCTTAGTTTTTTCTTGAGCAGATTCGTCAGGTAAAAGGTTATATAGATTTGAATAGTATTTTAAGAATTCTGATGTAATAATGTTGTGATCTGTTGTACGGTGGCCGCTGGAGGTTTTCAGAGTATGAAAATAGGTTCGGCCTTGCCTAATTTTAATTAAGGGCATCATCAATTTGGAAGCCTTTTCACCATGTACAAACATGCGATTTTTACAAATAAGGTATTGTTTAGCAGATTGCTTATTTGATAAGTCTTTTAGTTGTTGGAGTTTAGCTGTAAGTGCTTCCAAAGTTTGATGTAGCAGAGTTCTTTTGTGTTGTGTTTCTAGATCTGCTATTTCCTTGTAACGGGTTTGTGTATGTTTTTTGCGTTGTTTGTTTATGTAGGATGCCATGGAAAGCAGTTCTCCTCTGATCACTGATTTTTGAGCTTCCCATAAGGTTGAGAATTTGATTTCTGGTGTTGCGTTGATTTAGAAGAAATTGTTTAGGGTGGTTTGGATGCGCTTTTTATTGACGTCAGACAGTAAGATTGATTCTTTCAGTCTCCATGTGTGGTGGATAGAATGGGGTTTAGAGAGCGAGAAGCAAACCGAGACTACTGAATGGTCAGAATGAACCGAAGGAAGTATTTCTGATTTAATGGTTGGTGAAAGGAGAGACTTGGGTAGGAAAACATAGTCTATCCTATGATAGGAATTATGCGCGTGAGAGAAAAAAGTATAGTCTAGCTCAGTGGGATGACAAAATCTCTATATGTCAATGAGTGAGAGTGTATGTAGTGATTTTTTTTATCTTAGCTAGGTCCTTGAGGAAAATATGACTTTTTTTTGAAGAGGAGTCCAAAGAAGGCTCCAGAGGAGTGTTAAGGTCCCCTCCAATAATTGGAGTGCCTTCAATGAAGGCCCGAAATTCGTTTAATTTGGATAATATCCATCTGATCTGCTTCATGTTAGGGGCGTATAAATTACCAATCGTAACCAAGGATCCTGCTAAGAGGCACTTCACAAATATAAAGCGTCCCTCAGGGTCAATTAAAGATTCGCTTAGTAGAAAAGGCGTATCTTTAGCAAAAGCTATCGAAACTCCTCTAGAACCTTTCTGGGGTGATGTAGCATGGTGCCATTGGTTGAAATTAGCTTTTTCAAAGGAGGGTAGTTTCCCTGTTTGGAAATGGGTTTCTTGAAGAAGAAGTACAGTACAGACCAAAAGTTTGGACACACCTTCTCATTTAAAGATTTTTCTGTATTTTCATGACTATGAAAATTGTACATTCACGCTGAAGGCATCAAAACTATGAATTAACACATGTGGAATTATATACTTAACATAAAAGTGTGAAACAACTGACAATATGTCTTATATTCTATGTTCTTCAAAGTAGCCACCTTTTCCTTTGATGACTGCTTTGCACACTCTTGGCATTCTCTTGATGAGCTTCAAGAGGTAGTCACCGGAAATGGTCTTCCAACAATCCTGAAGGAGTTCATAGAGATGCTTAGCACTTGTTGGCCCTTTTGCCTTCACTCTGCGGTCCAGCTCACCCCAAACCATCTCGATTGGGTTCAGGTCTGGTGACTGTGGAGGCCAGGTCATCTGGCGTAGCACCCCATCACTCTCCTTCTTGGTCAAATAGCACTTACACAGCCTGGAGGTGTGTTTGGGGTCATTGTCCTGTTGAAAAATAAATGATGGTCCAACTAAACGCCAACCAGATGGCATAGCATACCGCTGCAAGATGCTGTGGTTGCCATACTGGTTCAGTATGCCTTCAATTTTGAATAAATCCCCAACAGTGTCACCAGCAAAGCACCCCCACACCATCACACCTCCTCCTCCATGCTTCACGGTGGGAACCAGGCATGTAGAGTCCATCCGTTCACCTTTTCTGCATCGCACAAAGACACGGTGGTTGGAACCAAAGATCTCAAATTTGGACTCATCAGACCAAAGCACCGATTTCCACTGGTCTAATGTCCATTCCTTGTGTTCTTTAGCCCAAATAAGTCTATTCTGCTTGTTGCCTGTCCTTAGCAGTGGTTTCCTAGCAGCTATTTTACCATGAAGGCCTGCTGCACAAAGTCTCCTCTTAACAGTTGTTGAAGAGATGTGTCTGCTGCTAGAACTCTGTGTGGCATTGATCTGGTCTCTAATCTGAGCTGCTGTTAACCTGCAATTTCTGAGGCTGGTGACTCGGATAAACTTATCCTCAGAAGCAGAGGTGACTCTTGGTCTTCCTTTTCTGAGGCGGTCCTCATGTGAGCCAGTTTCTTTGTAGCGCTTGATGGTTTTTGCAACTGCACTTGGGGACACTTTCAAAGTTTTCCCAATTTTTCGCACTGACTGACCTTCATTTCTTAAAGTAATGATGGCCACTCATTTTTCTTTACCATAATACAAATTCTAACAGTCTATTCAGTAGGACTATCAGCTGTGTATCCACCAGACTTCTGCACAACACAACTGATGATCCCAACCCCATTTATAAGGCAAGAAATCCCGCTTATTAAACCTGACAGTGTGAAGTGAAAACCATTTCCGGTGACTACCTCTTGAAGCTCATCAAGAGAATGCCAAGAGTGTGCAAAGCAGTCATCAAAGGAAAAGGTGGCTACTTTGAAGAACCTAGAATATAAGACATATTTTCAGTTGTTTCACACTTTTTTGTTAAGTACATAATTCCACATGTGTTAATTCATAGTTTTAATGCCTTCAGTGTGAATGTACAATTTTCAAAGTCATGAAAATACAGAAAAATCTTTAAATGAGAAGGTGTGTCCAAACTTTTGGTCCGTACTGTGTATTAAAATTTTCTTTTCTGAACCTAGTTAATGTTTGGGATCTTGAAATAGGTGAGTTGAAACCATGTGTGTTGAAATTTGCTAATTTGAATGTTTCTTGTTTATAGAAATGTTGCCTTTCAAGCTTGTGGAGATGGAATCTTTCCACAACCTCATGGCGGCGCCATCCCTTGGTACTCAGTCCCCAGCCGCCACTATTTCTCCTGGTGTGCTGTCCCCGCCTTACACAAGCACGTGTCCCAGAACATTATCCGTGCCCTCAACAACGCAGTTACTGGGAAGGTCTACCTAACCATAGACACATGGACAAGTGCAACTCGCTGACGGCACACTGGGTTAATATAGTAGAAGCCGGGACCAAGTCAGACCCTGGGACTGAACATGTCCTCCAGATACCAAGGATTGCGGGCCCTGGGTGGCCGCAGAGTGCCGTGAGGAGCGGGGAGAAGCCTTGCAGCTGCATGCTCTACTGTGAGTAAAACCTGGAAGACTACCCCTATGGCCTCCGGTCCTTTATTCCCGCGCCTCCCTTGACTTTTTTGTGTGACAACCCTGGGCACGGACTGGGCCTAGGCAGCGACTACATCCACCTTGCACAGTGGCCCGGCTCCGAGTACCCCAACTCTCAGGGTGGGCTACAGAGCGGGGAAGGAGAGGCGTCCTCTACTTCAATCAACTCGGACGTATTGTCTGTCATTCATCTCTCCTCCACCCAGGCGTCACAGCTGTCTCTAGGACCAAGCGGCTACCTCCCTCTGGCTAATTAGCTCCCTGGTCTGGGTGTATAAATACTTGGTGTGTCTGAGAGGGTTCTGCCGGTGATATTCATTACTGCTTGTGAGGCTTTAGCAAGACCAGCACTTCGTCCTCTCTGGAGCTTGAGGCCGTGTGCGCATTTTTCTGGAGTCATCTAAAGCTAAACAATCCCCCCTGTTTGTCTACCCTTGTTGTCTATTGAGTTTAGTGGAGATCGACTAGTACTCATCTCCCATCCCTAGCCTTAGCCATACGCCAGGGAAAGTCAGGGCGAGGCGTGTGTGCGGCAATTGGTGAAGAGCCAATACAGGGACGGTAGTTGAGACAGGGTGACACTAGACCAGACTAGGAGGTCTCCCCTTCACCTTTCCCTAGTGTCTGGGCTCCTTTTCCCTTTGTGTTGCACTAAGTCTTTCCCACACCTGGCGTGACAGATGGAACAAGGAACCATACAGGGTGATTCCACACAGCCGAGCCTCATCTCATCCCAACGTGGATTGGGTGACAATGAGGAAGAGGTGGAGGAGGAGAAAGAACAGGAGCTAGTTTCCTGCGCTATAGACGGTACTACCTGCACAACTGTTATACCGGAGGAAGAGGAGGATTACATGGTCAGCCGTCCTCTTGGTGAGGACACGGAAGTCTTGCCTGTTAGCAGTCTGGCACACATGGCTGAGTTTATGTTACGCTGCCTTTCCTGTGACCCTTGCGTTGTCCAAATTTTGAGTGACAGTCATTATTGGTTGGTGACACTTCTAGACCCACAATACAAGGAGAACTTTTTGTCTCTTATTCCCGCGCAGGACAGGCCTAATAAAATGGGTCAGTATGAGAAGGCCCTTGTTGCGGAACTATTTAAAAAATACCCATCTGAAAACGCTGGTGGCAGAGGTCACAGTTCACTGGACAACCAAGGAGTACAGGCGTGAGAGACACAAATGCAATCCAGCAGAGTCAGGGGAACACTGTCAAAGTTCTGGGACAGTTTTCTCAGACCCTCCCATCGCACAGGCCCTGAGGCGCAGGGTACTCTCACAAGGAGGAAAAAGTTTCGGAAGATGATGAGGGAGCCTTGCCGACCGTACCAACATCCTCCGTGATTCCTCTGTGCCTTATAATTATTGGGTATCAAAGCTGGACACGTGGCATGAACTGGCTCTCTATGCCTTGGAGGTCCTGGCCTGCCCTGCCGCTAGTGTTTTGTCAGAGCGGGTTTTTAGTGCCGCTGGTGGAATTATAACCGATAGGTGCATCCGCCTGTCAACTGAAAATGCTGACAGGCTGACTCTTATAAAAATGAACAAGGGCTGGATTAGGCCAGACTTCTCAACACCACCGAATGACAGCAGCGTAACATAAACTCAAATACAGTGGGATTTTTTTGGGAGGTCTAACTCTATTCCCATGCACCTCTGTCTTCACACCCAGACATGGGTATACGCTTCCTGATTTTGTCTATTTGCTCTTGTCCTCCTCCTTCTCCTCATCTTCCACCACCATATCACAATCATGTCTACCATATCACCATATCTACGTCTCTTGCAAGAGACATTGGAGTTCCTCCAAATTTTTGGCAGCCATTGCATTCACTGCATAGGCAAACAGTATGGGAGACCCACTTCCTAATAATGGGAACATTGTTTTCAGGAGGCCCTCTGATCTCTATGTCTCTTGCAAGGGACATTGGAGTGCCTCCAAATTTTTGGCAGCCATTGCATTTACTGCATAGGCAAACAGTATGGGTGACCCACTTCCTAATAATGGGAACATTGTTTTGAGGAGGCCCTCCAACCTCTACGACTCTTGCAAGGGACATTGGAGTTCCTCCAAATTTTTGGCAGCCGTTGGAAAAACTGTATACCTTATAACTGTATAGCAGACCATCTCCTTTTTCTTACTGAGGCTCTCCTCTATGTCTCTGTAAAGGGGTATTGGGGTGCGTCCAAATTTTTGGCAGCCCTTACAGTCACTGCATACGCAATAACAGTATAGGAGACCCACTCGTTAATAATGGGAACAAAAAAGCATGGTCGGCTGATGGCCCTCTAACAATAGTGAGGGCCGACTGTATGCCCTTTAAGAATAGTTAAGGGCCGTCTGATGGCCCTATAAAAATAGTGTTTGTGACTTTCAGAGTCCCTCCTTCATAAATGAAACAGGATGTGTCGGATGATGTCTCACACACCACATGGCGAGATAATGTTGTAAAATGTTAAAATGATATTTACTGGTGAATGTATTTTTCACCGTTGAAAGCAATGCAAAAGTGCAAAAACGCATCAAAAACGCTATGTGTGAACATAGCCCATGTTGTGGGGAAGCATTTTTGTTTTTGGTTATTTATTTTGCCTTATATACAAGTCATTACTCTGGAAAGGATGTTCCGTAACATTTTTTACAGGAAAATCCATTTTGGTTTCGTTCTTGTATGTTTTGTTGTGAGTGCTTAAAAGTGGCGTAATACTCTGACAACATTGTTGACAGCAGTGGCCTGGGAGTCAGAGATGTTTCCAGGAGTCTTCCGCATGCTGTTCCCATGTCATTTGAGCACTGTTCCCATCAATTTGGACAATGTTTAGGCCCTCTGCAGACCGCCGGGGGGGGGGGGGGGCACCGGAAAAATGCTTCAGTTCCCCATAGACTTACATTGGGCTCATTGCTCAGACAGAGCACTCGAGAATTTCAATTTGCTCGACCCGAGCAACGAGTAACTGAGCATTTTAGTGCTCGCTCATCACTACTATAGATCCATTTGCTCTCCACTTGTGCCAGTATTTTCTTAATGTTACCACCTCTAATGCCCAAATTTACCTGATCAATTCCTTTGACCTTAAGCAGACTTGCATCCCTATTGTGGAACAGACGAAAATGTTTGGGCAATGTTTTCAAATTCTCAGTGTTCTCTTCATTATTAGATTTCTCTATCTCCTTCACATGTTCCCTAATTCGCACACAGAGTTCTCTTTTTTTGTCAAACCTATACTGTATATATTTTTTCACATGGGGACATTGCATGCTATACAGTGGGTATGGAAAGTATTCAGAACCCTTTATATTTTTCACTCTTTGTTTCATTGGTAAATTCTAAAAGTTCTTTTTTTTTCTCATTAAAGTACCCTCTGCACCCCATTTTAACTGAAAAAAACAGAAATGTGGAAATTTTCTCAAATTTATTTAAAAAGAAAAACTAAAATATCACATGGTCATAAGTATTCAGACCCTTTGCTCAGACACTCATATTTAAGTCACATGCTGTCTAGTGTTGAGCGAACATGCTCGACACTGCTCGGTACTCGCCCGAGCATCACGCTACTCGGGATGTTCGGCGAGCACCGATCATTTCCGGGTTAGTCGGGCGGGAGCTCGGGTCTCCGCCCTGCATGTTTGGCACTCTTTACAGAGCCAATGAACATGCAGGGATTGCCAGCCAGTCACTGTAATGCTGCAGCCATGTTGGTTGTGGGCATTACAGTGATTGGCTGGCCGCACAGCGTCACCTCGAGTATTTAAAACCGGGCGCCGCCATCTTGGACACAGTCGCTCCGGATTAGACAGTGTAGGGACAGCGCTGCTGATTTAGGGAGAGATATAAACTGCGAAATACTTAGTGTAGGGTCTGTAAAGGCTGCCAGAACAAACAAACAGTCCTTTTCAGGACTAATATCCATCCCAGATACCAGGCAGGCAGGTTATACCAGCAAACGCTGCATTAAAGTCCTGTGTGCTCCTGTTGCTGAAATTGCTGGACTTAGCACCAGGTGTCGGGGGCCAGGAAAAATCCTTTTTTTTTCATCTAAATCCTCCTTTTTTTTCCTCCTTCACACTGTACAAATACCCGTCTTATTAACCTTTTGGTGTGTCCCACCCCCCCAAAAAAAGCGTGTCTCTGATTTTTCAGACACAAATATAACTGTTGAAAATATGAAAATAGTCTGGTGTAGGATAGAGAAACAGAAGTGTTGTTTTGCACTTCCACGGTTCAAACCTCTGTATTATCCATTTTAGGCCATTTGTATCTAAAAAAAAAACAGTTTGAGTGTGTTGCTTACTGTTCAGCCGCAAATACGATTTTGCCATCCCACGGTAAAAAATCTCTATTATTCAGCTTTTGGTATTTTTTTCCGTAAAGAAAAACAGTAGTGTCTCCTGACTGTTGTGACACAAAAATATATCTGTTGAAAATAGTCTTGTGTAGGCCCGACATCCCAGTGTGGTTTCGCAGTTCCACGGGTCAAATCGCTGTACTATCCAGTTTTGGGCCTTTGGTATCTAAAAAAAAAGCAGTTTGAGTGTGTCGCTCACTGTTCAGCCGCAAATATCTCTATTTAAAAAAGTGTGGTATACCCCAGTAAACAATAACTGTGGTTTTGCCATCCCACGGTAAAAAATCTCTATTATTCAGCTTTTGGTAGTTTTTTCAGTAAAGAAAAACAGTAGTGTCTCCTGACTGTTGTGACACAAAAATATATCTGTTGAAAATAGTCTTGTGTAGGCCCGACATCCCAGTGTGGTTTCACAGTTCCACGGGTCAAATCGCTGTACTATCCAGTTTTGGGCCTTTGGTATCTAAAAAAAAAGCAGTTTGAGTGTGTCGCTCACTGTTCAGCCGCAAATATCTCTATTTAAAAAAGTGTGGTGTACCCCAGTAAACAATAACTGTGGTTTTGCCATCCCACGGTAAAAAATCTCTATTATTCAGCTTTTGGTAGTTTTTTCCGTAAAGAAAAGCAGTAGTGTCTCCTGACTGTTGTGACACAAAAATATATCTGTTGAAAATAGTCTTGTGTAGGCCTGACATCCCAGTGTGGTTTCGCAGTTCCACGGGTCAAATCGCTGTACTATCCAGTTTTGGGCCTTTGGTATCTAAAAAAAAGCAGTTTGAGTGTGTCGCTCACTGTTCAGCCGCAAATATCTCTATTTAAAAAAGTGTGGTATACCCCAGTAAACAATAACTGTGGTTTTGCCATCCCACAGTAAAAAATCTCTATTATTCAGCTTTTCGTAATTTTTTTCCGTAAAGAAAAACAGTAGTGTCTCCTGACTGTTGTGACACAAAAATATATCTGTTGAAAATAGTCTTGTGTAGGCCCAACATCACAGTGTGGTTTCGCAGTTCCACGGGTCAAATCGCTGTACTATCCAGTTTTGGGCCTTTGGTATCTAAAAAAAAAGCAGTTTGAGTGTGTCGCTCACTGTTCAGCCGCAAATATCTCTATTTAAAAAAGTGTGGTATACCCCAGTAAACAATAACTGTGGTTTTGCCATCCCACGGTAAAAAATCTCTATTATTCAGCTTTTGGTAGTCTTTTCCGTAAAGAAAAACAGTAGTGTCTCCTGACTGTTGTGACACAAAAATATATCTGTTGAAAATAGTCTTGTGTAGGCCCGACATCCCAGTGTGGTTTCGCAGTTCCACGGGTCAAATCGCTGTACTATCCAGTTTTGGGCCTTTGGTATCTAAAAAAAAGCAGTTTGAGTGTGTCGCTCACTGTTCAGCCGCTAATATCTCTATTTAAAAAAGTGTGGTATACCCTAGTAAACAATAACTGTGGTTTTGCCATCCCACGGTAAAAAATCTCTATTATTCAGCTTTTGGTAGTTTTTTCCGTAAAGAAAAACAGTAGTGTCTCCTGACTGTTGTAACACAAAAATATATCTGTTGAAAATAGTCTTGTGTAGGCCCGACATCCCAGTGTGGTTTCGCAGTTCCACGGGTCAAATCGCTGTACTATCCAGTTTTGGGCCTTTGGTATCTAAAAAAAAGCAGTTTGAGTGTGTCGCTCACTGTTCAGCCGCTAATATCTCTATTTTAAAAAGTGTGGTATACCCTAGTAAACAATAACTGTGGTTTTGCCATCCCACGGTAAAAAATCTCTATTATTCAGCTTTTGGTAGTTTTTTCCGTAAAGAAAAACAGTAGTGTCTCCTGACTGTTGTGACACAAAAATATATCTGTTGAAAATAGTCTTGTGTAGGCCCGACATCCCAGTGTGGTTTCGCAGTTCCACGGGTCAAATCGCTGTACTATCCAGTTTTGGGCCTTTGGTATCTAAAAAAAAAAGCAGTTTGAGTGTGTCGCTCACTGTTCAGCCGCAAATATCTCTATTTAAAAAAGTGTGGTATACCCGAGTAAACAATAACTGTGGTTTTGCCATCCCACGGTAAAAAATCTCTATTATTCAGCTTTTGGTAGTTTTTTCCGTAAAGAAAAACAGTAGTGTCTCCTGACTGTTGTGACACAAAAATATATCTGTTGAAAATAGTCTTGTGTAGGCCCGACATCCCAGTGTGGTTTCGCAGTTCCACGGGTCAAATCGCTGTACTATCCAGTTTTGGGCCTTTGGTATCTAAAAAAAAAGCAGTTTGAGTGTGTCGCTCACTGTTCAGCCGCAAATATCTCTATTTAAAAAAGTGTGGTATACCCGAGTAAACAATAACTGTGGTTTTGCCATCCCACGGTAAAAAATCTCTATTATTCAGCTTTTGGTAGTTTTTTCCGTAAAGAAAAACAGTAGTGTCTCCTGACTGTTGTAACACAAAAATATTGTTATGTTCTGCTACCAAAGCTAAGGAAAGAGAGGAGATCTGTCCCTACTATAGGACTCAGCTGAATCCCTACGATGTAACAGGGAACCTGATCCTGCGATCAGACCTGCTAAAGTCCTAATCTAGTCTGTACGAAGACCTATAGATGTGGGGAGGGAATCCCTACAAGTACTAAGGACTGGAAGGAATATGGGACACCTCCTAACAGAAATAGTAGCAGACAGACGAACAAACAAAATAGATAGAACATAGAGGTCCGTAGACCAAGCAAACTAACAGAGATAGATACAGAGCACAGGCTAGCTAGAAAGTAGATATACAATGAAGTCCAGCAAAGCCAGAAGGGCGGAGCAGGATTAAATAGGCCAACAAGGTCATGTGACCAGCAAAGGGAAAAAAACCTAACAGCAAGGTTCTAACAGTACCCCCCCTTCTAAGAGGATCCTCCGGATCCCCTAGGACCAGGCTTATCAGGAAATCTCCTGTGAAACGCTCTGATAAGTCTGGACGCGGAAACATCATCTGACCTCACCCAAGAGTTATCCTCGGGTCCGAAACCTTTCCAGGCCACAAGATACTGCAAACTACCTCTATACCGTCTAGAGTCAAGGATGCGAGAAATTTCATATTCCCCGTCCTCCACCACCGGAGGAACAGAGGCAGAGGCGTCACCATCCGACACAACAGCTTTTTTTAACAGAGAGACATGAAAGACCGGATTAATTCTCCAGGAGGTAGGAACCTCCAACCTAACAGCAGATTGGTTGACAACCTGAAGCACCTTAAAGGGCCCTACAAACTTGGGACCCAATTTCTTAGAAGGAATCCTCAACCGCAGATTCCTAGAGGACAACCAAACCATGTCACCAACAGCGAACAAAACCTCCTGTCGTTTCCTATCAAAGTAGTCTTTAGATTTTCTGTTGGCCTCCTGAAGATTACCACGCACATCCGTCCAAACTCTCTCCAAATCACCGGAAAAATTCTCCTCCTCAGGCACGGCAGATCCCAACTTGGAGAACGACCCAAACGACGGATGTCTCCCAGAACAACAAAAAAAAGGCGAACAACCAGCAGAAGAAGATGTATGATTGTTCAGAGCAAATTCAGCAAGTGGCAGAAACTCAGACCACCCCTCTTGATTGTCTGCCACAAAACAACGCAAGAACTGCTCAACATCCTGGTTTTTCCTTTCTGTCTGGCCATTAGATTCAGGATGATATCCGGACGAAAACGACAAATGAATTCCCAACCTGTCACAAAAGGCACGCCAAAAACGAGCCACGAACTGAGGACCCCTATCAGAAACAATGTCAGTAGGAACGCCATGAAGTCTGACAATTTCTTTGACAAAGGTCTTAGCGAGAGTTTTAGCGCAGGGCAGTTTGACGAAGGGAACCAAGTGACACATCTTGCTAAAACGGTCCACGACCACCCAGATGACAGTAAAACCCTCAGAGGTGGGAAGGTCAGTTATAAAGTCCATAGCCAAATGTGTCCAAGGAGCACTGGGGACCTCCAAAGGACAAAGCAACCCCGCAGCAGGAGTATGTGAGGACTTAGATCTAGCACATATAGTACATTGGCGCACCCACTTAATGACTTCCTTCTGCCATCCAGGCCACCAAAAACTGCGACCCACCAGTCTCTTGGTCTCAGAGATTCCGGGATGACCTGCCAACCGAGATTCGTGACACTCAACAAACAAATCTCTCCTAAAGGTCCCAGGCACAAACAACCTCCCATGAGGAGTGTTAGATGGGGCATTCTCCTGAGCTTTAAGAATCTCATCTTCCAAAACGGAGTCTAAAGCAGCTATCACAACACCTTCTTGTAAAATGTTTTCCTCTTTCTCAGCACCGACTATGGGAGAAAAACTGCGAGACAAGGCATCCGCCTTAACATTCTTAGTACCAGGGATGTAAGTAACGGAGAAATTAAACCGCGAGAAAAACAGTGCCCACCTAGCCTGACGGGCATTCAGGCGCTTGGCAGCATCAAGATATATCAGATTTTTATGATCTGTAAGAACCTGAACGGGAAATTCCGCACCTTCCAAGAAGTGGCGCCAGTGTTCAAATGCGAGTTTAATAGCCAATAATTCCCGATTACCAACATCGTAATTCAATTCAGTCTCCGAAAAATTTTTTGAAAAAAAGGCACAGGGATGTAATCCATCCCCGTTATCCTGAGACAATACTGCGCCAACCCCCACAGAGGAAGCATCAACCTCAACCAAAAACGGCCTAGTAACATCAGGCTGCATAAGGATGGGAGCAGAGGTGAACCTCTCCTTGAGATACACAAAAGCTTCAATGGCCTCAGAAGACCACTGAACCGCATCAGCACCTTTCCTGGTGAGATCAGTCAGAGGTTTGACAATACTAGAAAAATTTTTTATGAATTTTCTATAGTAATTGGCGAAACCCAAAAACCTCTGTATCGATTTCAAACCAATAGGCCTAGGCCATTCCTGCACAGCCTGAACCTTAACCGGATCCATCTCAAAACCTTTGCTGGAGATAATGTAGCCCAAAAAACTAATTCTCTGTACAGCGAACTCACATTTCTCCAGCTTAGCAAAAAGCGAATTGTCCATTAATAACTGTAATACCTCACGCACGCTCCGCCAATGAGACTCCAGATCTGGCGAATAAATCAAAATGTCATCCAAATACACAACCACATTTTTACCGATCAAAGGTCTAAGGATGTCATTAATCAGATTCTGAAAAAATGCAGGAGCATTAGTAAGACCAAAAGGCATAACCAGATTCTCAAAATGACCCACAGGAGTGTTAAAAGCAGTCTTCCATTCATCACCCTCCTTCATGCGCAACAGATTGTATGCCCCCTTAAGGTCAATTTTAGAGAACCACTTGGCCCCCAATAACTGGTTAAACAGATCAGGAATCAATGGCAGTGGGTAAGGATTGCATACCGTAATTTTGTTAATCTCACGAAAATCTAGACAAGGACGTAAACCGCCGTCCTTTTTTTTTACAAAAAAAAATCCAACCGCCACAGGAGACTTAGAGGGCCTAATGTGACCGGCGGCCAAACTTGTCTGTATGTATTCCTCCAAAGCCTTCCTCTCAGGAATAGTAAGGTTAAATAAACGACTTTTAGGAAGAGTCGCTCCAGGGACAAATTCAATAGAGCAATCATAGTCTCTATGGGGAGGCAAAACCTGCGATTCTTTCTCAGAAAAAACTCTCCAAAAATCCTGAATAGGAACAGGCAATTCTCCCCTATCCAAAGCTGCAATACGCCCGTTACAACACTTGTCATAACATTTATGGCTCCAGGATTTAATTTCACTGGTAGACCAATCCAGTACAGGATTGTGAAATTTTAACCAGGGCAAACCCAATATTACTGGAGAAGGCAAGTTATTCAACACTACCAAATCCAATTTCTCATGGTGAACACCATTAATAGTGAGAGGAAATTCACTGACCTTGAGAGTAATATTCTTCAAAGGGGAGCCATCCACAGAAACCACAGCAATGGGGGATGATAAAGGTTCAGGTTTTAAATTGAGTTTTTCCACGAATCCCCCATCAATTACATTTAGTGTAGACCCGCAATCAACAAACACCCGAAATTCCATTAATTTTTCCTGAGCAATCGTGGAAGCAGCTAAAAATATACCCTTGGAATTTAAACAGGCAATACGGGCGTGACTGACCATTTTTTTTTCTTTCTTCATACGAAGCTCACAGCCTTTAATCAAATGACCAGATTTTCCGCAATAGAAACACAAGCCTTCCGAAAAACGACGGTCTTTTTCTTGAGAGCGAGGTGCCACCTATCCAATCTCCATCGGTTCACCACTGTTAGTACACACATTATCATAACCAGAAACTGACATAGCAGAGGATTTGCTCTCATTAACCCTAGCACGCAGTCTTCTATCCACCCGTATAGCTAATTGCATAGCCTGTTGCAAATCCTCAGGTGTAGGATAAGCAATTAGCAGGTCTTTAACCCTTTCACTGAGCCCAGCAAGAAATAGACTTTTCAGAGCAGAATCGTTCCACCCTGTTTGAGTGGACCAACGACGAAAATGAGTACAATATTTTTCCACATTACCTGATCCTTGCTTTAAACGTCTCAACTCAGTCTCAGCTGATGCCACACGGTCAGGATCATCATATAATAGTCCTAAAGCAGAAAAAAAACTATCCACTGATCTGAAGCATGTATCACTAGGTTGCAAAGAAAAGGCCCACTCCTGAGGCTCTTTGCGCAAAAGTGACATTATGAACCCTACGCGCTGGGATTCATCCCCAGAGGACTTGGGTCTCAAACGAAAATACAATAAGCAAGCATTTTTAAATGAAAAAAATTCTCGATGTTCACCAAAAAATAAATCCGGCAAACATACCTTAGGCTCCAAGAAATATGCTCCAGGACAGTTACTCACGTGCTGACGGAGCTCGGCCACTTCCAGAGAGAGTCCCTGCAGGTGTTTAGCCAAATCCTGAACCGACACCATGATGGAACAAAAAAAATCTTTCCTTAGAGAATTTGCAGCCTGGACTTACTGTTATGTTCTGCTACCAAAGCTAAGGAAAGAGAGGAGATCTGTCCCTACTATAGGACTCAGCTGAATCCCTACGATGTAACAGGGAACCTGATCCTGCGATCAGACCTGCTAAAGTCCTAATCTAGTCTGTACGAAGACCTATAGATGTGGGGAGGGAATCCCTACAAGTACTAAGGACTGGAAGGAATATGGGACACCTCCTAACAGAAATAGTAGCAGACAGACGAACAAACAAAATAGATAGAACATAGAGGTCCGTAGACCAAGCAAACTAACAGAGATAGATACAGAGCACAGGCTAGCTAGAAAGTAGATATACAATGAAGTCCAGCAAAGCCAGAAGGACGGAGCAGGATTAAATAGGCCAACAAGGTCATGTGACCAGCAAAGGAAAAAAAAACTAACAGCAAGGTTCTAACAAATATATCTGTTGAAAATAGTCTTGTGTAGGCCCGACATCCCAGTGTGGTTTCGCAGTTCCACGGGTCAAATCGCTGTACTATCCAGTTTTGGGCCTTTGGTATCTAAAAAAAAGCAGTTTGAGTGTGTCGCTCACTGTTCAGCCGCTAAAATCTCTATTTAAAAAAGTGTGGTATACCCTAGTAAACAATAACTGTGGTTTTGCCATCCCACGGTAAAAAATCTCTATTATTCAGCTTTTGGTAGTTTTTTCCGTAAAGAAAAACAGTAGTGTCTCCTGACTGTTGTGACACAAAAATATATCTGTTGAAAATAGTCTTGTGTAGGCCCGACATACCAGTGTGGTTTCGCAGTTCCACGGGTCAAATCGCTGTACTATCCAGTTTTGGGCCTTTGGTATCTAAAAAAAAAGCAGTTTGAGTGTGTCGCTCACTGTTCAGCCGCAAATATCTCTATTTAAAAAAGTGTGGTATACCCCAGTAAACAATAACTGTGGTTTTGCCATCCCACGGTAAAAAATCTCTATTATTCAGCTTTTGGTAGTTTTTTCCGTAAAGAAAAACAGTAGTGTCTCCTGACTGTTGTGACACAAAAATATATCTGTTGAAAATAGTCTTGTGTAGGCCCGACATACCAGTGTGGTTTCGCAGTTCCACGGGTCAAATCGCTGTACTATCCAGTTTTGGGCCTTTGGTATCTAAAAAAAAAGCAGTTTGAGTGTGTCGCTCACTGTTCAGCCGCAAATATCTCTATTTAAAAAAGTGTGGTATACCCCAGTAAACAATAACTGTGGTTTTGCCTTCCCACGGTAAAAAATCTCTATTATTCAGCTTTTGGTATTTTTTTCCGTAAAGAAAAACAGTAGTGTCTCCTGACTGTTGTGACACAAAAATATATCTGTTGAAAACAGTCTTGTGTAGGCCTGACATCCCAGTGTGGTTTTGCAGTTCCACGGGTCAAATCGCTGTACTATCCAGTTTTGGGCCTTTGGTATCTAAAAAAAAAGCAGTTTGAGTGTGTCGCTCACTGTTCAGCCGCAAATATCTCTATTTAAAAAAGTGTGGTATACCCCAGTAAACAATAACTGTGGTTTTGCCATCCCACGGTAAAAAATCTCTATTATTCAGCTTTTGGTATTTTTTTCCGTAAAGAAAAACAGTAGTGTCTCCTGACTGTTGTGACACAAAAATATATCTGTTGAAAACAGTCTTGTGTAGGCCTGACATCCCAGTGTGGTTTTGCAGTTCCACGGGTCAAATCGCTGTACTATCCAGTTTTGGGCCTTTGGTATCTAAAAAAAAAGCAGTTTGAGTGTGTCGCTCACTGTTCAGCCGCAAATATCTCTATTTAAAAAAGTGTGGTATACCCCAGTAAACAATAACTGTGGTTTTGCCATCCCACGGTAAAAAATCTCTATTATTCAGCTTTTGGTAGTTTTTTCCGTAAAGAAAAACAGTAGTGTCTCCTGACTGTTGTGACACAAAAATATATCTGTTGAAAATAGTCTTGTGTAGGCCCGACATCCCACTGTGGTTTCGTAGTTCCACGGGTCAAATCGCTGTACTATCCAGTTTTGGGCCTTTGGTATCTAAAAAAAAAGCAGTTTGAGTGTGTCGCTCACTGTTCAGCCGCAAATATCTCTATTTAAAAAAGTGTGGTATACCCCAGTAAACAATAACTGTGGTTTTGCCTTCCCACGGTAAAAAAACTCTATTATTCAGCTTTTGGTAGTTTTTTCCGTAAAGAAAAACAGTAGTGTCTCCTGACTGTTGTGACACAAAAATATATCTGTTGAAAATAGTCTTGTGTAGGCCCGACATCCCAGTGTGGTTTTGCAGTTCCACGGGTCAAATCGCTGTACTATCCAGTTTTGGGCCTTTGGTATCTAAAAAAAAGCAGTTTGAGTGTGTCGCTCACTGTTCAGCCGCAAATATCTCTATTTAAAAAAGTGTGGTATACCCCAGTAAACAATAACTATGGTTTTGCCATCCCACGGTAAAAAATCTCTATTATTCAGCTTTTGGTAGTTTTTTCCGTAAAGGAAAACAGTAGTGTTTCCTGACTGTTGTGACACAAAAGTATATCTGTTGAAAATAGTCTTGTGTAGGGCCGACATCCCAGTGTGGTTTCGCAGTTCCACGGGTCAAATCGCTGTACTATCCAGTTTTGGGCCTTTGGTATCTAAAAAAAAAAGCAGTTTGAGTGTGTCGCTCACTGTTCAGCCGCAAATATCTCTATCTAAAAAAGTGTGGTATACCCCAGTAAACAATAACTGTGGTTTTGCCATCCCACGGTAAAAAATTTCTATTATTCAGCTTTTGGTAGTTTTTTCCGTAAAGAAAAACAGTATTGTCTCCTGACTGTTGTGACACAAAAATATATCTGTTGAAAATAGTCTTGTGTAGGCCCGACATCCCAGTGTGGTTTCGCAGTTCCACGGGTCAAATCGCTGTACTATCCAGTTTTGGGCCTTTGGTATCTAAAAAAAAATCAGTTTGAGTGTGTCGCTCACTGTTCAGCCGCAAATATCTCTATTTAAAAAAGTGTGGTATACCCCAGTAAACAATAACTGTGGTTTTGCCATTCCACGGTAAAAAATCTTTATTATTTAGCTTTTGATAGTTTTTTCCGTAAAGAAAAACAGTAGTGTCTCCTGACTGTTGTGACACAAAAATATATCTGTTGAAAATAGTCTTGTGTAGGCCCGACATCCCAGTGTGGTTTCGCAGTTCCACGGGTCAAATCGCTGTACTATCCAGTTTTGGGCCTTTGGTATCTAAAAAAAAAGCAGTTTGAGTGTGTCGCTCACTGTTCAGCCGCAAATATCTCTATTTAAAAAAGTGTGGTATACCCCAGTAAACAATAACTGTGGTTTTGCCATCCCACGGTAAAAAATCTCTATTATTCAGCTTTTGGTAGTTTTTTCCGTAAAGAAAAACAGTAGTGTCTCCTGACTGTTGTGACACAAAAATATATCTGTTGAAAATAGTCTTGTGTAGACCCGACATACCAGTGTGGTTTCGCAGTTCCACGGGTCAAATCGCTGTACTATCCAGTTTTGGGCCTTTGGTATCTAAAAAAAAAGCAGTTTGAGTGTGTCGCTCACTGTTCAGCCGCAAATATCTCTATTTAAAAAAGTGTGGTATACCCCAGTAAACAATAACTGTGGTTTTCCCATCCCACGGTAAAAAATCTCTATTATTCAGCTTTTGGTAGTTTTTTCCGTAAAGAAAAACAGTAGTGTCTCCTGACTGTTGTGACACAAAAATATATCTGTTGAAAATAGTCTTGTGTAGGCCCGACATACCAGTGTGGTTTCGCAGTTCCACGGGTCAAATCGCTGTACTATCCAGTTTTGGGCCTTTGGTATCTAAAAAAAAAGCAGTTTGAGTGTGTCGCTCACTGCTCAGCCGCAAATATCTCTATTTAAAAAAGTGTGGTATACCCCAGTAAACAATAACTGTGGTTTTGCCTTCCCACGGTAAAAAATCTCTATTATTCAGCTTTTGGTATTTTTTTCCGTAAAGAAAAACAGTAGTGTCTCCTGACTGTTGTGACACAAAAATATATCTGTTGAAAACAGTCTTGTGTAGGCCTGACATCCCAGTGTGGTTTTGCAGTTCCATGGGTGAAATCGCTGTACTATCCAGTTTTGGGCCTTTGGTATCTAAAAAAAAAGCAGTTTGAGTGTGTCGCTCACTGTTCAGCCGCAAATATCTCTATTTAAAAAAGTGTGGTATACCCCAGTAAACAATAACTGTGGTTTTGCCATCCCACGGTAAAAAATCTCTATTATTCAGCTTTTGGTAGTTTTTTCCGTAAAGAAAAACAGTAGTGTCTCCTGACTGTTGTGACACAAAAATATATCTGTTGAAAACAGTCTTGTGTAGGCCTGACATCCCAGTGTGGTTTTGCAGTTCCACGGGTCAAATCGCTGTACTATCCAGTTTTGGGCCTTTGGTATCTAAAAAAAAAGCAGTTTGAGTGTGTCGCTCACTGTTCAGCCGCAAATATCTCTATTTAAAAAAGTGTGGTATACCCCAGTAAACAATAACTGTGGTTTTGCCATCCCACGGTAAAAAATCTCTATTATTCAGCTTTTGGTAGTTTTTTCCGTAAAGAAAAACAGTAGTGTCTCCTGACTGTTGTGACACAAAAATATATCTGTTGAAAATAGTCTTGTGTAGGCCCGACATCCCAGTGTGGTTTCGCAGTTCCACGGGTCAAATCGCTGTACTATCCAGTTTTGGGCCTTTGGTATCTAAAAAAAAAGCAGTTTGAGTGTGTCGCTCACTGTTCAGCCGCAAATATCTCTATTTAAAAAAGTGTGGTATACCCCAGTAAACAATAACTGTGGTTTTGCCATCCCACGGTAAAAAATCTCTATTATTCAGCTTTTGGTATTTTTTTCCGTAAAGAAAAACAGTAGTGTCTCCTGACTGTTGTGACACAAAAATATATCTGTTGAAAACAGTCTTGTGTAGGCCTGACATCCCAGTGTGGTTTTGCAATTCCACGGGTCAAATCGCTGTACTATCCAGTTTTGGGCCTTTGGTATCTAAAAAAAAAGCAGTTTGAGTGTGTCGCTCACTGTTCAGCCGCAAATATCTATATTTAAAAAAGTGTGCTATACCCCAGTAAACAATAGCTATGGTTTTGCCATCCCACGGTAAAAAATCTCTATTATTCAGCTTTTGGTAGTTTTTTCCGTAAAGAAAAACAGTAGTGTTTCCTGACTGTTGTGACACAAAAGTATATCTGTTGAAAATAGTCTTGTGTAGGCCCGACATCCCAGTGTGGTTTCGCAGTTCCACGGGTCAAATCGCTGTACTATCCAGTTTTGGGCCTTTGGTATCTAAAAAAAAGGCAGTTTGAGTGTGTCGCTCACTGTTCAGCCGCAAATATCTCTATTTAAAAAGTGTGGTATACCCGAGTAAACAATAACTGTGGTTTTGCCATCCCACGGTAAAAAATCTCTATTATTCAGCTTTTGGTAGTGTTTTCCGTAAAGAAAAACAGTAGTGTCTCCTGACTGTTGTGACACAAAAATATATCTGTTGAAAATAGTCTTGTGTAGGGCCGACATCCCAGTGTGGTTTCGCAGTTCCACGGGTCAAATCGCTGTACTATCCAGTTTTGGGCCTTTGGTATCTAAAAAAAAAGCAGTTTGAGTGTGTCGCTCACTGTTCAGCCGCAAATATCTCTATTTAAAAAAGTGTGGTATACCCCAGTAAACAATAACTGTGGTTTTGCCATTCCACGGTAAAAAATTTCTATTATTCAGCTTTTGGTAGTTTTTTCCGTAAAGAAAAACAGTATTGTCTCCTGACTGTTGTGACACAAAAATATATCTGTTGAAAATAGTCTTGTGTAGGCCCGACATCCCAGTGTGGTTTCGCAGTTCCACGGGTCAAATCGCTGTACTATCCAGTTTTGGGCCTTTGGTATCTAAAAAAAAAGCAGTTTGAGTGTGTCGCTCACTGTTCAGCCGCAAATATCTCTATTTAAAAACGTGTGGTATACCACAGTAAACAATAACTGTGGTTTTGCCATCCCACGGTAAAAAATCTCTATTATTCAGCTTTTGGTAGTTTTTTCCGGAAAGAAAACAGTAGTGTCTCCTGACTGTTGTGACACAAAAATATATCTGTTGAAAATAGTCTTGTGTAGGCCCGACATCCCAGTGTGGTTTCGCAGTTCCACGGGTCAAATCGCTGTACTATCCAGTTTTGGGCCTTTGGTATCTAAAAAAAAAGCAGTTTGAGTGTGTCGCTCACTGTTCAGCCGCAAATATCTCTATTTAAAAAAGTGTGGTATACACCAGTAAACAATAAATGTGGTTTTGCCATCCCACGGTAAAAAAATCTCTATTATTCAGCCTTTGGTAGTTTTTTCCGTAAAGGAAAACAGTAGTGTCTCCTGACTGTTGTGACTCAAAAATATATCTGTTGAAAATAGTCTTGTGTAGGCCTGACATCCCAGTGTGGTTTCGCAGTTCCACTGGTCAAATCGCTGTACTATCCAGTTTTGGGCCTTTGGTATCTCAAAAAAAAGCAGTTTGAGTGTGTCGCTCACTGTTCAGCCGCAAATATCTCTATTTAAAAAAGTGTGGTATACCCCAGTAAACAATAACTGTGGTTTTGCCATCCCACGCTAAAAAATCTCTATTATTCAGCTTTTGGTAGTTTTTTCCGTAAAGAAAAATAGCAGTGTCTCCTGACTGTTGTGACACAAAAATATATCTGTTGAAAATAGTCTTGTGTAGGCCCGACATCCCAGTGTGGTTTCGCAGTTCCACGGGTCAAATCGCTGTACTATCCAGTTTTGGGCCTTTGGTATCTAAAAAAAAGCAGTTTGAGTGTGTCGCTCACTGTTCAGCCTCAAATATCTCTATTTAAAAAAGTGTGGTATACCCCAGTAAACAATAACTGTGGTTTTGCCATCCCCCGGTAAAAAATCTCTATTATTCAGCTTTTGGTAGTTTTTTCCGTAAAGAAAAACAGTAGTGTCTCCTGACTGTTGTGACAGAAAAATATATCTGTTGAAAATAGTCTTGTGTAGGCCCGACATCCCAGTGTGGTTTCGCAGTTCCACGGGTCAAATCGCTGTACTATCCAGTTTTGGGCCTTTGGTATCTAAAAAAAAAAGCAGTTTGAGTGTGTCGCTCACTGTTCAGCCGCAAATATCTCTATTTAAAAAAGTGTGGTATACCCCAGTAAACAATAACTGTGGTTTTCCTCTTCCACGGTTCTAATCTACTCTTTATTACCCTTTTTCCATTGATAGTGCAAGTGTAAGCTATTTTACTTCATTTACATTGGGCAAGGCGCGTGGCAAGGGACGTGGAAGTGGACGTTCTGGTGATGGTTCGTGCAGAGGACGGGGCCGTGGCCAAGGTGAAAATGTGCCACAACCAACAGCCACATCTTCTCGCTCCCACTTCTTGACCGAATTACTAGGGAAGCACAGAACAACATCAGTATTGAGAACTGATCAGTGTGAACAGGTTATTAATTGGATAGCAGATAATACTTCCAGTTACCTGGGCACAACCACGTCCAGTCTGTCTTCCACACGGTCAACTCTTAGTAGCCGTGAGTCTCGACCGCATACTCCTCCTCACCCTGATGCTCCTTCCTCCCACCATGCCGAGTGTCGTCAGACAGCAAGTGATCCCACTCTTGGACACTCTGAAGAGCTGTTCACTGGTCCATTTCCATATGTGGGCCCCTCGCCTGATACGCTTGAAGTGTTGGAAGAGGAGATCCCATGTTGCGATGCCCAAATATTTGAACTGCCACGGCCACAGGAAGTCGACGTTGGCAATCTGTCACAAGAGGTGGACGATGACGAGACACAATTGCCAGGAAGTGAGGAGGAGGATCGTGGTGCGCAAGTGGAAGAGGAGGAGGTGGTGGATGATCTAGTAACTGACCCAACGTGGAAGGAGGACATGCAGAGTGAGGCCAGCAGCACACAGGGGGAGGGAGGCAGAGTACCCCAACAGGCAGGAAGAAGCAGTGTGGTGGCCGCAGACAGAAGGCAGGCAACCGTTCCCTGGAACACCAACACGAGGGACGTTGCCATTACAAGCGGTAGGTCTTCCAGAGTCTGGAATTTTTTTAAAGACTCTGCTGATAACCCCAAAAAGGCCATATGTTCCACCTGCCATGCCAGCATCAGCAGGGGTGACAAAACTACCAGCCTGACCACTACCAGCATGATCAGGCACATGGCAGCAAAGCACCCGACTTTGTGTGGCGAAACCCAGGGTCCACGACCAGTGTCAGCGGGTGTCACCACTGCTTCTTCCACTGTTGTGCGTGCAATAGAACCCCCTGTTGTGTGTGCAAGGCAATCCCCTGTCCATACTGCATGTAAAGATGCCCCCTCCTCTCAGTCTTCACTTGTTATGGCAGTTTCTCAAGAAACAGCATCAACGTCCACGTCCCACCGCAGCTTTCAATTGTTCATATCCCAGACCTTTGAACGAAAGCGGAAATTCGCAGCTAATGCCCGACAGGCCACAGTCCTAAATTCGCACATTTCACGACTGCTTGCGTTGGAAATGCTGCCTTTTAGGCTGGTGGAGATGGAATCCTTCCGCAATCTTATGGCGGTGGCCGTCCCTCGGTACTCGGTCCCCAGCCGACACTATTTTGCCCAGTGTGCCATCCCCGCACTACACAAGCACGTGTCCCAAAGCATCTGCCGTGCCCTCAACAACGCAGTTACTGGGAGAGTCCACCTGACAACGGACACGTGGACAAGTGCTTGTGGCCAGGGACGGTACATCTCTCTGAGGGCACACTGGGTAAACATAGTGGAAGCCGGGACCCAGTCGGACCTTGGGACGGAACACATTCTCCCCACACCGAGGATTGCGGGCCCTATGTCAGTCAGAGTTGCCCCCACAGTGTACAGCTCCTGCGCATCCTCCTCCTCCTCCTCCTCATGTTCAGCCTCCATCTCAGATATCACCACATCAGTTACAAGCTGGAAGCATTGCAGTACTGCTTCCGCCAAGCGGCAACAGGCTGTGCTGAAACTCATAAGCTTAGGTGATAAACCTCACACTGCTTGTGATTTGTGGACAGCTGTGAAAGAGCAGGCAGATCTGTGGCTGAGACCGCTGAACCTACATCCCGGCATGGTCGTGTGTGACAATGGCCGTAACCTGGTGGCGGCTCTGAGGCGAGGTGAGATCACACACGTACCATGCCTGGCTCATGTGCTTAATCTCGTGGTTCAGCGGTTTCTTAAATCGTACCCCGAGTTGCCAGATCTGCTCGTGAAAGTACGCCGTCTGTCAGCTCATTTTCGCAAGTCGGCTACAGCTTCCGCCGCCCTTGCTGTGTTGCAGCAGCGTTTGCAGCTTCCGGCACACTGACTGGTGTGTGATGTCCCCACACGTTGGAACTCTACCCTCCACATGTTGCAAAGGATTTGTGAGCAGAAGAGAGCAGTTGTGGAGTACCAGCTGCAACAAGGCCGTCGATATTCAGGTCAGACTCCACACATAAGACCTCAGGAGTGGACCTGGATGTCTGACATATGTACCATTCTGACAAACTTTGAGGAGGCCACCAAGATGGTGAGTGGCGATGACGCCATCATTAGTGTCAGCATCCCACTTGTCTGTCTTTTGCAACGCTCTCTGCAGAGAATTAAAGAGGAGGCATTGCAGCCAGAGTATGATGAGATGGATCAAGAAGCCGTAGCGGGCGATTACACACAGCCCAGCCTCATCTCATCCCAACGTGCATTGGGGGACAATGAGGGAGAGGAGGAGGAGGAGGAGGGAGAACAGGAGCTGCTATCATGCGTTGTAGACGGTAGTACCTGTACAAGTGTCATACCGTTGGTTCAGCATGGGTGGCCTGAGGACAGGGGGGAGGAGGAAGAGGAGGAGGAGGAGGAGAGCATGGTCAGTTGTCATCTTGGTGAGGACACGGAAATCTTGCCCGTTACCAGTCTGGCACGCATGGCTGACTTTATGTTACGCTGCCTTAACCATGACCCTCGCGTTGTCAAAATGTTGGGTGACAGTCATTACTGGTTGGTGACACTTGTAGACCCCCGCTACAAGGAGAACTTTCACTCTCTTATTCCTGAGGTGGAGAGGGCTACAAAAATGGGGCAGTACCAGAAGGCCCTTGCTGCAGAACTCTTAAAAAAATTCCCATCTGAACACGCTAGCGGCAGAGGTCACAGTTCGTTGCCCAACCAAGGCGCACAGGCGAGAGAGATGCAACTCCAATCCAGCAGAGGCAGGGGAACACTGTCAACGTTCTGGGACAGTTTTCTGACACCCGCCCAGCTTACAGGCCCTGAGGCGCGGGGTACTCTCACAAGGAGTGGAAAGTTTCAAAACATGGTGAGGGAGTACCTTGCCGACCGTACCAGCGTCCTCCGTGATTCCTCTGTGCCTTTTAATTATTGGGCATCCAAGCTGGACACTTGGAATGAACTCGCTCTGTACGCCTTGGAGGTCCTGGCCTGCCCTGCCGCTAGCGTGTTATCGGAGCGTGTTTTTAGTGCCGCTGGGGGAATTATAACTGATAAGCGCACTCGCCTGTCAACTGACAATGCTGACAAGCTGACCCTTATCAAAATGAACAAGGGCTGGATTGGGCCAGACTTCTCATCACCACCAAATGACAGCAGAGTAACATAAAGTCAAATCCACTGTGTTATTTCGGGAGGTGTATTCACATGCACCGCTTCACACCCACACATGGTTATACGTTTCCTCGTTTCGGCTGTTTTATCTTCTTCTCCTTATCCTCAGCCTCCACCACCACTATACCACCAGGGTGCCAGCATTGCAAGTTCTTCCGTCCTTATTTTTGGCAGCTTTTGCTTGCAAGGCATAAGCAAATACGATGGGACACCCACTCCCCAATAATGGGACTTATGTTTGTAATATGTTGTACTGCATGGCTCTTGTAAGGGGCATTGCAAGTTGCTCCGTCCTAATTTTTGGCAGCTTTTGCTTGCAAGGCATAAGCAAATACTATGGGACACCCACTCCCCAATAATGGGACTTATGTTTGTCATATGCTGTACTGCATGGCTCTTGTAAGGGGCATTGCAAGTTGCTCCGTCCTAATTTTTGGCAGCTTTTGCTTGGAAAGCATAAGCAAATACTATGGGAGACCCACTCCCCAATAATGGGACTTATGTTTGTAATATGCTGTACTGCATGGCTCTTGTAAGGGGCATTGCAAGTTGCGCCGTCCTAATTTTTGGCAGCTTTTGCTTGGAAAGCATAAGCAAATACCATGGGAGACCCACTCCCCAATAATGGGACTTATGTTTGTAATATGCTGTACTGTTTGTGACGCACCCCCTGGGCCGTGTGTACACGTGTGTGGGATACCCGGTGCCGGGTCTCTGGGGTCTGTAGTCTCCGTGGCGGTGACCCGGTCCCGTGGCTCAGGCTGGTCAAACCAGTGGCAGTCTTTCTTAGGTTTTGAGGTTAATTGTCCGACTGCGCCACCCGTGGATTGCGGTCAGGGAGTACCACCGCTGCGAGGCAGACCGCTGAGGCTGGTGTTGTGTGCGCAGCAGAGAATGGGATAACTCCCCACGGGAGGAGTATAGCCTCAGGGCAGTGAGTGAGGATGATGGGGGTGATGGTGCACGAGCACAGCAGGAACGACTCAGAGTCTTTGCAGTGCAGTTCAGGGTCTTTACTGATGATTATAAGGTAGACCCTCCCGGGAGTACTGGCTAGCATAAGAGGCCTGGTCAGTCTGTGAGCAAGCAGGAGTTCCCCTGGCCAGGTGGAGTTGTAGGGCTCCCCGTCTGTCTGCACTCTTCCTGGCTACCTTGCTGTAAGCGGGTAGAAGTAGCCCACGTCCCTGAGTGTACCGTGTAGTGCTCACCCGTATGGCTGGTGACTTGGGGCCTTCTGTTAGCCTCCGCTCCACGACGGCGGTGCTGGTCCCTTGCTTGTGACTGAGCCTCCGGGCTTCTATGGCCAGAGGACCTGAAATCCCCTGCCGGCTGATTTCTGCTGCTGGATATTTAAGTCCTCACAGCCTCGGACTCCTGTGTCCGGTTCCTATTGTCTTCTGCCAGGGCGAGCTCTGCTCAGCTTCCAGCCCCTGGTCTTTAGCTCCTAGCTCCTACAGAGCTCCTTGCTGTTACTTTCCCTTGCTCTCACTCTGACTCTGACTGTTCTCTGTTCTCTGACTCACTCAACCCTGCCCCAGATCCAGTTTATAAGGGCAGAATTCTCCCCTCCCAGGACTGGGGCAGGAGGATGTTGCATGTTTAAGGGATCCTGACCAGGAAACCTCCCACTTGCTCTCCGACGTAATATCTCTATTACTGTGGTGACCAGACCCCTGGGGTGCCACACATGGCTCTTGTAAGGGGCATTGCAGTTCCTCATAATTTTTGGAAAGCCTTCCATTCACTGCTTAGACCAACAGTGCACAGGAGACCCAGTTGCTATAAATGGAAAAAAAGGTTTAGTTAATGCCCTCTGACCTCCATGTCATTTCCAAGGGGCATTGGAGTGCCTCGAAATTTTTGGTAGGCATTGCACTCACTGTATGCCCTATAGCTGTGTAGCCGAACCGCTCCTTTTGTTACAGAAACATATCCTACAAGACATATCTGGTTGACATTGATGTGAATGGTCTGTGTTCCTCCTGCTCTTTCTCCTTTGCCACTACCTCATCCATCATTTATCACCTGAAGCTTTGTTTTAAGGGGAGTCATAGAACTTGGATAGTAGCAGGAAAACATCCAGCTATCCTCGGAGGAGGTAGGATATGCGCCAAAACGCTGACCACCTCAGGCCTAGCCGCTACTACATACATGCGCTTGCATTACAACAAAACAAAGCAGATGCTAACTTCTATTATCCTCATCATGCTCCTCACTTTGGCACTCTCAACTCCCCTGATGGGGAAGCCAGGGCCCACCGGAGGAGTCTGATAGTCCGGTGGGCTCGGCCAATGCTGCCTTAAAGCAGGCCAGGCTAAGAAAAGTGTGGGAAAGGTTACCGGGACAAATAGGGGTGGCTGGGGACCGGGTATGGACACCCGGCCACCCCCTGGAGGCTGGGGAGCAAGCGGGGACACCCGGCCACCAGGCGGCTGGGGACTGAGTATGGATACCAGGCCGCCGACACAGCCATGGCGTGGTGGCCAGATTCCGCCTCCACATGCCTAAAAGGCCCAATTTAAAGTGCAAGCAAGCAAGCAGTATGGTATTGCAGCCTGGGAGTGGGTGGGTGGCAGGCTGCATACTTGCGCTTGCATTGCAAGGAATGGGAGAGGTACAATTGAACACTGCCCTGGGACAAGGACTTGAATGGGGATAGTTGCAAGTCTGCAACGACAGGTGCAAGGTGGGAGGCATCTTCGCATGTACCATGAACAGGGGTTTGGCATGCACACACTACAGCGGAATAGGCTCTCCTTCCCACTAAATGCACTGGGGAGGGCACAGGTAATGTTTTGGTATACGCGCTTAATCTTATGTATAAGGCACACCAGGACAAATAGGGGCGGCTGGGGACTGAGTATGGATACCTCGCTGCCGAAGCAGCCATGAGGCAGTGGCCAGCTTCGGCCTCCTCCAAACTAAAAGGCCCCATTTCAAGTGCAAGCTAGCAGTATGGAATTGCAGTCTGGGGGTGGGTGGGTGGCAGGCTGCACACTTACACTTGCATTAAAAGAAAACATAGCAGATGCTAACTTCTGTCATCATCATGCTCCTCACCTTGGCACTCTCAACTCCACCGATGGAGAAGTCAGGGCCCACCGGAGGAGTCTGGTTCTCTGGTGGGCTCGTCCAATGCAGCCTAAAGCAGGCCGGGCTAAGAAAAGTGTGTGGGGGGATGTTCCAAGGAGAAATAGGGGCGGCTGGGGACCGTTTATGGACACCCGGCCGCGGGGCGGCTGGGGACCGAGTATGGACACTTGGCCGCCGGGCGGCTGGGGACTGAGTATGGATTCCAGGCCGCCAACACAGCCATGACGTGGTGCCAGATTCCGCCTCCACATGCCTAAAAGGCCCAATTTCAAGTTCAAGCAAGCAAGCAGTATGGTATTGCAGCCTGGGGGTGAGTGGGTGGCAGGCTGCATACTTGCGCTTGTGTTGCAAGGAATGGGGGAGGTACAATTGAACACTGCCCTGGGACTAGAACTTGCATGGGGATAGTTGCAAGTCTGCATCTTCTGATGCGGCAAGGATCACTTATGATGGGCACACTTTTAGACAGTGACCTGGGAGTCAGAGATGCTTCCAGGGGTCTTCTCCATGCTGTTCCCATGTCTTTTCAGCACTTTATGCATGTATCACACAGAACATGTCCAGATAAGGTTGTAAAATGTTAAAATGACAATTCCCGGTGAATACACAAGTCTTTTCCCTGGAAAGGAACTTCCTTAACATATTTCACAGGAAAAAAGTTTCACTTTCGTTTTTGAACGTTTTATTGTGAGCCCGTAAAAGTGGCTTAATACCTCTGACCACGTTGTTGACAGCAGTGACCTGGGGGTCAGAAATGCTTCCTGGGGCGATCCCCATGCTGTCCCCATGTCATTTGAGCACTGTCGCTATCGTTTTGGGCACTTGTTAGGCTTTTAAAAGACTGCCGGGGGTGCCACCGCAAAAATGCTCGAATCTCCCATAGACTAACATTGGGCTCATTGCTCGGGTCGAGCACCCGAGTATCACGGCAAACTCGGCCCGAGCTTCGAGCACCCGAGCATTTTAGTGCTCGCTCAACACTAATGCTGTCCATTTCCTTGTGATCCTCCTTGAGATGGTTCTTCTCCCTTATTGGAGTCCAGCTCTGTTTAATTAAACTGATAGGGCTTGATTTGGAAAGGCACACACCTGTCTATATAAGACGTCACAGATCACAGTGCATGTCAGACCAAATGAGAATCATTAGCTCAAAGGAACTGCCCAAGGAGCTCAGAGACAGAATTGTGGCAACGCACAAATCTGGCCAAGGTTCTAAAAGAATTTCTGCATTACTCAAGGTTCCTGAGAACACAGTGGCCTCCATAATCCTTAAATGGAATAAGTTTGGGAACACCAGAAATCTCCCTAGACCTGGCCGTCCAGCCAACCGAGCAATCGTGGGAGAAGAGCCTAGTTGAGAGAGGTAAAGAAGAACCCCAAGATAACTGTGGCTGAGCTCCAGAGATGGAGTAGGGAGATTCGAGAAAGTTCCACAAAGTCAACTATCACTGCAGCTCTCCACCAGTCGGGCCTTTATGGCAGTGTGGCCCGACGGAAGCCTCTCCTCAGTGCAAGACATAGGAAAGCCAGCATAGAGTTTGCTCAAAAACACATGAAGGACTCCCAGACTATGAGAAATAAGATTCTCTGGTCTGATGAGACGAAGATAGAACTTTTTGGTGATAATTCTAAGCGGTATGTGTGGAGAAAAACAGGTACTGCTCATCACCTCCCCAATACAATCCCACCAGTGAAACATGGTGGTGGCAGCATCATGCTATGGGGGTGTTTTTCAGCTGCAGGGACAGGACGACTGGTTGCAATTGAAGGAAACATGAATGTGGCCAAGTACAGAGATATCCTGGATGAAAACCTCTTCAAGAGTGCTCTGGACCTCAGACTTGGCTAAAGGTTCACTTTCCAACAAGACAATGACCCTAAGCACACAGTTAAAATAACAAAGGAGTGGCTTCAGAACAACTGTGACCATTCTTGACTGGCCCAGCCAAAGCCCTGACCTAAACCCAATTGAGCATCTCTGGAGAGACCTGAAAATGGCTGCACACCAACGTTCACCATCCAACCTGACGGAACTGGAGAGGATCTGCAAGGAAGAATGGCAGATGGCTGTACTAGTTCAAAAGGGTGCCTCTACTCAATACTGAGCAAAGGGTCTGAATACTTATGACCATGTGATATTTCAGTTTTTCTTTTTTAATAAATTTGTGAAAATTTCTACATTTCTGTTTTTTTTCAGTCAAGATGGGGTGCAGAGTGTACTTTAATGAGAAAAAAATATGAACTTTTTAGAATTTACCAAATGGGTGCAATGAAACAAAGAGTGAAAAATGTAAAGGGCTCTGAATACTTTCCGTACCCACTGTATGACACCTTCTTGAGGTACAAGTAAGGTGCTGCCATATTTCATATGTTCTATGTTTCGGCATTTCGAATTGCTTCCACAATTCGAGAAATACCACTGGGTCAGTTCCTATGAATAAAAATAATTTGATCAGAGGATAAGGCATTTGAAGAACAATCCAAGGATTTACGAAGTAGGTTTGAAGCAAGAGGATATAGCCAACGTAAAGTCAATCATGGCTACTTGAGAGCAAAAAGAACCTCAAGGAATGATCTCCTATATCAGAGTAAAAAAAAAAGTCATGAACACCAACAAAAACCAGGTACGATTGATTACTAATTTCAACAACCAATGGTGTGAGTTTGTTGATATTATCAAAAGACATTGGAATGTCCTACAAATTGACCCAATTTTAAAAAAATACTTACCAGTAATACCTACCAGTAATACAGTAAATATTCATCCTGCCATTACAGCATGCCACTCTGAAAATCTTAGGGATCTGTTAGTGCACAGTCATTATGAAACCAACAAGAGTCGTGGTGGGACACGGCTAACTACTAAAGGCTTTTATCATTGTGGCCGATGTAAAGTCTGTCCCAACATGGTTAAAACCAAAGACTTTCGAAATGCCGATGGAACTAGAACATACAGTGCTGGCCAAAAGTATTGGCACCCCTGCAATTCTGTCAGATAATACTCAGTTTCTTCCTGAAAATGATTGCAATCACAAATTCTTTGGTATTATTCTCTTCATTTAATTTGCTTGCAAGGAAAAAACACAAAAGAGAATGAAGCAAAAATCAAATCATTGATCATTTCACACAAAACTCCAAAAAAGGGCCGGACAAAAGTATTGGCACCCTCAGCCTAATACTTGGTTGCACAACCTTTAGCCAAAATAACTGCGAACAACCGCTTCCGGTAACCATCAATGAGTTTCTTACAATGCTCTACTGGAATTGTAGACCATTCTTCTTTGGCAAACTGCTCCAGGTCCCTGATATTTGAAGGGTGCCTTCTCCAAACTGCCATTTTGAGATCTCTCCACAGGTGTTCTATGGGATTCAGGTCTGGACTCATTGCTGGCCGCCTTAGAAGTCTCCAGTGCTTTCTCTCAAACCATTTTATAGTGCTTTTGGAAGTGTGTTTTGGGTCATTGTCCTGCTGGAAGACCCATGACCTCTGACGGAGACCTAGCTTTCTCACACTGGGCCGTACATTATGCTGCAAAATTTGTTGGTAGTCTTCAGACTTCATAATGCCATGCACACGGTCAAGCAGTCCAATGCCAGAGGCAGTAAAGCAACCCCAAAACATCAGGGAACCTCCACCATGTTTGATTGTAGGGACCGTGTTCTTTTCTTTGAATGCCTCTTTCTTTTTCCTGTACACTCTATGTTGATGCTTTTTCCCAAAAAGCTCTACTTTTGTCTCATCTGACCAGAGAACATTCTTCCAAAACGTTTTAGGCTTTCTCAGGTAAGTTTTGGCAAACTCCAGCCTGGCTTTTTTATGTCTTGGGGTAAGAAGTGGGGTCTTCCTGGGTATCCTACCATACAGTCCCTTTTCATTCAGACGCCGACGGATAGTACGGGTTGACACTGTTGTACCCTTGGACTGCAGGGCAGCTTGAACTTGTTTGGATGTTAGTCAAGGTTCTTTATCCACCATCCGCACAATCTTGCGTTGAAATCTCTCGTCAATTTTTCTTTTCCGTCCACATCTAGGGAGGTTAGCCACAGTGCCATGGGCTTTAAACTTCTTGATGACACTGCGCACGGAAGACACAGGAACATTCAGGTCTTTGGAGATGGACTTGTAGCCTTGAGATTGCTCATGCTTCCTCACAATTTGGTTTCTCAAGTCCTCAGACAGTTCTTTGGTCTTCTTTCTTTTCTCCATGCTCAATGTGGTACACACAAGGACACAGGACAGAGGTTGAGTCAACTTTAATCCATGTTATCTGGCTGCAAGTGTGATTTAGTTATTGCCAACACCTGATGAGTGCCACAGGTAAGTTACAGGTGCTGTGAATTACACGAATTAGAGAAGCATCACATGATTTTTCAAAAGGTGCCAATACTTTTGTCCATCCCCTTTTTTAGGTTTGGTGTGGAATTATATCCAATTTGGCTTTAGGACAATTCTTTTTGTGTTTTTTTCATTGAAGACAAATTAAATGAAGAGAATAATACCAAAGAATTTGTGATTGCAATCATTTTCAGGAAGAAACTGAGTATTATCTGACAGAATTGCAGGGGTGCCAATACTTTTGACCAGCACTGTATGAAATACGGCACCACCTTACTTTTACCTTAAAAGGTGTCATATATCATGCAATGTACCCATGTGAAAAAATATATATAGGTTTGATAACAAGAGAACTCGGTGTGCGTATTAGGGAACGTGAAAGAGATGGAAAAATCTAATAATGAGAACACTGAGAATTTGAAAACATTGCCCAAACATTTTCGTCTGTTCCACAATGGGGATGCAAGTCTGCTTAAGGTCAAAGGAACTGATCAGGTAAATTTGGGCATTAGAAGTGGTAACATTAAGAAAATACTGGCACAAGTGGAGAGCAAATGGATCTATAGACTTGGGACATTGGCACCATCTGGGTTCAATGAGGTCTTTCGTTTTGGTTCATTTTTATAGAGGTTGTAAAGAGGCATCTTTATTGTTTTATTTGATGGTTGTGTTGTTTTTAAATTGTTTTTTATTGACTTTATGTGTAATTGTGTATTTTGATTTTTTTCATGTAGTTAATAATTACTGTTGGTGGCATCCTGTGATCATTTTTGTCGAAAATCCTGAGGACTGTTGGGTCCGTTGATGGGAGACCGGACTTATCCACGGGAACCCTGGACTAACAAGGGAACATTTTGGGATCTACCCTGCTGGCTATCCTGAGGAATACTATGTCTGCTGATTCGAGGTTCGACACACCTATAGGAACCCTAGAGGAAGAAGGAAATAACATCACACAGAAGACAATTGGGACTTTGGGATCATTTTGATGTCTCATTGAGACTGAAGATTAATTAAGGGACTAATGGAGCTACGGCCCTGAAAACGATATATAACTGAGCCGTGTAAATATCATCTGGATAGTACTTCAATATAGTAATCTTTTGTGATTATGAGCTATGGGACCTTGTGATTTTGCTGCAATTAAGATAGAAAAAGATGTACAGGGTGAGCCATTTATATGGGTACACCTAAATAAAATGGGAATGGTTGGTGATATCAACTTCCTGTTTGTGGCACATTAGTATATGGGAGGGGGAAAACTTTTCCAGGTGGGTGGTGACCATAGCGGCCATTTTGAATTCAGCCATTTTGGATCCAATTTTATTTTTTTTCAATGGAAAGAGGGCCATGTGACACATCAAACTTATTGAGAATTTCATAAGAAAAATAATGGTGTGCTTGGTTTTATCATAACTTTATTCTTTCATGAGTATTTTACAAGTTTATGACCACTTATAAGATGTGTTCAAAGTGCTGCCCATTGTGTTGGATTGTCAATGCAACCCTCTTCTCCTACTCTTGACACACTGATAGCAACACCGCAGAAGAAATGCTAGCACAGTCTTCCAGTATCCGTTGTTTCAGATGCTGCACATCTCGTATCTTCACAGCATAGACAATTGCCTTCATATGACCCCAAAGATAAAAGTCTAAGGGGGTCAGATCGGGAGACCTTGGTGGCCATTCAACTGGCCCGCGACGACCAATCCACTTTCCAGGAAACTGTTCATGTAGGAATGCTCGGACCTGACACCCATAATGTGGTGGTGCACCATCTTGTTGGAAAAACTCAGTTTCCTGGAAACAATTTCCTGGAAAGTGGATTTGTCATCGTGGGCCAGTTGAATGATGGGCTCTTTTTTTTGAAAGTTGTTATAGTGTCAGCCATTACTACCTCTTGTGGTAGGGCATTCCACAGTCTCACTGCTTTGACTGTAAAGAACCCTTTCCTGTTTAGCTGCAATGTTCACGTTTCCATCTTTATCAGACAGAGATGGCAACTTCTTCCAGCCACAACTCGTGCAGAGATTACAACAAAGACGCATTTGACTTCTCACATTTCCAGCACCATCCCCATCTATCCCCAATCTACACAAACTCCTCAACCTGCTGATACCCCAATACTGAGCCCTCACTGCCGTATGTGTCCCTATTACTGCACCTACTGTGTGGTACAAAAGCAATGCTCCTTATACTGCCTCACATACTAATGCCACCACTGTGCTCCTTACATATGTACCATCACAGTAGCCCCCACACTCTTTAATGGTTCCCACAGTAGCTCCCACACTGTATATTATAAGCCTCCCACAGTAACTCCCACACTGTGTCATAGCTCCCAACCGTCCCGTATTCGTCAGGACTGGCCCACGTCCCTTCACTTCTCAGTTGTCCTCCCGGCTTATACTCACTTCTCTGACATCTTATCTCCTCCCTGTGAAGTGCATAAATTAAATTTAATTTATTTACTTACCATCGGGTTTCCGAGACTCAAACTCATTCACAGCAGCAATCATTGCTCACAGGCAGCAGCTCTACCAACGAGCCACCGTTCATAATGAGAGACATCTGTGGTTTTGGTAATCTTGACCTCTACATCAGGCTGTGACTTCAGAATCAGAGAATACAAGTACATTGGATACAGCAGTGAAAAAAGGTCAGATTTTTGTTTGATTTTTATTATAAGCAATTTACAAAACTGTAATTTTTTTGGGGGGAGAGCACCCCTTGGGTCTCAAGTCCACAACCCTCAATATCACAGGCAGGAGCTTAACATACTGAGCTACAAGCTCAGATGATGTAATGAGGGAAATTTTCTATACTAGTTATGAGAATAAAAAAGGTACAGTGCATTGTGAAAGTATTTGGCCCCCTTGAACTTTTCTACCTTTTGCCACCTTCTGGCTTCAAACATAAAGATATAAAATTCTATTTTTTTTGGGAAGAATCAACAACAAGTGGGACACAATCATGAAGTGGAATGAAATTTATTGGATATTTTAAACTTTTTTTAACAAATTAAAAACTAAAAAGTGGGGCGTGCAATATTATTCGGCCCCTTTACTTTCAGTGCAGCAAACTAACTCCCGAAGTTCAGTGAGGATCTCTGAATGATCCAATGTTGCCCTAAATGACTGGTAATGATAAATAGAATCCACCTGTGTGTAATCAAGTCTCGGTATAAATGCACCTGCTCTGTGATAGTCTCAGGGTTCTGTTTCAAGTGCAGAGAGCATCATGAAGACCAAGGAACACACCAGGCAGGTCCAAGATACTGTTGTGCCAAAGTTTAAAGCCGGATTTGTTTACAAAAAGATTTCCCAAGTTTTAAACATCTCAAGGAGCATTGTGCAAGAGATTATATTGAAATGGAAGGAGTATCAGACCACTGCAAATCTACCAAGACCCGGTCGTCCCTCTAAACTTTCATCTCGAACAAGGAGAAGACTGATCAGAGATGCAGCCAAAAGGCCCATGATCACTCTGGATGAACTGTAGAAATCTACAGCTAAGGCGGGAGAGTCTGTCCATAGGACAACAATCAGTCGTACACTGCACAAATCTGGCCTTTATGGAAGAGTGGCAAGAAGAAAGCCATTTCTCAAAGATATCCATAAAAAGTCTCGCTTGAAGTTTGCCACAAGCCACCTGGGAGACACACCAAACATGTGGAATAAGGTGCTCTGGTCAAATGAAACCAAAATCGAACTTTTTGGCCACAATGCAAAAACGATATGTTTGGCGTAAATGCAGCACAGCTCATCACCCTCAAAACACCATCCCCACTGTCAAACATGGTGGTGGCAGCATC
Source organism: Phyllobates terribilis (assembly GCF_046119375.1). Classification (NCBI taxonomy): domain Eukaryota; kingdom Metazoa; phylum Chordata; class Amphibia; order Anura; family Dendrobatidae; genus Phyllobates; species Phyllobates terribilis. The sequence continues at coordinate 88,754,567 of NW_027362769.1, forward strand.
ATGTTTGGGCCTGCTTTTCTTCAGCAGGGACAGGGAAGATGGTTAAAATTGATGGTTCAGATGGACGGAGTCAAATACAGGACCATTCTGGAAGAAAACCTGTTGGAGTCTGCAAAAGACTTGAGACTGGGACAGAGATTTATCTTCCAACAAGACAATGAACCCAAACATAAAGCAAAATCTACAATGGAATGGTTCAAAAATAACCATATTCAGGTGTTAGAATGGCCAAGTCAAAGTCCAGACCTGAATCCAATCGAGAATCTGTAGAAAGAGCTTAAAACTGCTGTTCACAAATGCTCTCCATCCAACCTCAATGCGCTCGACCTGTTTTGAAAGGAAGAATGGGCAAGAATTTCAGCCTCTCGGTGTGCAAAACTGATAGAGACATACCCCAAGCGACTTGCAGCTGTAATCGCAGCAAAAGGTGGCGCTACAAAGTATTAACTCAAGGGGGCTGAATAATATTGCACTCCCCACTTTTCAGTTTTTAATTTGTTAAAAAAGTTTAAAATAGCCAATAAATTTCGTTCCACTTCACGATTGTGTGCCACTTGTTGTCGATTCTTCCCCAAAAAATTAGAATTTTATATCTTTATGTTTGAAGCCAGAAATGTGGCAAAAGGTAGAAAAGTTCAAGGGGGCCAAATACTTTCACAATGCACTGTAATTTGCCTATGCGGTAGATAGAAGGATGTGGGGAAACTCGGCTTTAGGATGCCCCATCCTAAAAACGAGTTTCCCCACATAAATTCTACCTACCGCATAGGCCACGGGGATTCCATCCACCAACAGGAACTCCTACCTCCTCCCTAGGATTATTTTTATCTAATTTTAGAACTTTAATTTTATTAATAATTGGTAATAAATTTGCTTTTATTTAATCCACCTCTCTATTTGAGCATTCATCTCGTCTATTAGCCCAGCACAAATTACCTTTTTTATTCTCATACATTTTAAACCTCTGGACAACCTGTGGTTATTGTCCTATTTGCAGCAGGCCTATTACACACACCTACTATCGCCACTGTCTTCTATTTTTTCAATTTTCTATACTTGATCTGTTATAGCAGCTCTGACTGCAGACATTACATAGAGATACATTACACACAGCAATGGATTTCTATGTATTGGATTCTAGAAGGAGAATAAGAGATTTATTTTCTTCTTATAAAATTATAAAAAAATAATGAAAAAACACATAAAATATTGTAATTTTTAATGTGTTTTTTTAAAAATAATAAACATCACAAATCAGCATATAACATGGACATAGTTGGTGTCCCTGTAATCGTAACGACCCGCACAACACAGCGATCAGATTGTTTACGGGAATCGGTAAATGGCGTAAAAAAATGGCGTGATTGATATATTTTCTCTATTAAACTCATATAAAATACTAAAAATGTATTGAAAACGCTGAGGCCGTGTTCACACGTAGTGTAAATGCTGCTTTTTTTCTACTAATTTTTTTCTGCACATTTTCTGCAGGTGTCCGCACCACACAACGCAATAACAATCTTCTCTGATTATTGCTTTGATTCTGTGCTTAAAAATGCAACAGCATTTTTTTCTTCATGCGTTTTTTTTTTGAGAAATCCATAAAGATGAGAAAGTTCTGGTGGCTCCGACTGTGAATGAAGGAGCAAAAAATAATCCTCGGGTCCTAACTACAGATGAGCAGAATGCACAGATGACGTTATGCTGCCCTGGCTGATCAAAGGCCGTGTCGGGGACGCCAGAAGGTAAGAGATTTGCGGCTTTCTGTCCAGCCACTCAGTACCACTGATCTGAACGCTGGACCAGAGACCCGGGAATCCATCCGCTTATCTGTAGTCCCAACTGTCCCAGATACTGTGGACAGTCCCGGATTTGGGTCTGCTCCCTGCAGTCTCAGGCGTCTACTGAATGTCCCTCACTGCCAGCTCCCCTCTGACATCTCCTCCTGCCAGGAAAGAAAGAAATGGTAAATGGGTGTGGAATGGGGTGTGACAAGGAGCGCGGTCAAATTCAACCACTGCGCGCTGCATGCGCCGCAACCTCTGTGCCTCTTTCTGTTCTTCAAAAGTTGTGAGGTATGCTGTGTATAGGCCCCCACACTGTGTGATGGCCCCCACAGTAGAATATTACACATGTAAAGAAGAAAGTGCGCCCCCTGTTACATCATTTACTCTCTTTTTCCCTTCTCTCACTTTGGGAGTATTGTTGTCCAGACTGAGTATACGTTCAGTGGCCTGCGCCTATATGTGATTATTTATATGCACCTACTGGCTTTGTCTATTTGTCTCTCAATCATATATATTCATCCTCAACTTTGTTGGGGATTTATTTTTTTAATAAAAGGTTTTATAATTTAAACTTCATGCTTGTCCCCCTAGATTTACAATATGAGATGATACAGACACTGCGCAGATAAGACCCTGACCCCGGATACAGGACTACGTCACATGACATATATAGCGGCGACCAAAAGTTTTGCATTTGTTTCAAAAGTGTGATTCCTTCTGTCTGGTTGTTTTGATGCCATTTTCCTGGTGATTTTAGTAAATCAGAAGCAAATGGTTGTCAGCTATAAGGAAGAAAATTGTGTTTGACATTGTTTTATCACTTTATGTGTTAGTTTTCAACATTTGCTGGGCCAAATGTTTTGCATATTTTGTCGTGGGTAGACGAATTTTACAAAATTTTTTTTTTTTTTTTGTGTTTTTACGTTAAAACATGGCAAATACAAAGCCAAATTTATCACCAGATGTCAGGAAGCTTATTATTCTGATAGATAAGTCAGGCCAAAAAGAGGTAGCTATGGAATTCAACTGTTCTCAGAGTCAAGTGTCAGGTATATTAAAAAAAGAAAAAGGTTATGGAACAACTGACAAACCTAGAAGTGGACGATCACGGAAAACTTTATCCGGAGTTGATCACATTATTAGGAAAAAGTCAGTATCTGATGTCCATAAAAGTACTGTACAGATTTCGCATGAAATGAATGAAGAATATGGGGTCAAAGTGAGTCGCCAAACTGTGGTGCGATGGTTAAGAGCAGTAGAGTTGAATGCACGAGTTCCAGTCAAGAAGCCTTTCATCTCTCCAAAGAACCAGAATGGTCCGACTTGAGTTTGCCAAAGAACACAACCAATGGAAAGAGACAGATTGGTCTAAGGTGTTGTGGCTGGATGAATCCAAGTTCAATCTGTTTGGTAGTGTTGGCAAGCACTATAAATATACCGCCCAATTGGAAAAAGTAATGATGTAAGGTACCAAACACCTACAGTGAAACATGGTGGTGGCCATGTCATGGTTTGGGGCGGCTTTTCTGCATCTGCCATTGGCCCTCTGCATTGAATTGATGGAAATATGAATGCTACCATGTACAAGGATATACTGGAGAATGTAATGATGCCACATGGTAAAACCAAAGTAAGGAGGGAATGGAAATTCCAGCAAGATAATGATCCTAAGGCCATATCCAATTTAGTAAAAAAATTGGTTAGCAAAGAAAAATGTTCATCTGTTGCAATGGCCAAGCCAATCACCTGATTTAAACCCTATAGAGCACCTTTGGAATGAGTTGGAGCCCGTGAAGATGAAGTGTTTGCATGTTTGCAAATGGAATGGAGCAAGATCCCTCAAGATGTCTTGAATACCTGAGTGGCTTCAATGCCCCGTCAGTGTGGAGCAGTAATTAAAGTAAGAGGTTATGCTACAAAATACTAAGTTATGGCATTGTAAGCAATGAATTACTCTCTATGTTGTGATCAATAAATAGTAATGTAAAACTTTTGGTACTCAGTTTTCTTTAATTAAATGACCATATCTATATTCAAAAGCATTTTGGTTAAAATTAAGGTCTTGCTTGATGACAACTTCATGCACTTTCAATTCATCACCAGAGAAATGGCATCACAACAACCAAACAGACGTAATCACCCTTTAAAAAAAATGCAAAACTTTTGGCCGACACTGTGTATATGTATGTGTACAGTGGGGGAAATAAGTATTTGATCCCTTGCTGTTTTTGTAAGTTTGCCCACTGACAAAGACATGAACAGTCTATAATTTTAAGGGTAGGTTAATTTTAACATTGAGAGATAGAATATCAAAAAATAAATAAAGAAAATCACATTGTATAAATAAGTATTTGATCCCCGACAAACCATTATGAGTTCTGGCTTCTACAGACCAGTTAGATGCTCCTAATCAACTCATTACCTGCATTAAAGACAGTTGTCTTACATAGTCACCCGTATAAAAGACTCCTGTCCACAGACTCAATTAATCAGTCAGACTCTAACCTCTACAACATGGGCAAGACCAAAGAGCCTTCTAAGGATGTCAGGGACAAGATCATAGACCTGCACAAAGCTGGAATGGGCTACTAAACCATAAGTAAGACGCTGGATGAGAAGGAGACAACTGTTGGTGCAATAGTAAGAAAATTGAAGAACTACAATATGACTGTCAATCCACATCAATCTGGGGCACCATGCAAAATCTCACCTCGTGGGGTATCCTTGATCGTGAGGAAGGTGAGAGATCAGTCTAAAACTACACGGGGGGAACTGGTTAATGATCTCCAGTCATCTGGGACCTTAGTCACCAAGAAAACCATTGGTAACACATTATGCCTTTTATTTTTAAAATCCTGCAGTGCCTGCAAGGTTCCCCTGCTCAAGAAGGCACATGTGCAGGCCCATCTGAAGTTTTCCAATGAACACCTGGGTAATTCTGTGAGTTATTGGGAGAAGGTGCTGTGGTCAGATGAGACAAAAATTGAGCTCTTGGGCATTAATTCAACTCGCCGTGTTTGGAGGAAGAAGGATGAGTACAACCCTAAGAACATCGTCCCAACCGGGAAGCATGGTAGGGGAAACATTATACTTTGGGGGTGCTTTTCTGCAAAGGGGACATGACGACTGCATTGTACTGAAGGGAAGATGGATGGGGTCATGTATTGCGAGATTTTGGCCAACAACCTCCTTCCCTCAGTAGGAGCATTGAAGATGGGTCGTAGGCTGGGTCTTCCAGCAAGACAATGACCCAAAGCATACAGCCAAGACAACAAAGAAGTGGCTCAAAAAGAAGCACAGTAAAGTCATGGAGTGGCCTAGCCAGTCTCCAGACCTTAATCCCATAGAAAACTTATGGAGGGAGTTGAAGCTCTGAGTTGCCAAGCAACAGCCTCAGAATCTGAATGATTTAGAGATGATCTACAAAGAGGAGTGGACCAAAATTCCTCCTGACATGTGCCCAACCCTCATCATCAACTACAAAATAACGTCTGACTGCTGTGCTTGCCATCAAGGGTTTTGCCACCAAGTATTAAGTGTTGTTTGCCAGAGGGATCAAATACTTATTTCTCACTGCAAAATGCAAAAAAAGTATCTAATTTATTCAATGTGATTTTCTTGATTTTTTTTGGTATATTCTATCTCTCAATGTTAAAATTAACCTACCCTTACAATTATAGACTGTTCATGCCTTTGTCATTGGGCAAACTTACAAAAACAGCAAGGGATCAAATACTTATTTGCCCCACTGTATATATAAAAATATGAAGAGGGGACAAGACATATCTTAAACTGTGCTATCCTGCAGCCGGGGTCAAGTCTATCAGCACAGTGCACAATACTGTTGTGTCTGTCCCTCAATCGGGGGCACTATGCGATTTATGGCAGCTGCTTTGAAGTATTTTACTGATCGGGTGATGCTCAGGAGATTTGCATTGACAGTGACATTGATCTGTTTAAAAGTTCAAGCAGCTGCCATATATCTACTGTGCCTCAGATAGCAAGGCCTCAAACAAAAGATGAAAAAACATCTGGGACTTGTCAAGAGGTGCACAGCGTCCAGCCACCTCCTCACTGTACAAACACCTCCGGCCAGGATGCAGGCAGCAGCCTGAGCTCCTACTTACAGCACTATCATGTCCCCTGTCCTGTTCCTCTCTGGCGGGAAGAAGCTGCTGCCCTGCGTCGTGACGTCTCTCCTGCAGACACAGCCTCACAGAGTGCAATGTGGGCGAGTCTACAGTATGGCAGCTGTCACATAGGTACAGTGCCGGCAATCAGCATCCCAGGGGGCCTGTACTCCTATGTACCCCCCTGGTCTATAGAACAGAAATACATCTAGTTAGTGGGTCTTGAAACGCGTCTACATGTCAGATTCACCCTTCACACCAGGAGAGGTTGACGATTTTTGTCCCTATGTGTAAATTTCACTCATAAACGACAGTGGTATAAGTGCGCTACTTTATATATAGCGCAGTAAGTATAACTTCATCTAACACTTTGTGGTGTTTACTTGCATACAAAAGACAGCTGCAGTGCCTCCATTGTTAGTGCCATCACCTCATTATCATTGCCAGCACAAACTGCTGTAACACTAGTGTGGTACATTTCTTGATATATCTGTGCATGGATTAGGGTTCTGCATTTTGTATTACATCTATTTGTATAGCCAGGTTTAGTAAGTGCTTGCATTCCCCATAAAATAGAAATTCTGAATAATCGTCTCTGCACTCTGCCATTCCTTCACTATGGTTCCTGGAAATGTATGAATACTACCCCCCTGGGGATATTAATGTACACCTTGTCAGTGGGGTGTATTGCTACCTAGCCTAACATTGTCCCATCAGTGCTGTCAGACAGTGCAGGTCACACCCTTAGGACCCTCAGACACAACTGTATTTTGGTTAGTATTTTGCATTAGTATTTGTAAGACAAAATCAGGAGTGGATCCAAACCAGAAGAGGGAGAAATCTTTCCACCAACCGTTCTCTCTGCTTATTAGGGGCGTGTACTCAGAGGTTATCTTCACGCCCTTCATGCTCTTCTAGCCTAATTTGCAAACACTTCAATGCTCGATTTTTCAGTTAAGGCATCAGATTCCTACAATGCTTGTATCATTTTCATTGCTGTTCTATGACCTATAAAGCCATACCAGTGGTTATATTAGTAAAACCATCCTGACAGGTTCCCTTTAATGAACGGAGGCAGCGCAATATGATCAGTGCGGTGTCAGATGATGGCGCCATCGGAATGAGATCATTAGAGGCAATAAGAGCAATATAAACAGTGGTAACACAGTAATATCAGGTACTGTTGCCCCTGCACATTATTAAAAATAGACACAGTTTTACATGTGAACCTCTGAATGATCAGATGCTTCCTCCTTGATTCTGTCATTTATATACAGTACAGACCAAAAGTTTGGACACACCTTCTCATTTAAAGATTTTTCTGTATTTTCATCACTTTGAAAATTGTACATTCACACTGAAGGCATCAAAACTATGAATTAACATATGTGGAATTATATACTTAGCAACAAAGTGTGAAACAACTGAAAATATGTCTTATATTCTTGGTTCTTCAAAGTAGCCACCTTTTGCTTTGATGACTGATTTGCACACTCTTGGCATTTTCTTGATGAGCTTCAAGAGGTAGTCACCGGAAATGGTTTTCACTTCACAGGTGTGCCCTGTCAGGTTTAATAAGTGGGATTTATTGCCTTATAAATGGGGTTGGGACCATCAGTTGTGTTGTGCAGAAGTCTGGTGGATACACAGCTGATGGTCCTACTGAATAGACTGTTAGCTGCTTTTTTCTTGCCATAATACAAATTCTAAGTAAAGAAAAAAGAGTGGCCATCATTACTTTAAGAAATGAAGGTCAGTCAGTCCAAAAAATTTGGCAAACTTTGAAAGTGTCCCTAAATGCAGTTGCAAAAACCATCAAGCGCTACAAAGAAACTGGCTCATGTTACGCTCGCGCCCGGACTGACTGGCGTGAGCGTGATTAGTGATCCCACTGTACCATGAACCGAGTAGTGCCTGGAGGGGCGTAACTAAGCATCAACCTGATCTGACCAAGGTCGTACGGCGGCTAACATCTCCGTGAACCAGGGAGGAACAGAGCAGAGGGACCAGGTGCTACTCCAGGTCAGATCCCGGTCACAGCTGTTGACCCACCCCGGGGAATACAGGAACAGGTAGGTAAGACTGGCGTACAGACAGGTGGGTATTGGCAGGCACGGCTGGTATGCAAACAGGTGGGCACTGATAAGCACGGCTGGTATGCAGACAGGCGGGTACTGGCAAGCACGACTAATATGCAGACAGGTGGGTATTGACAAGCACGGCTGGCATGTGGACAGGTGGGCTCTGGCAAGCACGGCTGGAGTGCAGACAGGCAGGTACTAGCAGGTTGGAGCGCAAGCTGGATAGAGTCCAATACAGACTGGGAGACAGAAACAGAGCCGCAGATGCGGTAGACAAGGTGAGAAGAGCAAAACCCGCAGATAAGGTAGACAAGCTGAGCAGAGCAAAACCCGCAGATGTGGTAGACAAGCTGAGCAGAGCAAAACCGCAGGTGAGGTAGACAAGGCAGAGCAGAAAGGAACCACTGGAGCGGTAGGCTAAGCAGAGCAGAACAGGGCTGATGAAGCAGGCAGAGAGGACAGGGCTCTGTTCACATGGAACAGATAAGAAAATACAAGAAAATGACTAGAACACAATTGGTAAATACGAAGGAAGGAAGAAGGGACAAGCAGAACCAGATACACACAAGGTACTTACAATGAGGTAGCAAGTGGACACAAAACTCACAAACAGATGTACAGAGACAACGAGTAAGGGCTAGGTGCTGGTTCAAACACTGCATGAAAAGGGAGGATACAGACATAGAGACAAAACAGGTAACAGGCTAGGAGACAGTTCAGACAGGAACTGATACTGCAGCGAGATACAGGAACGAGCCTAGGTATACAGTCCCCAGGGTGGCGGAAATAGACAAGAAGTCACAGACAACAGGCCTGGGTATACGGCCCCCAGGGTGGAGGAAATAGACAAGAAGTCACAGACAACAGGCCTGGGTATACAGCCCCCAGGGTGGTGGAAACAGACTAGAAGTCAGAAATAACAGGCCTGGGTATGCAGCCCCCAGGGTGGCAGAAACAGACAGATACAGGACAGACCTGGCAACTGAGAGGCAAAGAGCACACTGAAAGTTAGTGTTGCTCAGGCACCTCCTTCTGGGTGAAGGGGGTTTAAATATCCAGTGACTCACAGCAATAGGCTGGAGACGCATAAGAGGTGCGCCCACAGCAGCTATAAGAATCAGGAAGTAACCGGGCCGCCGCCCTAAGCAGTCAGTCAAAAGACATGCACACAGCATGAACTGGAGCATGGTTTGCAGGCTGGACTGATGGGTAAGATTGCGGTCTTGCATGGTGAGAGGTGGTACACGATGCAAGCACGCCGCCAGGGATGTTACAGCTCACATGAGGACTGCCCCAGGAACGGAAGACCAAGAGTCACCTCTGCTTCTGAGGATAAGTTTATCCGAGTCACCAGCCTCAGAAATCGCAGGTTAAGAGCTGCTCAGATTAGAGACCAGGTCAATGCCACACAGAGTTCTAGCAGTGGACACATCTCTACAACAACTGTTAAGAGGAGACTTTGTGCAGCAGTCCTTCATGGTAAAATAGTTGCTAGGAAACCACTGCTAAGGACAGGCAACAAGGAGAAGAGACTTGTTTGGGTAAAGAACACAAGGAATGGACATTAGACCAGTGGAAATCTGTGCTTTGGTCTGATGAGTCCAAATTTGAGATCTTTGGTTTCAACCACCGTGTCTTTGTGCGACGCACAAAAGGTGAATGGATGGACTCTACATGCCTGGTTCCCACCGTGAAGCATGGAGGAGGAGGTGTGATGGTGTGGGGGTGCTTTCCTGGTGACACTGTTGGGGATTTATTCAAAATTGAAGGCATACTGAGCCAGTATGGCTACCACAGCATCTTGCAGCGGCATGCTATTCCATCCGGTTTGCGTTTAGTTGGACCATCATTTATTTTTCAACAGGACAATGACCCCAAACACACCTCCAGGCTGTGTAAGGGCTATTTGACCAAGAAGGAGAGTGATGGGGTGCTACGCCAGATGACCTGGCCTCCACAGTCACCAGAACTGAACCCAATCGAGATGGTTTGGGGTGAGCTGGACCGCAGAGTGAAGGCAAAAGGGCCAACAAGTGCTAAGCATCTCTGGGAACTCCTTCAAGATTGTTGGAAGACCATTTTCGGTGACTACCTCTTGAAGCTCATCAAGAGAATGCCAAAAGTGTGCAAAGCAGTCATCAAAGCAAAAGGTGGCTACTTTGAAGAACCTAGAATATAAGACATATTTTCAGTTGTTTCACACTTTTTTGTTAAGTATATAATTCCACATGTGTTAATTCATAGTTTTGATGCCTTCAGCGTGAATGTACAATTTTCATAGTCATGAAAATACAGAAAAATCTTTAAATGAGAAGGTGTGTCCAAACTTTTGGTCTGTACTGTAAGTGACAGGTGGAATGAACCAATCAGCTGCTTGCTCTGTTTTCTATCATTTCAGAGTGACAGTAGAACCAACCAATCAGATGCTTTCTTTTTCTGCCCTTGTGAGATGACAGTTGGAATGTGTCGGTTGGTTCCGGTGAGGAGCTTCTGGTTATATCTGACCCCAGCCCTGGTACTGTGCAGATATGGGACGTCACGTGTCGCCTCTTCTGGGATGTAAATGACAATATATCATGTCTTCCATAAGGACAGTGTCTTGTACAAGCTGATATAATAAAAGTTCACGTTCCAGCAGAGATCTCAGAACAATTCAGCGTCCATCTCCCAGGTCCAGTGACTACCACGTACCTTTTAGGTAAAAGAGTCTATATGGAAATTTACTGGTGATTCTGTATATGACGTATGCAGTGATAGGGACGACATAGGGTGATAGGGAAGGTGCCACACAATGATTATAACAGTCATATAGCTGGAGGTGTAATATGAGATATAGCGATAACATGCGGCTGTGCCCAATAACAGTAGTGCAGTAATTATATTTATATCCCACACTTTGTATAAGGCCACGTTCACACGATCAGTATGTAGTCAGTATTTTACATCAGTATTTGTAAGCCAAAACCAGGAAAAGTATAATAGAAACATGTCACCACTTCTGTATTTATCACCCACTCCTGGTTTTGGCTTACAAATACTGATTTAAAATACTGACCAAATACTGAACATGAGAGCGTGGTATTACACCGGTACCGGTGTAGTGAATGTGTCATCTGTGTGCCGTCCGTATGTCATCCGTGTTTTTCCGGTATGGATACTGTATTTTTCACCCACTCCTGGTTCCGGATCGTGTGCACATACCCTTACAAATACTGATGTAAAATACTGGCCAAATACTGAACGTGTGAAAGTGGTCTAAAGAGGGCATATAACTTGTGCAGCAATACTGGGACTAAAATTCAGCGCCAACACAAACCTCAGCAGCCCAAATAAAATATTGTTCAATTGCATCTCAAATCAAGGAAAATGGGCTACAGCAGATTTTGTTTTACTTGGTCATGTCCCCCATCACTCACACTCCCTTTAATATGTAAGACCGGCTTCAAAAGTCAGAGTTTCACGGTCTGTGTACAGACCTTAATTTCCAACCACCCACAGATCTCCCGAACAGAACTCAACAGCTTCATAGGCATTCTGTATATAAGGCGGTTGAGTTCAGGTCAGGATACCTGCAGATGGTAATAAAATGACAGACTGTGAAGCATGGTGTGAATCTAGCCCACCGATCTCATATAAGCCCAAAAAGTGCAGAGCTCAGGAGACAAGAAAATACACACAGACCGGGGTACGAATTCAAAAGAAAGACTTTGTAGCAGTATGTTCCTGCTAGCTGAGCTGCACACTTCATTGGGGTCTATTGTACGTATAGAGAGTGGCAGCTGTAACTGCAGCCCTGGCACTGACTGACAGCAGGCTCATCATTAGGGCTGGCTGTCAGTTGACGCAGTTGACGCTCTCTATGCACAGAGAAGTTACTGAAACTGTGGCAGCACCACCCCTATGACTGAAAGCCGAACGCTGCCGGGGAGAATGAAGTTCATTTCCTCCTGGCAATGGAGCTCAGTGCTGGCAACGCACTGTGTCAGAACTCTATTAACCTGCAGATTAACCCCATACCTGAAGTTTAATAGCATTATTATACATGACAGGTTCAATTAAGATAGCGAGTCATCAAATAGTTTCACCAGTTTTGGTTAATAAAATTGCTTGAAATGTCACAAACATTTTACATACCGTATATACTCGAGTATAAGCCGGCCCGAATATAAGCCTAGGCACCTAATTTCACCACAAAAAACTGAGAAAACTTATTGACTAGAGTATAAACCTAGGGTGGGAAATGCAGCAGCTACTGGTAAATGTCCCCATCCTGGTAAGCATTGCCCACTCATCACCAATCCTAGTATGCATGGCCCCATCATCCTCAATCCTGGTATGTATGGCCCTCTCATCCCCAATCCTGGTATGCATGGCCCCATTGTCCCCAATCCTGGTATGCATGGCCCCCTCATCGCCAATCCTGGTATGCATGGCCCCCTCATCCCCAATCCTGGTATGCATCGCCCCCTCATCCCCAATCCTGGTCTGAATGGCCCCATCATCCCCAATCCTGGTATGCATGGCCCCCTCATGCCAATCCTGGTATGCATTGCCCTATCATCCCCAATGCTGGTATGCTTGGCCCCATTATTCCCACTCCTGGTATGCATGGCCCCCTCATCCCAATCCCAGTATGCATGGCCCCATCATCCCCAATGCTGGTATGCATGGCCCCATCATCCCCAATCCTGTTATGCATGGCCCCATCATCCACATCCTGGTATGCATGGCCCCATCATCCTCAATCATGGTATGCATGGCCCCTTTATCCCCATCCTGGTATGCATGGCCCCCTCATCCCCAATCCTGGTATGCATGACCCCCATCATCCCCAATCCTGGTATGCATGGCTCTCTCATCTCCAATCCTGGTAAGCATGGCCCCCTTATCCCCAATCCTGGTATGCATGGCCCCATCATCCCCAATCCTGGCATGTATGGACCCCCATCACTGCACACATAAAAAAATAAACACTTCTACTCACCTTCCTTCCCCTGTTCTGCCAGCAGCTCACCTCAGCATCTGAGCAGCGCATGAAGTCACTGCCATGCGCCCTCAGATGCTGAGGTGAGCTGAGGGGATATTCACTCTTCTCCACGCCGGGACTATGGGTGTGGAGAGGAGTGAATAGTCATTTTCTTTAATAGTGCACACTGTAGTTGCAGAAGCCGGCCTCCTGCTGCGGCTCAGCGATCCTCTGTGCCTGCTACTAAAGAGAATGAATATTCACTCTTCTCCACACCCATGGGAGTGGAGAAGAGTGAATATTCATACTCTCTAATGGCGGGCACAGAGGATCGCTGAGCAGCAGCAGGAGCTGCAGCCACTGCTGACACTGCGTGCTATTAAAGAAAATTAATAATCACTCTTCTCCACTCCCATGGAGGTGGAGAAGACTGAATATTCATGGAACTCGGCCAGAAGGAAACGTGGTTGAATGATCCTGACGAATTCCTAATAATTTATATAAAAAAGTGGCGTAAATTGCAATGCTGACTGGAGAACATTTCTTAGGCTGGAGCACGAAAATTCATTAATTTATTAGGAGGCACACCCCTCTTTATATATTTGGTGCATCTTATTCCTGTGCACACTTCATCACGTCCGGCATACAAAATACAAGTCTTGATGAATGAGTGCCTAAGTCTATTATTCTAAATTAATTTCTAATCCTCCTGCTGTAATAATTCTCATTTTATAAACTAATTCCATTTAATACCCTTTTCTAAAGCTTTAAACCCAGCAGTGATTGGTTGTGTTCACATTTCAGTGACATAAGTGCATGAGGATCAGCAGGAGGAGAAGTTTGAGATGTTATAAAGGAGGGGGCTGGAGACAGGCACAGCTAGAGGGAAGCCCCCCATGACCAGGATTGGCCTGGAGGTTTCTCATGTTTAAAAGTGGCATTTATGGGGATTGGCTAGTGGGAAGTTTGGGAGGCGGGCAGTGGGAGAGGCGTATATAAAAGGGAAAATGCAGGAAAACTGCCATTCCTGGAGGAGCAGCAGACGAGGAATTACCTGAAGATGGAGTCCGTGTAATCCCTGGTGGTCCGGCTGAGAGATGTCGCCCGGTCACGCAGCGATGGATGGCTCCAGGTCCAGCTGTCTGCTCTGCTTGGAGCAGCTGGAAACCAGGAGCCGCCGTGAGGAGCGGGGAGTAGGAGCAGGAGGACCCGGACCCCTGAGAGACTGTCGCCGGAGGCGACAGGAGCAGACTCCGGAGACCTTCCAGGGACCCAGTGGGGAGAGAGAGTGACGGCGCGGTCCCTTCCCGCCGCGCTCGCTCCAGCAGGAATCTGCCCGGCCTGCTGGTGCAGCACAGCGGGGATTGCGGCCCGCACCGGAAGTTGGGACCGCGACGGAAGTGAGGGCCGCACGGGATGTGCGGCCTGCGGTAACAGCGCTGCCAGTGCTAGAGGTCCGGGTCCCGGCAGACCGGCGCATGCGCTCTGCAGCCGGGCCGAGCAGGCCCGATTTGAACCACAGGGGGGGCCAAGACACGAGGAGAGGAGCCAGGAGGGATGGAGGAGACACACACAAGGCGGCAGGGCACCACTGGCGATGCTCCTGTCGGGGTGCCTGCTGGGAGGAGGACCAGGAGTTCAGGACGGCAGGCATTAGCGGGCAGGCAGCAGGTCAGGGAACCCCTGCTGCCTGGCTCATCTGGAAGACGCGGGGCGGAAGCAGAGGCGGGCAGCGACACCGCGTTGCCCAGCAGCGTTCGTCCCGGCAGTGCGGACCAGGCCCGGGTGTCTGGGTCTGGTAGTCGGAGGAGGCCCAGAGCTGCGTCCAGGAGCGCAAGGAGGTCCGGCAGGAGGCGATCCTCGGTGAGAGGCCCAGCTGCCTCATCTGTGACTGTTCAGGTCCCCCCTGGTGACGTGGAGGCCAGGGGCGTGGGCCTTGAGCAGCGAACAGATTCTGAGGGATCGGATTCCAGCGGCGACCGTGACGGAGGAAGGGATCGTCAGGACTCAGGATTTCCGGCTGGCGGGGACACAGCACCTGCGCAGCTGCGTGAGTATGATTCTATGTCCGGTTTGTCACCCGCAGGGGCTGTATTGTGTGGGGAAGGTAGTGGTCAGTTTGTAGGCTAAGGTGGGGGAACTTTAGGCAGTCACGGGGGGGGTCGAGGTAGCGGGGATTAGGGACATCCTGCACAGTATGTCACAGATTTTGTATAGAATGGAGGGTGGAACAGCGGGTGGGTCATGGGCATCCCCCATATGAGCCTGGTTACCAGGTCAGGATTTGTTGCCACAGTCTAGTTACGGTGTAGTTGGGTCTGCGGCGGGCACAGAGGTAGCATCTACGGGTGTTTCAGTGTCGGTTCAGGCGGAGAAGGACAAAGTGGATACGGTGAAGTTGGGTGACAGGGCTATGGGTGAGGTGTATGTGTGCTTTGAGGGGCCATTGGGGGCGCATTTATAAAAAGAGGTGAAAGAGAAAATTTGGCGTGATGAATACGTCGAAAGTTTCTCCCTCCTTCCCTTGGAGAAGTTTAATTTAGACAAAGGGAAGAAGGATGATAGCAAAAAGGAGGAGGAGAAGCGCAGGTGGCGCTTGATCCCTCCGACATTTGTAAATTGGCTTCAAGCTTTTGCTATATTAGCGAGTGTCATTGGAGAGAAGTTTCCTAAGAATTGCTCAGGTTTATTTTGTTACTTAAATGCGATTGGGGAAGCGCATCGTACTTACGGAGGTCAGACATGGCTGAGGTATGATGAGCAATTCAGGCAGAGGAAGGCAGTGTGGCTGGAGATCAAGTGGGATCAGAAAGATATCGGCCTTTGGTTGAAAGTGATGCCCCGGCTAGGTACGGGTAGTCCTTTCATGGGAGCGGAGGGAGTGGGAGTCAATTGGCAGGACAAGGGGGCAGTAGTCAGGGAGCACAGGGAGGAAAAGAGAAGTTGGGAACATGCTGGCAATTTAATGACGGCCAGTGCAAATACGGGAACAGCTGTAAGTTTAAACATGTGTGTTCCCATTGCAATGGGAGCTCCCACGGGGCCTCCAAATGCTTCAGGAAAGGGAAAGGAAAGCTGTCTGTGGGTACCGGTCCAGGGGGTGACTCCAGTGAATCTGCTAGGGATGGCTCCCTTTCTAAGTAGATATCCTGATCAATTGAAGGCTGCGTTTATTGGTAATGGTTTTCTGGAAGGTTTCAGGATCCCTCCACCCGATCATATAGTTCCTTTCTCCATTAAAAATTTGAGGCCTCATTTGTTGCATCCGGAGGTGGTCAGTGCTAAGTTGGCAAAGGAAGTTGAGTTGGGTCGTATGGCTTGGCCGTTTGAGAATCTGCCGGTTGAAGGGGTGATCATTTCTCCTTTAGGGGTAGTGCCTAAGAAGGAGCCGAATAAATTTTGCTTGATACAGCATACAGGTTTTTCAGTCAATGACGGGATCGTGCCAGAATTATGTTTGGTAGAATATACCTCATTTGATACGGCGGTATCATGGGTGCTCAGGTATGGGCCTGGGTCATTGTTAGCTAAAACCGACATTGAATCAGCTTTTAGGCTACTCCCGGTTCACCCGGCTAGTATTCCGTTGTTGGGTTGTTTTTGGAACAAAGGTTATTATCTGGATAGGTGTTTGCCTATGGGTTGTTCGATTTCATGTTCATTGTTTGAAACTTTTAGTACTTTTTTAGAATGGGCGGTCAGGGAGGTTGCAGGTGTGCAGTCCGTTATTCATTACCTGGATGACTTTTTGTTCATAGGTCCTCCAGACTCGTTGGTTTGTCATAATTTGTTAGCAGCCATGGTGTGGGTGGCAGAACGTTTTGGTGTTCCATTGGCAAAAGAAAAAACGTAAGGTCCTCGTACTGTGTTGAGTTTTTTGGGAATACTGATTGATGCGGATAGAATGGAGTGTCGATTGCCTGAGGATAAATTGTCATTGCTCCGGCAGGAGGTCGAGCGAATCGGTAAATTGCGCAAGGTGACCTTGAAGGAGCTGCAGTCGCTGTTAGGGAGATTGAAATTTGCTTGTAGGATCATGCCTATGGGCAGAATATTTTGTCGAAGGTTGTCAAGGGCAACAGCAGGTATGCGGGCATCCCATCATTTTATTCGTTTGAATAGAGAGCACAGAGAGTATTTGTTGGTGTGGAAGCGTTTTTTGGTCAATTACAACGGCAAGTCATTGATTCAGCAGGAGTTTTTGAACAGCTTTAATTGCGAAATTTACACGGACGCTGCTGGCGGTTTTGGCTACGGGGCTTTTTGTAAGGGAAAGTGGAGCGTTGGAAAATGGCCTGATTCGTGGAAGGAGAGGGGTCTTACAAAGAGTCTTGCTCTTCTGGAATTATTCCCAATTGTAGCCGTGGTTTTGATTTGGGGTGAGTTTTTTCTTGAATCGGAGTGTCAGGTTTCACTGCGATAACATGGGTGTGGTGGCGGTGATTAACAGTTTGTCGGCTTCGTCTCCTCCGGTTATTAAGCTGGCAGGGAACTGGTACTCCGGTGTTTGGAGTTAAATGCGTGGATTTCGGCGGTGCAGGTGCCAGGTGTGAAAAATTCCATAGCGGATGCTTTGTTTCGTTTCCGGTGGGAGCGTTTTCGGGCTCTTGCACCAGAGGCAGAAGTCGCAGGAGTGGAGTGCCCTTCGCAGTTGTGGCAGCTGGTTACGGACGAACTGGAATATTGACCAGGATTCAGTTTCGAGTTCAACCTGGTCTTCTTACGAGGCATCGTGGCGAGTATGGCAAAGCTGGGTGTCCCATTGGGGGGGCGGTAGAGAGTGATGAGGATAGAACCCGGGCGGTTTTGTTTTTAGTTGGTAAGGCTGCTGAGTTAGGGTGGTCGGCATCTAGAATCAGTAGATTTATTGCCGGGCTTGCATTCGGTTTCAAATTGCAGGGATTGTGTGACGTTGCAAAATCCTTTTTAGTTAAGCAGGCACTTAGAGGTTTTCGGAAAGGTAGCAGGATTTTGGATAAGCGTAGGCCAGTTTCGTTTGGTATGTTGGAAAGGTTAGGTGTTGTTTTGGAAAGGATTTGTAGTTCTACTCTCGAGGTGGCACTATTTAAGTTAGCTTTTTCTTTAGCTTTTTTCAGGGCAATGAGAGTAGGTGAATTGGTCGTCCCCAGTAGGAACAGGGCGGGAGGTTTAGTAGCTGAAGACATGAGCTGCTGGACTGGGGGTATCGATTTTTGGATTAGACGTGCAAAGACCGATCAGTTGGGCAGAGGTAAGCGCGTTGTGTTAGGTAGAGTGGACGGGGCGTTGATGTGTCCAAGAAGGTGCTTGGAGGCATATTGGCAAGTGTGGTCAGGGAGAGCCGGCCCACTTTTATGTCACTGTGACGGGACATTCCTGTCCAGATTTCAGTTTATAGCCGTCCTTAAAAAGGGGTTGCAGGAGTTGGGCCTTAGCCCAGATGTGTATGGTTCACATTCTTTTAGGATTGGCGCAGCGTCGGAGGCTGATAGGCATGGCTTGGGGTCAGGGGTGATAAAGCTGATTGGCATGTGGTGTTCGGACCGTTATTTGACGTATGTTCGGCGTTAAATACCGCAGGTTTTTGTTATTTGCGAGTCGTTGAATATGCTTGTTATTATTCTTTTAGGTGGTGTTCCCTTGTTAGCCTGGATTTTCGGACATTCGTTTGTGCATTGGGGGGCGCTGCATGCTGACGTAAGGCGTGACGGTAAGCAATTAGGTTTTTTCCGAAGGAACAGGTGATTATCCGTTGGCTAGGTTTTAGGGGGATGGTATGGAGCCGGGTTATGTCGGAGTTTCACAAGACGGCTAGATTAGACAGAACACCTGATATTTTGGTCGTACATATGGGAGGGAATGATTTGGGGGCTAGGCCCGTGAGAGAGTTGATTCGGGATATCCGTTTTGATTTTTTGAGGTTGTGGACTTCGTTCCCGGGGGTGCTGACGGTTTAGTCAGATATAGTGCCTAGGAAAAAATGGTGGGCGGTCAGATCGGTAAAAGGGATAAATAGGGCACGAGTTAAGTTAAATAGGGCCGTGTCCAGTTTTGTGTCAAGGAATGGGGGGATAGGTGTTAGGCACTTTGAGTTGGAATCTGGGGTTGGTAATTTCTGGTTAGAGGACGGTGTTCATCTGAATGCAATCGGTATCGATCTTTGGGCCCTGGCAATACAGGAGGGGATTGAAAGAGCATTGGTGGCTTTGGGGCACTCACGAGCCTAAGGTTTCAGGGCTGTTCGTGGTTGGCAATGGGTGGGGTTCTTGGAGTTGGTACCGAATTGTCGGTTGAAGGAATTGGGAAAATCCAGGTCGTTTAAATTAAGTGGGGGGTGATCTGGCAGTCGGTTCTGGGCTCTGGACGGGGTTTTACCCTGGGAGCTTTAGTTGGTTTGTCTTTCATGGACTGTGGAAGTTTGGTGCCCTCGAGCTGGTGGTGCACGGCTGAGGGTAATATGGCGGTTGATTTCTTATACTTTATTTTAAAGCCAGATCTTTTAGCTCCAAGAACCCTCCCTCCATATTTATATTTATTTTATTGTCAATTTGATTGTTATTGTTGTTTGTTAATAAAATGGCCACTGTGGCCAAAATTATCCAAAAGTATAACTGGTTGTAGTGTTTTTATTTTGGGACAGGATCACGGGATCCTTGGGGTAAGGTGGGAGAAGTTAAGGCATCAGGTAAGAAACCATATTGGCCGTATCGGGTCATGTTATAGTAGATTGCATCGAGGTGATGGAATATAAACCAATAAGTGAAAGACGACCTACATACTAATAATAATAGATAATAACAATAGACAACTCTAACACATACAGTATGTAACATTATTCTATATGTATAAAAATATATCAACCAAAACCTGAAGAAATCAACTGGGCAGGCAGAGGTCCAAAATTATTTCCCAAAGACATAAGCCACCATTGTACGTTGTGACATAAATCTCTCCTGAAGCTTCCCTGCACAATCAGGATTTTTCTTTTCTTCATCTGCAAAAAATTACAAAACCATTACAAGATCTTAATTCCAGCAAAGTTGATTAAAAATGCTCACAAGATTAAAATCTAAATTCAGCATAAAACATTAAAGACAACATGCCTCTCACAAGCCTAACCAAGGGTTTTGCATCAAGGCTTTGTCCGGGGAATGATCAAGAGGTATGACCCAGAGTTTAGCCTCATCGTGCCTCAGACAAAGCCGTGAGATGAAACCTTGAGTCAGGCTTGAGCAACATGTGTCACTTATGTTGAATTTGGATTTTAATCTTGTAAATATATTCAATAAATCCTTTCTAGAATCCTGGATTGTGTAACGGTTATGCACTGTGTACAGCTTTATCTATTAGAAAGACTGAAGTTAGCACTGGTTGACCATGAAAGTCTTGAAATCAATGGCGAGTTGCAATGCAGATTCTATTACACAAGCGCATGTAACCAGAGGAAATCAATGAACAGAAAGCTGTACAAGATCTTTCTAAGAGCATTTTGCCAGGTAAAGAAATGAAATTAGAGCAAGAAGGTGTCATATAGTTTTTTAAATTACTGAAAATGATCTATATTTTATAAAAAGGATTCACATATAAAGTATGATTTATTCATCATATTATGTGACATATTTCTCCATACACAGTTTTACACCTGAACCTCTGAATGATCAGATATTTGTTTCTTGTTTCTGACATTCATGTAAGTGACAGGTGGAATGAATCAATTGGGAGCTTGTATTTTATTGTTTTTGCTATAATTGAACACAAATTGACAGAACCAACAATCAAACGATTTCTCTTTTCCTGGTACTTGTTATAACTGACCCCAGCCCTGGTACTGTGCAGATATGGGACGTCACGTGTCGTCTCTTCTGGGATGTAAATGACAATATATCATTTCTTCCATAGGGAGAGTGTCATGTACAAGCTGAAATATTAAAATACCACGTTCTAGCAGAGATCTCAGCACAATTCAGAGTCCATCTTCCAGGTCACTGTGCAAAGACTACCAAGTACCTTTCAGGTAAAAGAATCTACATAGAAAGTACTGGTGATCCTGTATGTGATGTATGAAGTGATGGGGATGATTGGGTGATAGGAAAGTGACACAATGATTCATCTGCAGAAAATAACAAAACCATTACAAGATGTGAATTCCAGCAAAGTTTATTAAAAATGCTCACAAGCTTAAAATCCAAATTCAGCATGTGCGTAGTGCGGCTGTGTCTGGTAGTAATGACACGCAGGGGCGACACTGCGCCTTTAATTGTGCTTTTGTGTCGCCCCTGCCGCATCAATACTACCAGACACAGGCGCACAGCGCACAGCGCGCGGCCATGTCTGAAAAGTGACAGCACTGGGCCTGATTGGTGGAGCAGCAGCACACTGACCGCACACTGCTGCTGCTGCTGCATGTAGCAGAGCAGGGCTTGAACAGAACCGGGGGACCTGCACAGATGCCGGGGAAGCGGCCCGGGCCCTGACGGCGAGTGGGCCCACCTGATGGTCCAGGGCCATGTGACACGCCTGAGGCCCTGCATTGCCACATGACTGAGGAGCTGGACGGGACACAGGCCAGGGGGCAGGTGAGTGAGCTTCCCCAATCTCCATATAAAAAAATATTTCTAATGTGTGTGTGCATGTGACTCGCCCCCTGGGCCGTGGGGCACGCGGATCCGGGCGATGGGGAGACGCTGGGAGTAGTAGTGGCAGCCCGGTCCCGCGGCTCAGGGTGGTCAGACCGATGGCAGTCCCTTAGATAATGTCCGACTACGCCACCCGTGGATTGCGGTTATTAGGAACCGCCGCTGCAAGGCAGTCCACTGGGGCTGATGATGTGTGCAGCTGGGATGGTGTGACTCCCCACGGGAAGAGTGCGGCCCCAGGGCAGTGTAGTGGATGGTGGGAGTGATGGTAGTGAGAGTCCCAGCACCGATAGTGCTGGAGGCGCGAAGGAGCACACGGATAACAAGTTACAGTCCAGGGTCTTTACTCACAGTTCATTTGTTCCGGGTCACTTCTGTCAGCAGTGACCGCCTGAGCCGTGCTGCGTCCACCAGGTGAGGGGCTCGGTCAACTCCCAGGCAGTTCAGGAGCATGGCACAGGACCCCCTTTAATCCTTTCTCTGGCCTGCCTCACCAGTGACCCACTTTTGTCCAGCTGCCGCGGACTTGTGCAGTTAAACGCGGGCCCCGTCCTCCGCTGTCCTATATGGTGCCTTCCTAGCAGGTTTGATGAGGTGTCGCACCAATAAATGATCACGACGACCGGTCTTTGGCTGAGGGTAGTTTCTCCTCCACCAACTTGGGATCCGGTACCCTTAATCTGCCTGACCCTTCACCCTGGATTCTCGTGGGTTCTTATGGTCCCTTCCACCTTCTTGTTCCTGAGCCCTTCTGTTTCTCTGTCTCTTCTGCTCCCTTTCCGTTCCTTCCTGTTCCTTTCTGCTCCGTTCTCTTGGAGCTGAGATGAGCCAAAATCTCAGCTCCCCTTCACCTCCTCCTCGGCCTCTCACTAGGCCCTTCTGGAGTAGAGCTCCTACAGAGCCTCTACTCCCTGTCTTCTCCTCTCTGGACAGAACCTAGATCTAAGATGGTGCCCACCTTTTATACCTCCCTCTGACCATGAGCCCAGGTGACCAGCAACCAATGAGCTCCTTCCTACGCTCAGGACCCAACCCCTATCTGCCCCTACAGCACTGGGTGTTCCACCCCCCTTGACGCGCCCCCTGGGACATATTCCTTTTTGAGGGGAATACCCGGCACCGGATCAGATGGGGGGTTGTAGTCTCCGAGCGGCTGTGACCCGGTCCCGTGCCCAGGGCGTCAAGCTAAGTGTTATGTGGCAGCTTTACAGATGTTACTAAAGTTCTTTTGTGTCGACTACGCCACCCGTTGTGATGCGGTCACTGTGGCCGCCGCTGCAGCAGGGTCCGCTGAGGCTGATGGTGGATGCGCAGCTTGGTGGGATCACCCCCAACGGGAGGGGTATAGCCTCAGAGGGGACAGGCGCAGAGGATGGGGGTTGTGGTGGTGCGATGCAGCCGGCAATGAAGACAGACTCGGGTTGTGCAGTTAAGGGTGTTTACTTACTGCTGATGTTGTACTGGTCACTCCAGCTGCTAGTGACCACCCGAGCCGTGCTGCGTCCACCAGGTCCTGGATCCAGCCAACCCCCAAACAAGTCCGGAGCGTGGCCCTGAGCTCTCCCTCTGTCCTTTCTTCAGCCGTCCCCACCAGTGATTCACCTAGGTCCAGCTCCCTCGGGCCTTCTTTTGGGACACCCTTGGCCCTGGGTTCCCTGACCCTTCATGTGGTGTGCCTTCAGGGTGAATGTGGTGGGTGACCGTGACAGACACTGCCCACGGTCTCCGGTCTCTGGCTGGGGAATGTCTTTGCCCCCACCAGCTTGGGTTCCGGTACCCTCTTGCTGACTCCTCACCCGATGCTCTAATTTGGGTTCTTGGGTCCCTTCAGTCTTCCCCCTCTGGGTCTTTCTCTTTCTTTCTCCTCTCTCTCTCTCCAGGGCTGCTGTTTCCTTCTCTCTCCTCTCCAACTGACTTGTTCTCAGCGTCTGACCCTGATCTAAGATGGTGCCCTCCTTATATATCCCTCTATGTGTGAGCTCAGGTGACCAGCACCCAATGAGCTCCTATCACTACCCAGACTGCTCCCCCTATCTGCCCCTACACTACATGGGATGTACCACCCCCCTCCCACTCCAGCCAGGAACAGGCTCGGTTGTACCTGCACATTTCTAAGTGGGAGTACCGTCGGCCTGCTCCTCTGGAATGGGATGTATGTAGTGCATGCAGTCTATCTGAGCTCAGTTCCACACTCCTTCCTTACCCGGGAGTGGAATATCACACCTCTGGGTTGAGGTGCAATACCCCTGTAGCAGCCGAATCCTCAGGGTGCTACATTCCCCCCTGGTAAATCACAGCACGTCCTCGGGCTGTAAGACATAAAACACCAAAACATACAAAATTTTTATATGAACATATAAAACATATAAACATTATATATAACTTTTCATATAAAACATTCTCGTAGACTTCTCTGGTCTCTGGTTCCTCCTCCGGACACTGTGCAACGTGTGTCCGGGAAAAGTGCGACAGTCTCTTAGAAAAATGGTTTTACTATAAAACCGGTAGGGGGCGCTTTAGGACGCGCAACTATATACAGGGGATATGGCCGCTCTCAGTCCTCGGCCAGGTAAGGAGGGGAATGGCTGCTCACAGTCCTCAGCCTGTAGGATGAAGGGGTTAACGGGTAAAACAGTTCACTGGTCCCAACGGGGACTATTTTAGCAGCAGCAACAGTTCCTTTATACCCCGATTGGGTAACTATTTACATCACTTCTCGGCCGCACTCAACGGCGTCTTCCTCCTGCTCTTTCTTGATATGATGTTTCTTCAGACCCGTCCGGGTCCTCTGACTCCTCCTCCCCGTACCGCAACTCCTCCTCCGTCAAGCGGTGTACGTGGAGGGCGTAAGGTCCTTTGGCACACTTGTGCCGGGTGAAGGTGACCTCGTCTCCGACGTAGAGGTCACGGCCTTTGTGACCTTCCGGCAGGTGGGACTCGACGTCTCTGCGGGTCACAAAAACGTCACCGCGGTTGTTACGGTCCCGAATAAAGCCCCACCCATGCTGCGGGTTGAACTTTATCACTGTCCCGATGGTGCGGGGACAATGCGCTGCACGGGGGTTCCTCCTAGTCCGGCTCTTCTGCTCCGCGCTCTGGATTTGGGCCTGTTGTTCTCTGACCCGCCTCTCCTCCCGTTCTCTCTTAAACTCTGCCAGCTGTTGACGGCAACACTCTGTACGTTCAGCTGCGGCTGCCCGAGTTTCTCCGGTGAACCCCATCAAATCTTCTCCCGTGGGGTCCCACACGAATTGGGCTTCTGCTAGAGGAGGCGAGACCCGAGCCACGGGCTTCGGAGCCGGGATTAGGGGCTCACACAAGGGCCCTAGTCTTTGCTGCCGCTCCAGCTCAGGGTACCCTTCGGGCCAGATGAAGGGCCGCCCGTCCGGCCATGTGAGCTGGCCGAAGAGGTCCTCCCCCAGGTGTGGCACCCTAGGTATTGCGGGCGCGGGCGCGGTGGTGGTGGCGCCCGGGTTGCCCAGGCCTTGCGGCCAGGCCTGGGGCACCTGGAAGGTGAAGGGCACCGTTAGGACGGCGGCGCCCTGGGCTCCCTGGCCTTGCGGCCAGGCCGGAGGCTCCGCGGAGGTAGGGGGCGCTGTTGGTGATGCGGCGCCCGGGGGTACTAGGCCTTGCGACCAGGCTGGTGGTAATTCCTGCTTTGTCACGCTCCGGGTCGAGGCGCGTGACGTCACAGGGGTCGCGGCGGCGGCTTCCGGTCGGGGCCTAGTCCATGGCGGTGACCTGGCGGCTACGGGCACAGCAGGGGGACTTTCGGGCTCTGCGACGGGGAGCTGGGGCAGGTAAGCGGTGTCACGGCTTGGGGTATAGGCGTCCCCTTTACCTGCCTCCATGCGTTCGGCTCCCTCCTCGGCGCCGTCTCCGGCCTTGGGTCCTCCTGCGCCATCCTCAGAGGCGGTCTGCTTCCTCTTCCAGGGTAGCGTGCTCCGTTGACTGGTCTTTGCTTGCTGGGTCACCTCCCGACTCCACTCCGCCAGTATCTCGCGCTGTACCCGGGCCATCCTCCTTGCGAGGCCCTCCAGGGCAGTTTGTGCACACTCCCGGTCTCGGGGGAGCTGCGCTAGGATCTCCGCTAGACCTAGCGGGGTTGTGGACTCTAGCAGGCTCCTGACCATCGGGTCGGTGCTGCTCTGCTCTGCTTCCGGCAGGCTCCTGGCCAGCGGGCCGGTGCTGCTCTGCCCTCCTTCCTCGGTTTCTAGCAGACTCCTGGCCAGCGGGCCGGTGCTGTTCTGCTCTTTCTCCATATCCGGGTGAGCTTTTCTGCTGCTCCTTTCCAGGCTTCCTGCCTCCGGGTGCGCTCGCTCCAGACTGCTCCAAGCGACACCCATCTTTTCTCTTCTCTTTCGTCTCCTCCCACTTCGAGGGCGGTCCCGGGGCATCTCGGTGACTGTCAGCTCCAGGGGGAGTTCTTTCACGCTGACAGACACCTCCAGCATCACAGTCTCCGTTGGTGGGGGCGGTTTCCACTTTTGGCGCCATTTTCTGTCCCGGCCCACGATGGGAGGTGACCTCTTGCCCTCCTTTGGCACGCCCATAATGGCGTCCGCTGCTCTTCCAAGGCGGGAAATCTGCGGTTTTGGCGGGAAGCGTCGCCCAGTGGCGGGAAACTCTGCAGATGGCGGGAACAAGCTGGAAATGGCGGACAATCGGCGGGAAACGACTGGTGATGGAGTCCGATGGCGTGGACCCTCCGGAAGCGGCAGGAGTCTTCTTTCTGAGGTAAACTTGCACTTTTCTTCAGGCACGCAATACCCGGGTGTTGCGGGCACGTAATCCTGCCGACTACGCCAAAGTTGACGCGCCCCCTGGGACATATTCCTTTTTGAGGGGAATACCCGGCACCGGATCAGATGGGGGGTTGTAGTCTCCGAGCGGCTGTGACCCGGTCCCGTGCCCAGGGCGTCAAGCTAAGTGTTATGTGGCAGCTTTACAGATGTTACTAAAGTTCTTTTGTGTCGACTACGCCACCCGTTGTGATGCGGTCACTGTGGCCGCCGCTGCAGCAGGGTCCGCTGAGGCTGATGGTGGATGCGCAGCTTGGTGGGATCACCCCCAACGGGAGGGGTATAGCCTCAGAGGGGACAGGCGCAGAGGATGGGGGTTGTGGTGGTGCGATGCAGCCGGCAATGAAGACAGACTCGGGTTGTGCAGTTAAGGGTGTTTACTTACTGCTGATGTTGTACTGGTCACTCCAGCTGCTAGTGACCACCCGAGCCGTGCTGCGTCCACCAGGTCCTGGATCCAGCCAACCCCCAAACAAGTCCGGAGCGTGGCCCTGAGCTCTCCCTCTGTCCTTTCTTCAGCCGTCCCCACCAGTGATTCACCTAGGTCCAGCTCCCTCGGGCCTTCTTTTGGGACACCCTTGGCCCTGGGTTCCCTGACCCTTCATGTGGTGTGCCTTCAGGGTGAATGTGGTGGGTGACCGTGACAGACACTGCCCACGGTCTCCGGTCTCTGGCTGGGGAATGTCTTTGCCCCCACCAGCTTGGGTTCCGGTACCCTCTTGCTGACTCCTCACCCGATGCTCTAATTTGGGTTCTTGGGTCCCTTCAGTCTTCCCCCTCTGGGTCTTTCTCTTTCTTTCTCCTCTCTCTCTCTCCAGGGCTGCTGTTTCCTTCTCTCTCCTCTCCAACTGACTTGTTCTCAGCGTCTGACCCTGATCTAAGATGGTGCCCTCCTTATATATCCCTCTATGTGTGAGCTCAGGTGACCAGCACCCAATGAGCTCCTATCACTACCCAGACTGCTCCCCCTATCTGCCCCTACACTACATGGGATGTACCACCCCCCTCCCACTCCAGCCAGGAACAGGCTCGGTTGTACCTGCACATTTCTAAGTGGGAGTACCGTCGGCCTGCTCCTCTGGAATGGGATGTATGTAGTGCATGCAGTCTATCTGAGCTCAGTTCCACACTCCTTCCTTACCCGGGAGTGGAATATCACACCTCTGGGTTGAGGTGCAATACCCCTGTAGCAGCCGAATCCTCAGGGTGCTACACCCTCCCCACTCCAGGCAGGGACATAGTCGGTCGTGCCTGCACTTCTGTCTAGTGGGAGCACCGTTGAGCTGTCCCTCGGAAATGGGGTGTGTGTGCTGTATGCAGCTAACTGAGCCCTGGTCCACACTCCATCCTTACCCGGGAGTGGAATATCACACCTCTGGTCTGAGGTGCAATACCCCTGTAGCGGCCGAACCCTCGGGGCGCTACACATGTATGATGTGAATGTCTGTGTATGTCAGTGTGTAGTGTATGACTGTGTATCTGTGCGTGCCTGCGTATTGTGTGTGTATATCTGTGTACCATGTTCATGTGTGTGTGTGTACATGCGCATGTCTGTGTACTGTGTGTTCATGTCTGCGTATTGTGTCAGTGTCTGCGTATTGTGTGCGTGTATGTCTGCGTATTGTGTGTGTGCGTGTCTGCGTATTGTGTGTGTGTGTCTGCGTATTGTGTGTGTGCGTGCATTTCTGCGTACTGTGTGTGTGTGCGTGTGCACTGTGTGTGCGTGTGTGTCTGCGTACTGTGTGTGTGCGTGCATGTTTGCATATGTGAAGGATGAGGTGGCAGGCTGGGCCCTGTGTTGTGTAGCTATATTTCTCCGCCGTATCTGTGCATCATGAATCGTGGTATGTGCTAAAGGGGCCCACTGAAACTCTTTCGCCCGGGGCCCACAAAAACCTGGAGCCGGCCCTGGAACCATGAATGCCAACATGTACTATGACATACTGAAGCAGAGCATGGTCCCCTCACTCCGGAAACTGGGCCGCAGGACAGTATTCCAACATAATAACGACCCCAAACACACCTCCAAGATGACCACTGCTTAGCTAAAGAAACTGAGGGTAAAGGTGCTGGACTGGCCAAGCGTGTCTCCAGACCTAAATGGAAGGTGGAGGAACGCAAGGTCTCTAACATCCAACAGCTCCTTGATGTCGTCATGGAGGAGTGGAAGAGGATTTCAGTGGTAACCTGTGAAGCTCTAGTGACCTCCATGCTCAAGTGAATTAAGGCAGTGCTTGAAAATAATGGTGGCCACACAAAACATTGGCCAACGTCAGCGGTCGCGTGACCTGTCACATGACCGCTGACATCATGGAAGGTCCTTTTACATTACTGGTACCCGCCACGGAGCCAGCACCGACGCCGGGAGCAGAGTGGGGGCCATCAGAAGGTGAGTATAAGGTTATTTTTTATTTTAATTCCTTTTTTTCCTTACAGGTACTATGGTACCCGGGTCTGGAGGAGAGTCTCCTCTTCTGCAGACCCGGGTACCATCCGCGCATTAATCCCATAAAACCCGCATGACTACACGTAGTCATGCGGATCTTATGCGATCCAAGGCAAGTCAATGGCGGCGATTTTGCAGCAAAATCGCACTAGAATTGGTCTTGCTGTAGGTTTTGCCGCAATGCAAATTCGCAGCGGAAATTTCCGCATGATGTGCACAGCACAAATGCGGATTTGCATTGCAGTAAATGGCAGACCTATTACAAGCAATTTTAATGCGTTTTCGCTGCGTTTTTGCTTTGTGTGCACATAGCCTTACAGTTATACAAGCTGTACACTGACTAATTTACATTGTACCAAAGTGTCATATCTTCAGTATTGTCCCATGAAAAGATATAATAAAATATGTACAAAAATGTGAGGGGTGTACTCACTTTTGTGAGATACTGTACACATTGCGCCCCCCCCCCCTCCCCCACCTCAGCCTCTACTGCACAGGTCTCTGTGCAATGACTAACAACAAGTTACATTCAAGTAAAAGAATCTATATGGAAAATGGTGATCTGTATATGAAGTATGAAGTGATAGGGACAACATAGGGTGATAGGGAGGTGACACATAATGATTACAGCAATCCTATGGCTGGAAGTGTAATATGAGATATAGTGATAACATGCAGCAGTGCCCAACAAATAGTGCAGTAATTTTAAGTTGTTCACACACTTTGTGAAAAGGGCGAACATGTAACTTGTGCAGCCATACAACTATATAAAATGGAACATCACTCATAAAAACAGAAGCAGAAAAAAACCCACTTCGAGAATAAGTATTGATTAGAGTGATTAGCAAATTTTATTACGTAGAAGATAAATACACATGCAGAGTGTAACATAGATGATGTAAGTCTATGAACATCACTGGAGAGAAAAAAAAGGAGCAAAATACTCAAAAACAAATTGCATAGAGTGGTAAGTAGTCATAGGAGTGTAATGGAAGTGTATTAGGATACGCCACAATGCGTCTGTGTGCTGTGCGTAGGGTAAAGTATACGACGGGAACTTTTCCCAACATATTCCTTATAGTTCGCCTAGTCCCCCACTCACCAGACAGAGGTCAAAAGTTGTTCTTTTGCCTCTTTCTGTCCATTATGCTTCTGCATACTTTGGAGCTGATTCATCACGGTGTTTACAGCAGAGTTGTCTGAAACTTAAAGTAATAATCTAATTGCTTTTCTAATTTACTTTCATTAAATATTCCATATCACCCCCCCCCTTACTCTCTTTAACGGCTTTGTTTTTGTTTTTTTTTACCTACGTCCGGATTGATGACGCTTTGTTTGAGAATCCCCAATGCATGCTGGGATATTCCAACTAGACAACATCAGGGGGCAGAGGCTGCTGTCACTGCGGCAGCCTCTGCCCCTATCCCGAAATGAAGCGTCATCAGTGACATCCATTTCAGGGGCTGGGCTAGTCCTTGCTCTACTGAGCATGTGACGCGCCCCTGGGCCTGCTGCGTCCCGCGGCATCGCGCGCACGGGGAAGCTTACCCGGATCCGGATCAGATGGGGGTAGTAGTCTCGTGGCGGTGACCCGGTCCGTGCCCAGGGTGTCAAACTAAGTGGCAGTCTATGACAATAGATGTTAACTTGGATGTCGACTACGCCACCCGTTGAGTGCGGCTTTGAAGCCGCCGCTGCAGAGCAGTCCGCTGAGGCCGGTGGTATATGTGCAGCAGTGATGGTATAACCCCCAACGGGAGGGGTATGGCCTCAGGGCAGCAGGTGTGGATGATGGGGGTTGTGATGATGCAGGAAGGAGAGGCAGAGTCAGGAGATGCAGTTTCAGGGTTTTTACTCACTGATGTTGCTTTAGTCACTCTGGCCTTGAGTGACCACCCGAGCCGTGCTGCGTCCACCAGGTCCTGGACTCGGCTAACCCCCAGGCAGTCCGGAGCATGGTCCTGAGCTTCCCTGTCTCTCTCTCTTCCTCCTGGCCATTCCCACCAGGTATCCACCTTTGGCCGGCTCCCTCGGGTCTCTTGGTGGTCAAACCTCCTCTGGGTTCCCTGACCCTATGCTTGGTGTGCCTTTCTGGTGGATTTGGTGAGGGTCGTGGCAAATCTTGACCACGACCTCCGGTTCCTGGCTGAGGATTAGTGGCCTCCACCAGTTCGGGTTCCGGTACCCGTGTCCGCCAACCCTTCACCCTTTCTGGTCTGTTTCTGGGTTCTTGGGGTTCCCTCTGTCTTTCTCTCTGGGTCCTTCTTACTCCTCTCTCTCTGCAGGCTTTGCTCTGGAGCTGGGCCCAGCCGGAGCCACAGCTCCCTGTCAGCCCTCCTGGCTGAGCTCCCCTCCTCTTCTCCTCCTGCCTGAACTGAACCCTGATCTAAGATGGTGTCCACCTTATATACTCCCTCTATGTGTGAGCCCAGGTGACCAGCACCCAATGAGCTCCTAGCTTTACCCAGAGTACTCCCCCTATCTGCCCCTACACTACTGGGATGTTCCACCCCCCTCCCACTCCAGCCAGGGACAGACGCTGTCGTACCTGCACATTTACTTAGTGGGAGTACCGTAGTTCTGTCCCCCGGAAATGGGATGTATGTAGTGCATGCAGCCTTCTGAGCTCAGTCCCACACTCCATCCTTACCCGGGAGTGGAATACCACACCTCTGGCTTGAGGTGTAATACCCCTGTAGCAGCCGAGTCCTCAGGGTGCTACATTCCCCCCTGGTAAATCACAGCACGTCCTCTGGCTGTAACAGAATAAAATATCCAAAAACATACAATTTTTTTTTTCCAAAACATACAAGAACATATCAAACATTAAACATTATCAGATTTAAACAAGATAAACTTTTTCTTTCATATAAAACTCTTTCATAATAATGTTCTTTGAGTTACTGGCCACTGTGCGCTTGTGACCAGGTAGAAATGCAACAGTCAGTTCAAGAACAACAGTTTCCTATAAAACCAGTAGGGGGCGCCTTAGAAAGCGCAACTATATACAAGGGGAGGTGGCCGCTCTCAGTCCTCGGCCAGTGGGGAAAAGGAATGGCTGTTCACAGTCCTCAGCCTGTGGGGAGATGGGACACACTGGAACAGTTCACACTTGTCCCAACGGGGACCTCATTTTAATCAAGCAGCATGGCATATACCCTTACGGGTAACTATATACAGTTTCAGTTCACCTCTTAATGGTGACGATGCCCTCCTGCTCCTTCCTGAGGGTAGGCTTCAGACCCGTCCGGGTCCTCTTGTTCCTCCTGACACCTCAGCTCTTCCTCTGTCAGGCGATGTACATGAAGGGCATAGGGTCCTTTGGCACATTGGTGCCGGGTGAAGGTGACCTCGTCACCCAGGTACAGGTCACGACCACAGTGTCCCTCCGGTAGGTGAGACTCGACATCTCTTCTGGTCACGAAGACGTCGCCGGGGGTGTGATGATCTCTGATGAAGCCCCAACCGTGCTGCAGTTGGAACTTGATTACAGTCCCGGTGGCACGGGGACCGTGGGCTGCACGGGGGTTCCTTCGAGTCCGGCTTTTCTGCTCTGCACTCCGGATTTGCAGCCGCTCTCGCGGACCCGCCTCTCTCTCCTTTCTCTGTCGAAGACCTCTAACTGCTGCCGGCAGCACTCTGCACGCTGGGCTGCGGCCGCCCGGGTCTCTTGGGTGAACCCGATGAGGTCTTCTCCAGTGGGGTCCCACGCGAACTGCGCCTCCTCCAACGAGAGTGGGGTGATCTTGGCGGGCGCCGGAGCCGGGATCAGGGGCTCATCCAGAGGCCGTTCTCTCCGGAGTCGGGGATTGACGAACTCCGGTGGCCACACAGGGGGCTGCCCATCCGGGCATGTATGCTGGGTAAACAAGTCTTCTCCCAGGGGTAGCACGATGGAGGTTGAGGGCGCGATGATTGCCGCGGCGCCCGGGGGCACTCTGAATGCGAAGGGCACTGTGGAGACTGCTGCGCCCGGGGGTACTCTGCCCTGTGACCAGGCCGATGGCGCTTCCTGTTTGGTCGCACTCTGATTTGAGGCGCGTGACGTCACGGGGAGCGCGGCCGCGGCTCCTGCCGCTTGAGGCCTAGTTTGGAGCGGTGGCGGTGCAGCGACGGGCGCAGTGAACGGGATTTCGGGCTCTGCGACGGGGAGCTGGGGCAAGTTCTCGGCCTCCGGGTATGGGGTGTAGACGTCCCCATTACCTGCCTCCGTTACTTCAGCTCCCTCTACGGCGCCGTCTCCGGCCTTCGTCCCTCCTGCTCTTCCTTCAGGGGCAGGCGTGCTCCTCGCTGCTGGCGGTGTCTTTTGCTGGCGGTTTTCAGCCTGCTGGGCCATCTCCTTGCTCCACGCGGCCAGTACGTCTCGCTGCACTCGGGCCATCCTCTGAGCCAAGCCCTCCAGTGCGGTCCGTGCATGCTCCCGATCTCTGGGGAGCTGCGCCAGGATCTCCACCAGGCCTTCTGGGGTAGTCGCTTGCAACAGGCTCCTGACCACTGGGTCGGTGCTGCCTGCCTCTCCCTCCATCTCCGGGTATGGCTTCTCCAGACTCCTCCAGGCTGCACCCATCTTCTCTCTTTTGTTCTCTCTCCGCCCCCATTCAGGGTGGTTCCGGGGCAACTTGGTGATTGTCAGTCCCAGGGGCAGTTCCCTCACGCTGATGGACATCTCAAGCATCACAGTCTCTGCTGGTGGGGGCGGTCTTCGTTTTTGGCGCCATTCTTGGTCCTGGCCCACGATGGGAGGTGGCCTCTTGCCACCCTCTGGCACGCCCATAATGGCGTCCGCTCTGCCAGGGCGGGAAATCTTCTCAGATGGCGGGAATCGTCTCCCAGTGGCGGGAAACTCCGTGGATGGCGGGAAAAAGCTGCAGATGGCAGGCAAACGGCGGGAACCGATCCGAGATGGCGTCCGATGGCGGGGACCCTCCGGAATCGGCGGGAGACTTCTTTTTGAGGTAAATGCGAACTTTTCTTCAGGCACGCAGTACCCGGTGGTTGCGGGCACGTTATCCTGCCGACTACGCCAAAGTTGACGCGCCCCTGGGCCTGCTGCGTCGCGCGGCATCGCGCGCACGGGGAAGCTTACCCGGATCCGGATCAGATGGGGGTAGTAGTCTCGTGGCGGTGACCCGGTCCGTGCCCAGGGTGTCAAACTAAGTG
The DNA here is from genome assembly GCF_046119375.1 of Phyllobates terribilis. Lineage (NCBI taxonomy): Eukaryota > Metazoa > Chordata > Amphibia > Anura > Dendrobatidae > Phyllobates > Phyllobates terribilis. The sequence continues at coordinate 88,788,554 of NW_027362769.1, forward strand.
GCAGTCTATGACAATAGATGTTAACTTGGATGTCGACTACGCCACCCGTTGAGTGCGGCTTTGAAGCCGCCGCTGCAGAGCAGTCCGCTGAGGCCGGTGGTATATGTGCAGCAGTGATGGTATAACCCCCAACGGGAGGGGTATGGCCTCAGGGCAGCAGGTGTGGATGATGGGGGTTGTGATGATGCAGGAAGGAGAGGCAGAGTCAGGAGATGCAGTTTCAGGGTTTTTACTCACTGATGTTGCTTTAGTCACTCTGGCCTTGAGTGACCACCCGAGCCGTGCTGCGTCCACCAGGTCCTGGACTCGGCTAACCCCCAGGCAGTCCGGAGCATGGTCCTGAGCTTCCCTGTCTCTCTCTCTTCCTCCTGGCCATTCCCACCAGGGATCCACCTTTGGCCGGCTCCCTCGGGTCTCTTGGTGGTCAAACCTCCTCTGGGTTCCCTGACCCTATGCTTGGTGTGCCTTTCTGGTGGATTTGGTGAGGGTCGTGGCAAATCTTGACCACGACCTTCGGTTCCTGGCTGAGGATTAGTGGCCTCCACCAGTTCGGGTTCCGGTACCCGTGTCCGCCAACCCTTCACCCTTTCTGGTCTGTTTCTGGGTTCTTGGGGTTCCCTCTGTCTTTCTCTCTGGGTCCTTCTTACTCCTCTCTCTCTGCAGGCCTTGCTCTGGAGCTGGGCCCAGCCGGAGCCACAGCTCCCTGTCAGCCCTCCTGGCTGAGCTCCCCTCCTCTTCTCCTCCTGCCTGAACTGAACCCTGATCTAAGATGGTGCCCACCTTATATACTCCCTCTATGTGTGAGCCCAGGTGACCAGCACCCAATGAGCTCCTAGCTTTACCCAGAGTACTCCCCCTATCTGCCCCTACACTACTGGGATGTTCCACCCCCCTCCCACTCCAGCCAGGGACAGACGCTGTCGTACCTGCACATTTACTTAGTGGGAGTACCGTAGTTCTGTCCCCCGGAAATGGGATGTATGTAGTGCATGCAGCCTTCTGAGCTCAGTCCCACACTCCATCCTTACCCGGGAGTGGAATACCACACCTCTGGCTTGAGGTGTAATACCCCTGTAGCAGCCGAGTCCTCAGGGTGCTACACATGCATCGATGGTCAATTCCAACATATGCTCAGTACAAGCTCCCTTGTTGCTTGTGCAATATCCTTTTGAATGCACAGTGACAGGGCAATCCCTTGCCAGCTCTGATGAGAAGTGACAAGACAGCAAGAGAGCACACATTGTAAGGAGAGAACACGGTGAGCAGAAAAAGCAAAGACCTGTCCTGCCCCCAAAAGTGATGTAACTTTCAGGGGAGGGGCTGGGTTCTTTTCTCCTTGCTCGCCGGGTTCTCTCCTTACAATGTGCACTGACAGTGCGCTCTCTTGCCGGCTTGCTACCTGTCATAAGAGCCAGCAGGGGAGTGCACTGTTGCTGTGCATTCTAACTGATATCGCAAAAGTGACAAGGGAGCTTGTACTGAGCATACGTTGGAATTGACAACCGATGTATGTTAGGTAGAGCAGGGACTAGCCCAGCCCCTGAAACGGACGTCACCGATGACGCTTCATTTCAGGCTGGGGACAGAGGCTGCCGCAGTGACTGCAGCCTCAGTCCCCTGATGACATCTCATTTGATATTTGAGGATCCCAGCATGAACTGGTGATTCTCAAAGAAAATGTCACCAAACCAAAAATAAGTAAAAAACAAAAATAGATAAAAAAAACAAATAAAGCAGTTAGAGAGAGTAGAGAGGCAACGATAAGGACTTTTAAATTAAAGTACCGTATATTAAAAGCAATTAGATTATTACATTAAATAGACATTTTGTATTAAATCTATGTTAGTTTTGAACCACCCCTTTAATAGCCAGAGTACCCCTTTAACAAGCCGCAAAATTTTTGCTCAACTCAGAAGTTGAGCAAAAAGATTGCGACTTTTGGTATTTGCATGCCAGTACTTTTAGTAGAGTAACTAAATTCAGATGTATACTCGATTAAACCACATTCACACGTTATAGTATTTGGTCAGTATTTTATATCAGTATTTTACAGTATTTGTAATACAAACCCAGAAGTGGAACAATCAGAGGAAAAGTATAATAGAAACACGTCACCACTTCTGTATTTATCACCCACTCCTGGTTTTGGCTTACAAATACTGAGGTAAAATACTTACATAATACTGAACGTGTGAACATGGCCTTAGTAACATAGTAGTAACTTCTGCTAGAGTTGCACGACACTTGTAAGTTGCGACTAATTCTATAAGTGTTGTGAACCTCTTAAAGGGAAGGTGCATTTTACTCTGGTGGACCCATTCATTACGACTGGAAGTACAACGCTAGCCTTATTGAATAGGGGCCTATTTGTTAAACTCTATAGAAATACTCAGAAGACCATGTGGTATACGTAATTTTTTTACAATGGGCCCCTAAAGTAGACCGAAGCCATGGGATTCATCCTGATTGTGACAACTGTCAGCCATATACAGTACCTCCTAAACGTGTGCGCCTGACAGTGGCTATAAACACAGTGTGTGCCGAGCCTTACTGGCATATATATTGTGAGGTGATATTTTTGTGCAGTGTGATTTGTTTGCTTTGTCCAGTAAAGTGTGTATCTAATGTGTTTAACATGTGATTGGTGTGCACCGTGTATATGCTGTGCATGATATGTGTGTGCAGTGTGTGTTGTGTTTATCTGATGTAGCACTCAAGTCAAGCACATGCATCTGTGTGTAGTGTATGTATGATGTATATGCATTGTGTGTCTATTGTATGTGCAATGTACATGACTCACCCCCTGGGCCAGTGCTGTAGTGCGGCGCGAGTGCGCGCGGGGGATACCCGGAGCCGGATCCGATGGGGGTAGTAGTCTTCGTGTGGCGGTGACCCGGTCCGCGCCCAGGGTGGTCAAACTAAGTGGCAGTTATTGGTATGATGGTATTAGTGTCCGACTACGCCACCCGTTGAATGCGGTTATGAAACCGCCGCTGCAGGGCAGACCGCTGAGGCCGGTGGTATAGGTGTGCAGCAATGTTGATATAACCCCCAACGGGAGAGGTATGGCCTCAGGGCAGTGGATGTGGGTGATGTTGGGAGTGATGGTGTGGATGTCCCAGCACTAACGGTGCGACAAGGAAGCACGGAGATGCGAGGGTACAGTTCAGGGCCTTTACTGATGGTACAAGGCAAATTCCCCCGGGAGTACTGGCTAGTAGTTGGGGCCTGGTTAGTCTGTGAGTAAGCCGGAGTTCCCCTGGCCAGGTGGAGTTGTAGGCCTTCCCGTTAGTCTGTACCCTTCCTGGCTACCCTGCTTTCAGTTTTTATGGCCAGAGGACCTGGAATCCCCTGCCGGATGGATTCTGCTGCTGGGTATATCTTAGTCCCCACAGCCTCGGACTCCTGTGTCCGGTTTTAGTACCTTCTCCCAGGGCGAGCTCTGCACGGCTCCAGCCCCTGGCGCTTCTCCTTGGCTCCTACAGAGCTCCTGATGTCTATCTGTCCCTGTTTCTGCGTGTCCAGACCAGACTCCGTCTCTGTCTGGAACTCCTCTCTCTAACCCTGCCTCAGCCCCAGTTTATGTAGGGGAAGTTCTTCCCCTCCCAGGACTGGGCAGGAGGTGTGGCATGCTTAGGATTCCTGCCCAGGAGACCTCCCACCTGCTCACAGACGTAATACTGCTATTACTGTGGAAACCAGACCCCTGGGGTGCCACATACATCTCATGAAAGTGATGTGTGCGCACCTTGTATACGATGCGTGTATACGATATACGATGTGTGTGCACTGGGTAAATTATGTGTGTGCACCGTTTATCCGATGTGTGTGCACTGTGAATACAATGTGTGTGCACCATGTATACGATGTGTGTGCATCGTGTATACAATGTGTGTGCACCATGTATACAATGTATGTGAACCATGTATATGATGTGTGTGCACCTTGCATCCGATGTGTGTGCACTGTGTATACAATGTGTGTGCACCGCATATCTGATGTGTGTACTGTGTATCTGATGTGTGTACCGTGTATCTGATGTGTGTACAGTATATCTGATGTGTGTACAGTATATCTGATGTGTGTACCGTGTATCTGATGTGTGTACAGTATATCTGATGTGTGTACCGTGTATCTGATGTGTGTACAGTATATCTGATGTGTGTACCGTGTATCTGATGTGTGTACAGTATATCTGATGTGTGTACCGTGTATCTGATGTGTGTACCGTGTATCTGATGTGTGTAAAGTATATCTGATGTGTGTACCTTGTATCTGATGTGTGTACAGTACTTCTGATGTGTGTACCGTGTATCTGATGTGTGTAAAGTATATCTGATGTGTGTACCTTGTATCTGATGTGTGTACCGTGTATCTGATGTGTGTACAGTATATCTGATGTGTGTATCGTCTATCTGATGTGTGTACAGTATATCTGATGTGTGTACCGTGTATCTGATGTGTGTACAGTATATCTGATGTGTGTACCGTGTATCTGATGTGTGCACCGTATATCTGATGTGTGTGCCATGTATCTGATGTGTGTACAGTATATCTGATGTGTGTACCGTGTATCTGATGTGTGTACAGTATATCTGATGTGTGAACAGTATATCTGATGTGTGTACAGTACATCTGATGTGTGTACCGTGTATCTGCTGTGTGTGCCGTGTATCTGATGTGTGTACCGTGTATCTGATGTGTGTAAAGTATATCTGATGTGTGTACCTTGTATCTGATGTGTGTACAGTACATCTGATGTGTGTACCGTGTATCTGATGTGTGTAAAGTATATCTGATGTGTGTACCTTGTATCTGATGTGTGTATCGTGTATCTGATGTGTGTACCGTGTATCTGATGTGTGTACAGTATATCTGATGTGTGTATCGTCTATCTGATGTGTGTACAGTATATCTGATGTGTGTACCGTGTATCTGATGTGTGTACAGTATATCTGATGTGTGTACCGTGTATCTGATGTGTGCACCGTATATCTGATGTGTGTGCCGTGTATCTGATGTGTGTACAGTATATCTGATGTGTGTACCGTGTATCTGATGTGTGTACAGTATATCTGATGTGTGAACAGTATATCTGATGTGTGTACAGTACATCTGATGTGTGTACCGTGTATCTGATGTGTGTGCCGTGTATCTGATGTGTGTACAGTATATCTGATGTGTGTACCGTGTATCTGATGGGTGTACACCGTGTATCTGATGTGTGTACCGTGTATCTGATGTGTGTACCGTATATCTGATGGGTGTGTACCGTGTATCTGATGTGTGTACCGTATATCTGATGTGTGTACCGTGTATCTGATGTGTGTACCGTGTATCTGATGTGTGTACCGTATATCTGATGGGTGTGTACCGTGTATCTGATGTGTGTACCGTATATCTGATGTGTGTACCGTGTATCTGATGTGTGTACAGTATATCTGATGGGTGTACACCGTGTATCTGATGTGTGTACCGTGTATCTGATGTGTGTACAGTATATCTGATGTGTGTACCGTGTATCTGATGTGTGTACCGTGTATCTGATGTGTGTACAGTATATCTGATGTGTGTACAGTATATCTGATGGGTGTACACCGTGTATCTGATGTGTGTACCGTGTATCTGATGTGTGTACAGTATATCTGATGTGTGTACAGTATATCTGATGGGTGTACACCGTGTATCTGATGTGTGTACCGTGTATCTGATGTGTGTACAGTATATCTGATGTGTGTACAGTATATCTGATGGGTGTACACCGTGTATCTGATGTGTGTACAGTATATCTGATGGGTGTACACCGTGTATCTGATATGTGTACCGTGTATCTGATGTGTATCTGATATCTCTGCCGTACCGTCTGTCTAAAGATGAGAGCTCATCTAGAAAACTCAGGATGAACAATGTCATAGATCCCAACCAGATAAGCTAATGAAACACTACACAATGAAATTCATAATTGCACCCATAGACCGTGAATAGAATATAGATTTACCCAGTATATCTGATGTGTGTACAGTATATCTGATGGGTGTACACCGTGTATCTGATGTGTGTACACCGTGTATCTGATGTGTGTACAGTATATCTGATGTGTGTACAGTATATCTGATGGGTGTACACCGTGTATCTGATGTGTGTACCGTGTATCTGATGTGTGTACAGTGTATCTGATGTGTGTACCGTATATCTGATGTGTGTACAGTATATCTGATGTGTGTACAGTATATCTGATGGGTGTACACCGTGTATCTGATGTGTGTACCGTGTATCTGATGTGTGTACAGTGTATCTGATGTGTGTACCGTATATCTGATGTGTGTACCGTGTATCTGATGTGTGTACCGTGTATCTGATGTGTGTACAGTATATCTGATGTGTGTACCGTGTATCTGATGTGTGTACCGTATATCTGATGTGTGTACCGTGTATCTGATGTGTGTACCGTGTATCTGATGTGTGTACAGTATATCTGATGTGTGTACCGTGTATCTGATGTGTGTACCGTATATCTGATGTGTGTACCGTGTATCTGATGTGTGTACAGTATATCGGATGTGTGTACCGTGTATCTGATGTGTGTACCGTGTATCTGATGTGTGTACAGTATATCTGATGTGTGTACAGTATATCTGATGGGTGTACACCGTGTATCTGATGTGTGTACAGTATATCTGATGTGTGTACACCGTGTATCTGATGTGTGTACAGTATATCTGATGTGTGTACCGTGTACCTGATGTGTGTACCGTGTATCTGATGTGTGTACAGTATATCTGATGTGTGTACAGTATATTTGATGGGTGTACACCGTGTATCTGATGTGTGTACAGTATATCTGATGTGTGTACAGTATATCTGATGTGTGTACAGTACATCTGATGTGTGTACAGTATATCTGATGTGTGTACAGTATATCTGATGTGTGTACCGTGTATCTGATGTGCATCTGTATCTCTGCCGTACCGTCTGTCTAAAGATGAGAGCTCATCTAGAAAACTCAGGATGAACAATGTCATAGATCCCAACCAGATAAGCTAATGAAACACTACACAATGAAATTCATAATTGCACCCATAGACCGTGAATAGAATATAGATTTACCCTGATATATAGCAATACACATGTTTTAGCCTATTTTATGTCTGGCATTCTGCACAAGAACCAGGAAGCGCAGGATGCACAATGCTTCTGTATACATGCATAAGTGAACCCTCGACGAAGCATTTCAGTGCCAAATGCGCGTCGGGTGTGGTGGGTCCCCGGAGTCATTCCTGAGGTAAAGTGTGCTACATAAGCTCTTGTGTCTACTTAGACTTCATCCTCTGCTTTTACATATCCTGTATTTGTTTTTTATGTATGTCATCATTTGATTCCTATTATATCTATTTCTGATGATAACAGATTTATATGTGGTATATATTGCTAGCAATGAATATTACTAAAGCCATTTATGAAGCACATACCCAGGTATTATTACCCGGGTACACTCACCTTGAGCCTTATGTGTAATGTGTCTCACATCTGTCTACATGTGTGATTTTAACTGTTTTTAAATATTTCTAAAATAAAATTGAGTTTTAAATTAATATGTTTGTGCCTTTGTAAAGTTTTCTTTTTGGAGATGTTCATGCTGTCCTGGCTTTATGGTCTTGTATCTAGGATATTTTTTGGTTTATTTACATGCATAAGTGTAAATGTATTTTTCTGTCAGTATATTTCATTAATATGTCATTAGGTTATATGTATAGTATTGTTCATCCTGAGCTTTCTGATTCATGAACAGAATGTCAGAAGTAATAAAACTGACACATGTGTATTGTTATGTATCAGAGCAAATGTATACTCTATTTAGGGTTTATAGGAATAGCAATGAATTTCATTGTAAAGCGTACCATCATCTTATCTGTTCGGGATCTATAGCATTGCTCAGGCTGGACATGCTGGTTCATGAACTGTATGACATAAGTATAAAACGACTGACAAGCATGTTTTACTATGTATCAGTGCAAATTTATAATTCATTCCATATACTTTTTTAATATTTCATTGAGTGGGATGTATAGAGTAGCATTGTGCATCCTGAGATTCCTGATTCATGTACCGAATGCCAGATATAGACTAACACACGTGTATTCCTATGTAATAATAAGTTTATATTTTTTTTGATTGTTTTATGGGCACAATTATGAATTTGATTGTGTAGTGCATCATCAGCTTATCTGGTTGCCATCTATGGCATTGTGTATCCTGAGTTTACAAGTTGAGCTTTCAACCCTGGATAGGCAGTGATGGAGAGGAGCAGTATAGCTGAGCTGACAGTGTTATGGAAGGAGGAGAGTTGATGGAAGGGTTTGCAATGTGACAAAGCTAAACTCAGTTATGCTGTCCCTCCCCCACATTGAACTTATCTCAAAAGTGTGAGCCATCTGTACTCTATATCCAGCACTGTCTAATCAAGCAGGAGGTGAGACCAGGAGATCAGGGATTTATCCTTACATTTCACATACTGAGAATTCAAAGCTATGGTGGGGGCATGTTCTATCTCTAGGATATTACTGTCTGTTTATGATTGGGCAACTTATACGGCCAGAAGATATACACGCCCCTAGTGAAAACTAGCTAAACAAACTAATAACACTCATATGGACTTAAAAAAAGTTAACTCATTATTTACCAATACTTTGCTAATATCTCAGCAATGGAGAGGCAAAATAATAAAAAAAAATGTTTTATTCTGCTCTGCCGCCATTATTACATCATTTATCAAGTTCAACATAAAAAGTTTGGTGAACGGTCCTCATTAAGTAAGGTATTGTCCTAGAAGCCAGCATCTATAATATAACGGGGGATGCGTGTCTCTGTCTGAAGCCTTTATAGACTGCACATGCGCGACACGCAGTCTGGCTCCAGACAGAAGACTGCATCCAGCCGTTACAGGTAAGAGGAGTGTATGGCGCTGGAGATCACGGTATGTGTAGACACTGAACGCATACCATGATCTCCGGCGCCATACTTACATACTTACCTGACCGGGAGAAGCGTTGCTGCGGCGCCTCACTTCGCCGGAGACCGGGGCAGGAGTGAGGCGTAGGATCGGCGCATGCGCATAGCGCTATCCGGCGCCATTTTACTGAAGACACATTTGCAGTGTCTCTTCAGCAAAATGGCGCCAGACAGTGTGGTGCTCCGGTGCCGCACTCCTCCCCCGGCCTCCGGCAGAACAGGACGCAGCAGCGCTGGAGCACAGAGATGAAGGGTGAGTATAACTGTTTATTTTTTTATATGTGTGTACAGTGTGAAAGGGGTGAGGGGGCCACACATACCAGGATTGAGGGGTGAGGGGACCACGCATACCTGGATTGTGGGGTGAGGGGACCATGCATACCAGGATTGTGGGGTACCATGCATACAAGGATTGGGGGTGAGGGGATCACGCACACAAGGATTGGGGGGTGAGGGGACCACGCATACAAGGATTGGGGGGTGAGGGGACCACGCATACAAGGATTGCGGGGTGAGGGGACCACACATACAAGGATTGGAGTAACCATGCATACCAGGATGAGGGGCCCATGCATACCAGGATTGGGGGATGAGGGGTGCCATGCATACCATTATTGGGGGAAGAGGGCAGCCTGTAAAATACCAGGATTGGGGCGATGAAGGTGCCATGCATACCGGGATTGGGGCGATGAGGGGTGCCATGCATACCGGGATTGGGGCGATGAGGGGTGCCATGCATACTGGGATTGGGGCGATGAGGGGTGCCATGCATACCGGAATTGGGGCGATGAGGGGTGCCATGCATACCGGGATTGGGGCGATGAGGGGTGCCATGCATACCGAGATTGGGCATAAGGGGTGCCATGCATACTGGGATTGGGCATGAGGATTGCCATGCATACCGGGATTGGGGATGAGAGGTGCCATGTATACCAGGATGGGGATGAGAGGTGCCATGCATACCAGGATGGGGATGAGAGGTGCCATGCATACCAGGATGTGGGTGAGTGGCCCATGCATACGAGGATGAGGGATACCATACATACCTGGATAGGGATGAGGGATGGGGTACCATGCATATCAGGATAGGGATGAGGAGTACCACACATACCAGGATTGGGGGTGAGGGGTGCCACGTATACCAGGATTGGGGGTGAGGGGTGCCATGCATACCAGGATAGGATGGTGGGGACAGGATGGGGACAGCACAAATAACAAGAGGGGGGCAGCACATACCAGCATGGGAGACCATATACCAATAAAAATGATCGCCACCTGGGTGTAGAACGGGTTCAAAAGCTAGTTTGTTTATAGAAGGCAAAGACAATGATATTATTGTATCATTATATCTTAATTTAGGGTCAAAAAGTGAAAACAAAGAGGGAAATAAGAGGATAGAAGTAAAAGTGGTATGTAGATGTGACAGCAATAGGTGTGAGTGTTGTAATACTACCACAAGCAACAAAAACATTTGTTACATTTATATCAGGGGAATTTTTTGAGCGCAAACTGTTTTTGAATTGCAGTAGTAACTTCGTAGTATACCTATTAAAATGTCCGTGTGGACTTATGTATATAGGAAATGCCCACTATCACATTAAGAGAATGCATAAATAAGTATAGATTTAAAGGGAATCTGTCAGTAGGATCAACCCTGCTAAGCCATCTATATGGGCATGTAGGTCATAGGAAGCTGGATAAAATGATACCTTGATATCTGCAACCCGATTCCATACTCCAGAGAAATGCACATTCTTTAAATATGTAAATGAGCTGTTAAGATCTAAGGGTGGGACATAGATCTCTCTGAATTTATTTTAAATGAAAAGGGTGAGTTACCATTGTGAGACATGTAATGACTGACAGTCTGCTCTCCTGATCTAAATGTCTCACACTGATAATACCTCCATTGCATTTAAAATAAGCTCAGAGAGATCTATGTCCCGCCCATAGATCTTAACAGTTCATTTACATACAGTATTTAAAGAATGTGGATTTCTCTGGAGTAAGGAATTGGATTGCAGATATCAAGGTATCATTTTATTCAGCTTCCTATGACCTGCGTGCCCATATAGACGGCTTAGGAGGGGTGATCCTACTGACAGATGAGCAATAAAGCCCCACTCCAATGTTCTTTTTTATTTCAGCACTTGGATAGTGTCAGTAATGGAAATTCCCTGCCCCTAGTATTATACTTATCATCCGCTGTTATCATGTGTTTTGCTGCTCCGGTCATCCTCTGCGGGTTGTGCTGGGTGAGCCAAAAGTCAATCTCATAGATTTGAGAGCCAGAATGAGGCCAGAACAAGGCTCTCATAGACTTGCATTGAGAGCTTGTGATCGTTACCTCAAACTTCTGGTCAGTCAGAAAATACAGTCACAAAATGAAGGGACCGGAGCGGCACTGGGAAGAGCTGAAGACAGTATCTGGTTAGTATAATGCTAGAATCAGGGAACTTATGTTAGTGGCACCACTATGGCACTGAAATATAAAAAAAAATCGCTGGAGTGGTGCTTTAGCATTAGACATGGGTTTATTCACCACAGTGCATCTAGCCATTATATTTTAGAATATCAGGGTGATCCTGGATTAATGAAAGTCACACCAATTTAAAAAGTTAGATGTTCCCTGTCCAGGTTTTGGGATCTTTGTGGTCCATGAGTGGAAAAAGAAACCTGATAACATAATATGTACAATTTCTAAAGTTCATATTATGAGAAATCATAAATATATGTAAAATACAAAGCAAATAAAAACCACACCACTTTCAATGTTGAACTGAACACACAATGTAATAGTTGCTGCTGAGTGGAGTAAAACATTTTATCTATTTATTTTTCATTTCGCCTCTCAGGTGCGGAGATATTAGCAATCAAAGTATTTGGCACCTAATGAGTTTTGTCAAGTCCAAGTGGGTGTTATCAGATAGGAACTCATACAGGGAGAAGAAATGCAGGCCCCAATGAAAACACCCACTTCGATGAATGGGACACTGATTCTTGCCAGTGTCCCAGTCCCTGATGATGCCGCACCTGTGGTGAAACGTGTTGGCGGGACTTGTGCTATTATGGAAGCCCCCCCATAAATAAAATAAAATAAAATGGGAGTCTCATGGTAACACAAACCCTTTATAAAATGCATTCCAGGTGTTGGTTTATTTCCACATATAGGTTTTTATGGGATTGTTAAGGTCAAAGGTCAATTTAATTTTTTTCAGTGTTTTACACGAGCAGGTTATAATCAGTTTATGCCAGTTGACATCATAGGTAGACCTCAACTATGAGAGATAAAATAAGAAAACAAATCCTGAAAATCACATTGTCTGATTTGGAAAGAAATTTTTTTCAAATTTTGGTGGAAAATAAGTACTGTATTTTTCAGACTATAAGACTCATTTTTGTCCTCCAAAATTTTGGAGGAAAGTGGAGGGTGTGTCTTTTAGTCCGAATACTATATTATTGTATGGCCGCATGGTGGTGGGTGTGGTGGAGCGGCCACGGGGGATCAGCGGGGCACAGAAGGCAGCAGCCGCCTGCTGGAGCCTACGTTGTGCCCGCTACTAAAGAAAATAAATATTCCCTGCTCCCCATGCCCATGGGCGTGGAGAGCAATGAATATTCATTTCTCTTAATAGCCGGCACACTGTACCGCAGCGCGACTCCTGCTGCCGCTCTGCGGTCAGTGTGACCGCTATTAAAGCTCATGAATATTCGCATGAATTGACCACATGGGGTGAGATCTTGTGTGGAGCCCCAGATCGAGGGAGATTATCAGTGGTCTTGTATGTCTTCCATTTTCTAATTATTGCTCCCACAGTTGATTTCTTCACACCAAGCTGCTTGCCTATTGCAGATTCAGTCTTCCCAGCCTGGTGCAGGGCTACAGTTTTGTTTCTGGTGTCCTTTGAAAGCTCTTTGGTCTTTACCATAGTGGAGTTTGGAGTGTGACTGTTTGAGGTTGCTGACAGGTGTCTTTTATACTGATAACAAGTACAAACAGGTGCCAGTACTACAGGTAATGAGTGGAGGACAGAGGAGCCTCTTAAAGAAGAAGTTACAGGTCTGTGAAAGCCAGAAATCTTGCTTGTTTGTAATTGACCAAATACTTATTTTCCACCAAAATGTAAAAAAAAATTCTTTCCAAATCAGACAATGTGATTTTCAGGATTTGTTTTCTCATTTTGTCTCTCATAGTTGAGGTCTACCTATGATGTCAATTACAGGCCTCTCTCATCTTTTTAAGTGGGAGAACTTGCACAATTGGTGGCTGACTAAATACTTTTTTTCCCCACCGTATATAAAAAGGCTGGATTTCCTAATCAGCTGTTCAGTAAAACCTGCCTTGCTGGGTGGATTTGGTCTTTTCTTGTTTTTTTTTTTTTTTAATATTTAATAACTTGTGGTTATATAATTATTTATTACAAGAAAACGGAATATGTGACTCTTAAAATAAACATCACGGCCTTTTCTTTATCCAATATCTGTGTTTTAGTGTCTTTCTTTATGAATGAATGGGTTTTGTGTTACCATGTCTGTTTGTCCTATTGTGTTATAAAGTTGGTGACTTCCCGTGTGTCATCCATATCAAATATAGGTGTATACCTTATAATATGAGATTGAACAGATTAGGGACAATATTTTAGTAATACCCTATAGCAATTTTTCTACAATTTAAAATTAAAGTTACATTTTATGACTTATTAGTGAGGGATTCCAATATGGGGTCCGTTCCTTTTTTGTTATTTTTGTAAAAAGGGTTCATAAATTCAAGGTATGATTTAAATATCATTAATCATATATGTCCCAAGCAAAATTAGTAAGGCTAGACACTGGCAATAAATTCAAAACCCTTATCTGTTACAGCATTAAGCCTTGTCATTGTGGCATGAATAGCCTATATGCTTATATGCTCTTTCCTTTAGATGATTTTTTGCACTTATGCTTTGGATATATCTGCATATAGAAATCCTATCTTACTATTTAGATCTGTAATATACTGTCTGCGTTCCCCTTTTTGGAGGCCTATTGCCCTTTCTTTTTAATTGTTTTCTTGTTTTATGTATTAATAATAATAAAATTATATTTTAATTATCAAGCTGGAATCTGTAATCTGTAACAGATATGGATTATGAATGATTTAAATATCATATCATGTGACATATTTCTCCATACACAGTTTTACACGTGAACCTCTGAATGATCAGATGCTTCCTCCTTGATTCTGTCATTTATATAAGTGACAGGTGGAATGAACCAATCAGCTGCTTGCTCTGTTTTCTATCATTTCAGAGTGACAGTAGAACCAACCAATCAGATGCTTTCTTTTTCTGCCCTTGTGAGATGACAGTTGGAATGTGTCGGTTGGTTCCGGTGAGGAGCTTCTGGTTATATCTGACCCCAGCCCTGGTACTGTGCAGATATGGGACGTCACGTGTCGCCTCTTCTGGGATGTAAATGACAATATATCATGTCTTCTGTAGGGACAGTGTCATGTACAAGCTGATATATCAAAGTCATAAAAGTCCACGTTCCAGCAGAGATCTCAGCACAAAGACTCAGCGTCTTCCGCACAAGTCACCGTCCAATGATCTGCAAGTTACTTCCAGGTAACAGAATATATATGGAAAATTACTGGCAAGACAGTAAATTCAGAGGGTTAAACCTATGTACAATGTAATTTATTATTTTGACCCACTTAGGGCAGAATTGAAACTGGACAGAATAACTACCTGCCCTAAATGCCAGACACCTAAGACTGTATCTCATGGGTTTTGGTTATGTACTCATTCAGGTAATCAGTGGAGGATTGTCGGGGAGGGGGTGATAGAAATATCACTCAGCTCATACTGTTTAATTCATCGTTTGAAGGCAATGAAAGCTCCAAACATTACATGTATCCATCTTGTTTATTACATGTGCTCCTACTTGAAACATTGGTTGTAAGATCAGTTACCACCTTGTCCGAACTAATCACACAAATAAAACAAAAATATTACACACCGATAGGGTAGATTCCGAAAAAAGGAGGAACAAGCAAGTAAATTCCTAACAGAATATGAAGCTACTGTACAGTATATATTTCTAGATATTGCTCAAAGAAAGAAATATTGTAGAAGTGACTTTCTAGAAAGTCTGAAAGCAAAATTGACAATTTATTGAGATTTCAATGTCCCAGTTGAATGTAGATGAATATTGTTATGTGTCTTTATGTATTTCTGGTAATGATAATAGATTTTGATTTTAGGTTTTGTTACATAGGGATCGCTTTCTCTGCATTTGATAATGTAATATGTATTGTGATATTCTGAGGCCTGCGTGCCCAACACTCTGTAGATGAACCCCCTATGTGCGAGCGAGCTTTATACTTTGTATTGTATTCATTGCATTGTAAAATCAAATAAAAATTACTTACAAAAATGAGTCATACCTAATGATCCTGATTGTAAAGCAACTATTGATTGTATAATTGATTGCGTCTTTGTCATAAATAGCTACAATTGTTTTAATCTGAGAAAAACAAATAAAAATTAATTGAAAATAAAATAAAAATATGTCAGTGGGTCCTACTCTATGGGGAAAGAGCGGACATATTGCCTGTGCTGAGGGGAATAAATATGGATGATACTATAACATAAATAATGGAAGCCTATGAACATCACTGGGAAAAAAGAAAAGTAGCAAAATGTTTAAAAACAAAATACATACTGGTACATTGGTGAGCATTCATAGGAGCACAGGTCGCACTGCTTATTTTACCGCAGGTTATGAATACTCTTTTTTGCAATTTTGAGGAGTATTTTTATACAAGAAGTAATAATTTGCAGTAACTCACATTTATAGTAAACAGGTTTCCATAATGCTAAGACCTCGCTATATATGCAGGGACACATGCAGGACCGGTTTTAGACAAATTGAGGATCCCAATCCTGAAATATTCCACCAACAACACTGTTTGGCCACGTGCCCATGTTGAGTATTTGGTCAGTATTTTATATCAGTATTTGTAAGCCAAAATCAGGAGAGGAACAATCAGAGGAAAAGTATAATAGAAACACGTCACCACTTCTGTATTTATCACTCACTCTTGCTTTTGGCTTACAAATACTGATGTAAAATACTGACCAAATACTGAACGTGTGAACATGGCATTACACCAGTACTGATGTAATCAATGTGTCATCCGTGTGCCATCTGTGTCATCCGTGTTTTTCCGGTATGGATACTGGAAATGAAATTAACATTGAAAGCATAGGAGAAGCATTGTAAACACATACACACGGCACATGGACTGTACCCAGGTGCCATCCGTGTGCTGGATGTGTTTACACCCATAGACTTGTATTGGCCCCTGTCATCAGCTGCCGGGTAAAAAACGGACATGTGAGCAGCACCATAGGTTGAAATGAGTACATTTGGTATCCGTAAAAAATGTCACACATACTGTATGGATGCCACATGTGCTGGACACAGTGACGTGGGAAGGGGGCCTCAGCGTAGGGTCACACGACCGTATAAAACATCTTTCAGAGTTTCATTTAGAAAACAATTTTTTTCTCACTTGTCTTCCGTGTACAATCCGTGTTTTACAGCAGCAGTTATTAACCCTTTACAGGACCATTTACAGTTTCTTATGTTACAGAACTACAATGTAAAATCGGATGCTATATTGTGGCATCTGATTTTTTATGACGCACCCATAGGCTTGAATGGGTGTCTCATCTGGTTTATGGTAGGAACTAGTGCATGCTGCAATTCAGTCAGTGAAAAAAAAATCACTCATCTGCACTGCCCCATTGGATCACATTGGTCCGAGTGCTGTCTGGTTTCTTCATGGTTAACACTCGGACTGAAAATACAGCCGTGTGAATGAAATCTAACAGTCAAATAGAAAATATTAGCAGAATTTTTGTACATCCTACCTCACAAATGGCAGAAAAAAAAGTGATAAAAAAGTCCTATATGTCCCCCAAGCTACCCTTCTAAATCCCCTCTGGCTTTAGTGCCGATGCTCCCGTGACCCTGATAGTCATTATTCAATTTGCAGCTAGAGGTAGAGCCACAAGATCACTGCAGCCAAGTACCACGACTGCCATAGACTTCTAGAGCATCAGTGCTGGAGCCGCGGGGGAGTCATCATTTCATGAGAATTATTTTTACATTCTCAGAAACCCCTGTAAGGTCTGTTCACTTGCACAGTTTTTCTGCGGATTGTTCTGCATCAAAAACCAGAGTGTTGGCAGGAAAAATTCTGTGTTTTTTCAGCCTTTTTGTCTCCCATTCATTTGAATAGGGAAAAAAAACGCTGCAGAAATGCTGGAAGAATTGACATGCAACGGATTTATAAAAAAAAGTGTCTTGTGGTCTGTGTCTGTCTGTCTGCTGTACTGGGAGAGTTTGGAGTTGTATAGTAGACTGCACTATTCCATACTATAGTATATTCAACCCTTTTCACACTTTTTCTGCGGTGCGTCCTGGGGCTCTGCTTGAATCCCCCCAAAATAGGATTCACACAAATTCCCGATGGGGCCACAGACTACAATGACACAAGCGGACTTCAAATGAATTCCATTTGCTTTTTTTTTTCTTCCTGATATTGACCGTCTGATTTATTTTCTTAAAGTCTCTTTTTTTTTCTAAAGTGTCCATTTTTCTGTGGCTGTTGGAACAGACAGACATATACAGAAAAAAAATCACACATGGAATTTATTTGAACTTCATTCCTGTCATTGTAGTCTATGGCTCCATAGGAAATTCAGGCAGAAACCACCAGGCTCAGTAAAGAAAAACAGTGTGAACAGGCCCTAATGTAAAACGCTTACATAAGACATAAACTGTGCTTAGAGATGATCCCTGTTATGGTGACACTGCAATTACAGAACTACGTATGCAGCACATAACAGATATACACTATACATGTACACACATATTTTATATACTGTATATACATTATACACATATAAACATACACTATATACTGCATATATATATATATACAGACACATACAGTATGTACAAACACATATATAAAGTATATACACACAGCAACATATATATTCAGTTTATATATGATTACATACATACATACAGTACAGACCAAAAGTTTGGACACACATTCTCATTTAAAGATTTTTCTGTATTTTCATGACTATGAAAATTGTACATTCACACTGAAGGCATCAAAACTATGAATTAACACATGTGGAATTATATACTGTACAAAAAAGTGTGAAACCACTGAAAATATGTCTTATATTCTAGGTTCTTCAAAGTAGCCTTTTGCTTTGATGACTGCTTTGCACACTCTTGGCATTCTCTTGATGAGCTTCAAGAGGTAGTCACCGGAAATGGTTTTCACTTCACAGGTGTGCCCTGTCAGGTTTAAGAAGTGGGATTTCTTGCCTTATAAATGGGGTTGGGACCATTAGATGTGTTGTGCAGAAGTCTGGTGGATGCACAGCTGATAGTCCTACTGAATAGACTGTTGGAATTTGTATTATGGCAAGAAAAAAGCAGCTAAGTAAAGAAAAACGAGTGGTCATCATTACTTTAAGAAATGAAGGTCAGTCAGTCCGAAAAATTGGGCAAACTTTGAAAGTGTCCCCAAGTGCAGTTGCAAAAACCATCAAGCGCTACAAAGAAACTGGCTCACATGAGGACCGCCCCAGGAAAGGAAGACCAAGAGTCACCTCTGCTTCTGAGGATAAGATTATCCGAGTCACCAGCCTCAGAAATCGCAGGTTAACAGCAGCTTAGATTGGAGACCAGGTCAATGCCACACAGAGTTCTAACAGCAGACACATCTCTACAACAACTGTTAAGAGGAGACTTTGTGCAGCAGGCCTTCATGGTAAAATAGCTGCTAGGAAACCACTGCTAAGGACAGACAACAAGCAGAAGAGACTTGTTTGGGCTAAAGAACACAAGGAATGGACATTAGACCAGTGGAAATCTGTGCTTTGGTCTGATGAGTCCAAATTTGAGTTCTTTGGTTCCAACCACCGTGTCTTTGTGCGACGCACAAAAGGTGAACGGATGGACTCTACATGCCTGGTTCCCACCGTGAAGCATGGAGGAGGAGGTGTGATGGTGTGGGGGTGCTTATCTGGTGACACTGTTAGGGATTTATTCAAAATTGAAGGCATACTGAACCAGCATGGCTACCACAGCATCTTGCAGCAGCATGCTATTCCATCCGGTTTGCGTTTAGTTGGACCATCATTTATTTTTCAACAGGACAATGACCCCAAACACACCTCCAGGCTGTGTAAGGGCTATTTGACCAAGAAGGAGAGTTATGGGGTGCTACGCCAGATGACATGGCCTCCACAGTCACCAGACCTGAACCCAATCGAGATCGTTTGGGGTGAGCTGGACCGCAGAGTGAAGGCAAAAGAGCCAACAAGTGCTAAGCATCTCTGGGAACTCCTTCAAGATTGTTGGAAGGCCATTTCCGGTGACTACCTCTTGAAGCTCATCAAGAGAATGCCAAGAGTGTGCAAAGCAGTCATCAAAGCAAAAGGAGGCTACGTTGAAGAACCTAAAATATAAGACATATTTTCGGTTGTTTCACACTTTTTTGTTAAGTATATAATTCCACATGTGTTAATTCATAGTTTTGATGCATTCAGTGTGAATGTACCATTTTCATAGTCAT
The DNA here is from genome assembly GCF_046119375.1 of Phyllobates terribilis. Classification (NCBI taxonomy): domain Eukaryota; kingdom Metazoa; phylum Chordata; class Amphibia; order Anura; family Dendrobatidae; genus Phyllobates; species Phyllobates terribilis. The sequence continues at coordinate 88,808,217 of NW_027362769.1, forward strand.
GAAAATACAGAAAAATCTTTAAATGAGAAGGTGTGTCCAAACTTTTGGTCTGTACTGTACATATACAGTATATACAGTATATGCATTTATTTACACAATATACTGCATATATGCACACATACAGTATACATATATTGTATATACTCGAGTATAAGCCGACCCGAGTATAAGCCGAGGTACCTAATTTTACCACAAAAAACTGAGAAAACTTATTGACTCGAGCATAAGCCTAGGGTGGGAAATGCAGCAGCTACTGGTAAATTTCCCCATCCTGGTAAGTATTGCTCCCTCATCCCCAATCCTGGTATGTTTGTCCCCCTCATCCCCAATCCTGGTATGGATGGCCACAAAATCCCCAGTCCTGGTATGCATGACCCCTTCATCCCACAATCTTGGTATGCATGGCCCCCTCATTCCACAATCCTGGTATGCATGGCACCCCTCATCCCCCAATGCTGGTATGCATTGTCCCCACATCCCCTAATCCTGGCATGCATGGCCTCCTCATCCCCCTAATCCTGGTATGTATGGCCCCCTCATCCCCCAATCCTGGTATGTATGGCACCTTCATCCCTCAATCCTGGTGTGCATGGCCTCCTCATCCCCCAATCCTGGTATGAGTGGCCTCCTCATCCCTCCAATCCTGGTATGTATGGCCCCCTCATCCCCCAATCCTGGTATGCATGTCACCTGTCATCCCCCAATCCTGGTATGCATGGCCTCCTCATCCCCCAAATCCTGGTATGCATGGCCCCCTCATCCCCCAATCCTGGTATGCATGGCCTCCTCATCCCCCAATCCTGGTATGCATGGCCTCCTCATCCCCCAATCCTGGTATGCATGGCCCCCTCATCCCCCAATCCTAGTATGCACAGCCTCTTCATCTCCTAATCCTGGTATGTATAACCCCATCACAGCACACTTAAAAAAATAAACATTTATATTCACCTTCCTTCCTCACCTCTGCTCCAGCGCTGCGTCCTGTCTGCAACAGCTCATGTCAGCATTTGAGGTGCAGCGCGCACTCTCAGACACTGAATTGAGCTGCTGCTGCCAGCACATTCACTCCTCTCTACGCTGGAATTATGTGCGTGCAGAGGAACGAATATGCATTCACTTGCCTGGGCATGCTCCTGATGAGGTTGCGGATGGTCTCCTGTGGGATCTCCTCCCAGACCTAGACTAAAGCATCCGCCAATTCCTGGACAGTCTGTGGTGCAACGTGACATTGGTGGATGGAGCAAGACATGATGTCCTAGATGTGCTCAATCGGATTCAGGTCTGGGGAAAGGGCGGGCCAGTCCATAGCTTCAATGCCTTCATCTTGCAGGAACTGTTGACACACTCCAGCCACATGAGGTCTGGCATTGTCCTGCATTAGGAGGAACCCAGGGCCAACCGCACCAGCATATGGTCTCACAAGGGGTCTGAGGATCTCATCTCGGTTCCTAATGGCAGTCAGGTTACCTCTGGCGAGCACATGAAGGGCTGTGCGGCCCCCTGAAATGCTGCACCCTCCGGTTATCTAGTTGAGACTTGAAGAACTCTGCTAGTTTAGGGGCCGGTCTCCTCTCTGCGGCCTGATCCTTCCACTCCTGGTGGGTTCGGGCGCACTGGTGGCATCCGCACTGCCCGTGTCCTGGGATCCTTTCTGTTCTGGAGCCTTTCTTCCTGCTCCTCTCTACAGTCTGTCCTGAGCCTCTGTAACGGGTCTGGGAGGCGGAACCTCTGAGCTACTATACAAGGGGGCAGTCCTTGTAAGGGAGCGGGTGGAGACCAGGGAAGACGGGCAGGAGGTCACAGCAGGTGACCGGGACAGTCTCTGAGTGAACGGGCTGGAGGTCACGGCAAGTGACCGGGGCAGTCTCTGGATGAACGGGCTGATGGTCACGGCAAGTGACCGGGGCAGTCTCTGAATGAATAGGCAGATGGTCACGGCAAGTGACCGGGGCAGTCTCTGAATGAACGGGCAGATGGTCACGGCAAGTGACCGGGGCAGTCTCTGGATGAACGGGCAGATGGTCACGGCAAGTGACCGGGGCAGTCTCTAGGTAAAGGGTTGGTACGACCTGTGGCGGCTGATGATAGACGTGAGCTCCCAGGTGAGCAGGCGAGAGTCTCTGGATGAACGGGTGGTCACAGCATGTGACGGCGGAGCCTCCAGGAAGACCAACAGACAGGCGGCAGATGAGCGCTCCCAGGTGAGCGGGCAGAAGTCTCTGGACAGGCGGGTGGTCACAGCACGTGACGGCAGAGCCTCCAGGTAGGCTAGCAGACAGGCAGCAGATGAGCGCTCCCAGGTGAGCGAGCAGGAGTCACTGGACAGGCAGGTGGTCACAGCACGTGACGGCGGGGCCTCCAGGTAGACTAGCAGGCAGGTAGCAGGTGTGTGCTCCCAGGTGAGCGGGCAAGCTGGTCCATAGACAGACTGACAGGAGTTGGAAGGCAGACCGTCGGACCTCAGGCAAGCAGGCAGGTGGCTGAAGTGCGCTCCCAGGTGAGCGGGCAGGCTGGTCCTTAGACAGACTGACAGGAGTAGTAAGGCAGACCGTCGGACCTCAGACTAGCAGGCAGGTAGCAGATAATCAGGCAGGAATCTGGCAGGTAACTGGCAACGGGACCTGAGGGCTGAAGCAGAGTAGTAAACAGTGCAACAACATTGCTCGGGCACCTCCATTTTGGAGGAGGTGCCTTATATATGGTGAAGTCCTCCGGCCATTGGCCGGGGACTCCTTAGGACGGCGCGCGCGGCCCCTTTAAGAGGGAGGGAGAGCGCGCGCGCCCTAAGCACAGTGGCCGGGAAGGAGCGCGCGCTGCCAGCAGAGCGGGAGGAGGACGCCGGGCACGGAGCAGGGAGGTGAGGGGAACAGTGTCCCTGCCTAGCAGAGGGCAGGGACGCCGGCGCTACAGCCTCTCTCACTAGGCCCTCCTCCTTGAGCAGAGCTCCTGCTCCTCCTCTAACTGTACACTCTGACTGGACTGACTCACTCCCAAGATGGCTTCCCTTTTTATATCCTCCTTCTCAAGTGCTCCCCTGAACTTCTTCCTCCACCCACACCCACTACATGGTTCCCCCTCTCTTGGTTCCCCCACTCCAGCCAGGGACAGGGCTTAGCAGTGCAGCAATGCATCTTGCCCATCCTGCTGGTCTGGAGTAGTGTAGTGTTGGATGCACGTGTTTCGGTCCCAGGCAGTACTCCATCCTTACCTGAGAGTGGGGTACCACACCTCTGGGTAAGATGCAGTACCTCTGTGGTGACTGAACCCACAGGGGCACCACATATATATATATATATGTGGCGCCCCTGAGGGTTCAGTCGCCACAGAGGTACTGCACCTCACCCAGAGGTGTGGTGTCTCCTTCTCTCAGGTAAGGAGGGAGTGATGCCCAGAACCCCAACACCCGCATTCAACACTACACTACTCCAGGCCAGCTGGAAGGGCAAGATGCACTGTGTTCCTGCTGAGCCCTGTCCCTGACTGGAGTGGGGGGAACCAAAGAGAGGGGGAAACAGTAGTGGGTGTGGGTGGAGGATGTAGAGTAGGGGAGCACTTTGATAGGAGGTATATATAAAGGGAAGCCATCTTAGGGTGGCAGGACAGAGAAGGACAGTGAGTAGTAAGGAAAGGAGGGGAGCAGAGTCTCTTTAGGAGTTCTGCTCCAGGAGTGGGGCCTAGTAATAGAGGCCCAGGAGGGGAGCAGAGGAGAAAGGCTCCGGTAACATAAGTGATCCCAGGCGGTACGGTGAGTGCAGGACGGAACCCGTACGCCCGAATCTGCCAAGTGTCAGAGGGATCAGGCCACAAGAAGGGAACCAATCCCTGGACCAGACGTGTTACTCCAGGTCTCGGCTGGAAAACCGGAGGCTTCTGCACTTCCATGGTGCAGTTGCCACAGTCTCACCCTAGTCACTGTGAAGGGTATCAAGTAGGTCTGGGAACTCCAGGTTGCCCAGAGGAACTTCAGAGCACCCGATCGGGACTGTGTGTGGGAAGCGCAGGGCAGGAGGGAGGAGACCCAGCGCGGTAAGTCGGTCTAGAAAGGAACATACAAAAGCGGGGTTCCGTCAAGCGCTCCTGATATATTTGAGAAAGTGCTGAACCCCTTGTCTGGTAGACGCAGTGCGACGCGGGAGGCTGACACCCGTACAGTGTACCTGAGGAACTTGAACAGAACTGTGAGTAAAACTCGGATGACTGCACTCCACTGCCTCCGTCAGTTATTCCCGCTGCGCCACCTCTCCTGCACCACAAGCCCCAGCATCACCACCATCTTCACCTACACTGCCCCGGGGGCTCGCTCCGCCTGTGGGGAGCGGAAACATTCCAGCTGCCATGCCATCGCTCCGGAAGTCTGCAGCAGCGCCAATAACCATTACCGGAAACCACAGGTGGCGTCACGAAACAAACTGTACACTAAAAACCCCTTTTTCAAGAGAGACCCCAGAGTACGGGCCCGGGAGCCGACTGCCGTGACATCCCAAGCAAGGTAAAAGGCCCGGGTACAGAGTCCCCTATATCCCCCTGGGTGACACACACACATATATATATATATATATATATATATATATATATATATATACAGTACAGACCAAAGGTTTGGACACACCTTCTCATTTAAAGATTTTTCTGTATTTTCTTGACTATGAAAATTGTACATTCACACTGAAGGCATCAAAACTATGAATTAACACATGTGGAATTATATACTTAACAAAAAAGTGTGAAACAACTGAAAATATGTCTTATACTCTAGGTTCTTCAAAGTAGCCACCTTTTGCTTTGATGACTGCTTTGCACACTCTTGTCATTCTCTTGATCAGCTTCAAGAGGTAGTCACCGGAAATGTTCTTACAACAATCTTTAAGGAGTTCCCATAGATGCTTAGCACTTGTTGGCCCTTTTGCCTTCACTCTGCGGTCCAGCTCACCCCAAACCATCTCGATTGGGTTCAGGTCTGGTGACTGTGGAGGCCAGGTCACCTGGCGTAGCACTCCATCACTCTCCTTCTTGGTCAAATAGCCCTTACACAGCCTGGAGGTGTGTTGGGGTCATTGTCCTGTTGAAAAATAAATGATGGTCCAACTAAACGCAGACCGGATGGAATAGCATGCCGCTGAAAGATGCTGTAGTAACCATGCTGGTTCAGTATGCCTTCAATTTTGAATAAATCCCCAACAGTGTCACCAGCAAAGCACCCCCACACCATCTCACCTCCTCCTCCATGCTTCACGGTGGTAACCAGGCATGTAGAGTCCATCCGTTCACCTTTTCTGCGTCGCACAAAGACACGGTGGTTGGAACCAAAGATCTCAAATTTGGACTCATCAGACCAAAGCACAGATTTCCACTGGTCTAATGTCCATTTCTTGTGTTCTTTAGCCCAAACAAGTCTCTTCTGCTTGTTGCCTGTCCTTAGCAGTGGTTTCCTAGCAGCTATTTTACCATGAAGGCCTGCTGCACAAAGTCTCCTCTTAACAGTTGTTGAAGAGATGTGTCTGCTGCTAGAACTCTGTGTGGCATTGACCTGGTCTCTAATCTGAGCTGCTGTTAACCTGCGATTTCTGAGGCTGGTGACTCGGATAATCTTATCCTCAGAAGCAGAGGTGACTCTTGGTCTTCCTTTCCTGGGGCGGTCCTCATGTGAGCCAGTTTCTTTGTAGCGCTTGATGGTTTTTGCAACTGCACTTGGGGACACTTTCAAAGTTTGCCAAATTTTTCGGACTGACTGACCTTCATTTCTTAAAGTAATGATGGCCACTCGTTTTTCTTTACTTAGAATTTGTATTATGGCAAGAAAAAAGCAGCTAACAGTCTATTCAGTAGGACTATCAGCTGTGTATCCACCTGACTTCTGTACAACAGAACTTATGGTCCCAACCCCATTTATAAGGCAAGAAATCCCACTTATTAAACCTGACAGGGCACACCTGTGAAGTGAAAACCATTTCCGGTGACTACCTCTTGAAGCTCATCAAGAGAATGCCAAGAGTGTGCAAAGCAGTCATCAAAGCAAAAGGTGGCTACTTTGAAGAACCTAGAATATAAGACATATTTTCAGTTGTTTCACACTTTTTTGTTAAGTATATAATTCCACATGTGTTAATTCATAGTTTTGATGCCTTCAGTGTGAATGTACAATTTTCATAGTCATGAAAATACAGAAAAATCTTTAAATGAGAAGGTGTGTCCAAATTTTTGATCTGTACTGTATATATATATATACTTACCAAGTCCTGCTGCTTCACTTGTGCAGATCCCAGGACAGTTGTTTAGTGTCAGCCATGATGAGGAGGAGGGGAACACAGACAAGACTGCAGGCAGCTTCCTGTCCTCAGCATCTACACACTGCTGTGCTGTGAGGTGGCCCATACCCCTCCCTCTCAACCTCTGACCCGAAACTGCGGAGGGAACGGGAGAGTGATGCGCGCTGGGGCTACAGAGGGTGTATAACATTATTCACTGTAAGTAATGCTGTACACATTCTGTGCACTTCATAAAGGGGCTACAAAAGCAATTGTCCCCCTTTGTGGGTGGGGACCTGGGCATTTGCCCAGTTTGTCCCCCCTCCTCATAACGGCGACCCTGGATAAATGCTTCCAAGCATTAAGTGGGTTTTCCACTCTCAGGAGTGTCATCTGTATCTGGCACTATTGTGTAACTACAGGTGCATCTCACTAAATTAGAATATCATCAAAACGTTAATTTATTTCAGTTCTTCAATACAAAAAGTGAAACTCATATATTATATAGAGTCATTGCAAACAGAGTGATCTATTTCAAGTGTTTATTTCTGTTAATGTTGATGATTATGGCTTACAGCCAATGAAAACACAAAAGTCATTATCTCAGTAAATTAGAATAATTAACAGATGCACCTGTATATTTCCATGTTCATAGAAACGTGACTGTGAGGCATATGGATGTTTTGTGGTGTTTATTGCGCTGCCACTTGACCGGCCATTTATGATCTGAAGGGTTATTCTTTGTTTGACAAGAACATCATATACGTTTCTTCCTGGCCTTTGTTGGGTTGCTTTTTTTCTGGTCAGATTGTTGAAAAATATTGATGATATATAGAGAGAGAGAGAGAGAGTTGAAACCAGAAGTTTACATCTATAATATAACGCTAGTTGCGTGGTTCTGTCCGAAGCCTCTATAGACTGTGCATACACAACACGCCTGCGCAGTCTGGCTCTAGACAGAAGACCACATCCAGCCATTACAGGTAAGAGGAGTGTATGACGCTGGAGATCGTGGTATACATAGACGCTGAACGCATACCGTGATCTCCGGCGCCATAAGGACATACTTACCTGACCAGGAGGAATATTGCCGTGGCGCTTCTGTTCTGGCCGGAGTGCAGCGTCAGAATCGGCGCATGCACAAAGTGTGCTGTCCGACGCCATTTTACTGAATTTTATGAATTATAGAATAGAGGCAGAATGGGGTCATATACAGTGCTGCTCACCATTATTGGCACCCCTTCATTTTTTTCATAGACTGTACAATATCTTCAGAAATAAATGGAAATGTACCAGAGTTATATCCTCAGGGTTTTTTAATTAGTGGTCCAAAGAAATGCAATAATAAAATATTGTTTTTCAACTCCTATGTTGCAATTTCAAAGAAAAAAACAGAATAAACAGCATGTGCAGCAATAAAGGCACCCCTAATTAATACTTGGTTGCACAGCCTTTGGCATTGCTGACAGCCTCCAAACGTTTCTTTTATCCATCTGTAAGCTTCTTGCACTTCTCAGCTGGAATTTTCTCCTACTCTTCCTTTGCAGTTTGTTCAATCTCTTGAATGTTTGCAGGGTTCTTTTTCCCAATATCAGATTTCTACTCACCCCAAAGATTTTCAATGGGATTGAGGTCAGGGCTCATTGCTGGCCATCTTAAAACAGTCCATTTTTTCTTTTTCAACCATTTTTGGATGTGTGCTTTGGGTAATTGTCTTGTTGGAAGATCCATGATCTTCGACTCAAACCAAGTTTTCTTACACTGGGTAGGACATTTCACTCTAAAATCTCTTGATAATTCTCTGATTTCATGATTCCTGTGATACAGTCAATACCTCCAGTAACGGATGCAGCAAAGCAAACCCACAGCATTATTGCTTCTCCACCATGCTTAACTGTTGTTAAGGTGTTCTTTTCCTTATAAGCTTCATTGAGTCGTCTGTAAACAAACTTGCTTTGCATTGCCAAAAAGTTCTATTTTTGTTTCATCTGTCCATAGAACATTTTTCCAGAAGGATTGTGGTTTGTCAAGGTACTCTTTGACAAAGATCAGTTGTTCCTATTTATGTCTTTTCTTCAGCAATGGTTTCTTCCTTGGCCTTCGCCAATAAAGCTCTGCTTGGTTTAGTGTGCGGCTTATGGTACTTGTTGAAACCATGACCCCAGACTGTTCCAGGTTGGCCTTCAAGTCTTTGGATGTTTGACGTGGTGTTTTTCCACCATTTTCACCAACCTTCGAAGACATCTTTTGTCACTTTTCCTCTTTCTCCCACGTTCAGGCAGGTTCTTGATGGTTCAATGCTTGGCAAACTTCTTAATAACATTGTGCACTGTTGAAACTGGGATACCAAGGTCTTTGGAGATGGCCTTATACCCTTTGGAAGTCTTGTGTTTGCTAATAATAGCAGTTCTGATGTCCTCAGACAGCTTCTTTGACTTCACCATTGTGACAAAGGAACAGGGCCTACCATGTGGCTTTTTAAAACAATGAAGTCATCATTCATTGGCTAATTCATGTCACATGGGCACCGACAATTGAATCTCTTTTATGATTCTGATAATTGACAGGTGAAACTCTTTTATGAATTACCACAGTCGAGTCAAAATGTATTTCCATACTAAATTAATGTAAAGGGTGCCAATACCAGATTCACAGTAAGCTTTAGGTTTTTCTATTTTTCCCTCTCATTATTTTTGTTTTAAATTATTGTTTATCATTTGCTCTTTTGTATTTAACACAAGGGCTCTATACAAAAAAACTTTCATTTTCTTCTGGACATATTCCACATTATGTACTTAAACTTCATGGGTGGCAATAACAATGAGCAAGACTGTATACCAGGAAGGAACTCAGGATGGGGGACATATACACCCAGAAGGAACCCAGGATGTGGGACATATATACCAGGATGGAGGACATATATACCAGGAAGGAGCACAGGATGGGGAGCATATATATTAGGAGGGGGAACATACAGTCATGGCCAAAAGTTTTGAGAATGACACCAAAATTATATTTTCACATGATCTGCTGGCCTCTGGTTTTTATTAGTGTTTGTCTGATGTTTATATCACATACAGAAATATAATTGCAATCATATTATGAGTACCAATAGGTTATATTGACAGTTAGAATGAGTTAATGCAGCAAGTCAATATTTGCAGTGTTGCCCCTTCTTCTTCAAGACCTCTGTAATTCTCCCTGGCATGCCCTCAATCAACTTTTGGACCAAATCCTGCATAATCAATGCTTGCATTTTGCCAGAATTTGTTGGTTTTTGTTTGTCCACCCGTCTCTTGATGATTGACCACAAGTTCTCAATGGGATTAAGATCTGGGGAGTTTCCAGGCCATGGACCCAAAATCTCTTTGTTTTGTTCCATGAGCCATTTAGTTATCACCTTTGCTTTATGGCAAGGTGCTCCATCATGCTGGAAAAGGCATTGTTGGGCGCCAAACTGCTCTTGGACGGTTGGGAGAAGTTGCTCTTGGAGGACATTCTGGTACCATTCTTTATTCATGGCTGTGTTTTTAGGCAAGACTGTGAGTGAGCCAATTCCCTTGGCTGAGAAGCAACCCCACACATGAATGGTTTCAGGATGCTTTACAGTTGGCATGAGACAAGACTGGTGGTAGCGCTCACCTCTTCTTCTCCGAATAAGCTGTTTTCCAGATGTCCCAAACAATCGAAAAGGGGATTCATCAGAGAAAATGACTTTGCCCCAGTCCTCAGCAGTCCGCTCCCTGTACCGTTTGTAGAATATCAGTCGGTCCCTGATGTTTTTTCTGGAGAGAAGTGGCTTCTTTGCTGCCCTCCTTGAAACCAGCCCTTGCTCAAAGAGTCTCCGCCTCACAGTGCGTGCAGAAGCACTCACACCAGCCTGCTGCCATTCCTGAGCAAGCTCGGCACTGCTGGTAGTCCGATCCCGCAGCTGAAACAGTTTTAAGATACGGTCCTGGCGCTTGCTGGTCTTTCTTGGGCGCCCTGGAGCCTTTTTGACAACAATGGAAGCTCTCTCCTTGAAGTTCTTGATGATGCGATAGATTGTTGACTGAGGTGCAATCTTTGTAGCTGCGATACGCTTCCCTGTTAGGCCATTTTTGTGCAGTGCAATGATGGCTGCACGTGTTTCTTTAGAGATAACCATGGCTAACTGAAGAGAAACAATGATACCAAGAACCAGCCTCCTTTTAAAGTGTCCAGTAATGTCATTCTTACTTAATCATGACTGATCGCCAGCCCTGTCCTCATCAACACCCACACCTGTGTTAATGGATCAATCACTAAAACGATGTTAGCTGCTCCTTTTAAGGCAGGACTGCAATGATGTTGAAATGTGTTTTGGGGGTTAAAGTTCATTTTCTGGGCAAATATTGACTTTGCAAGTACAGTAATTGCTGTTAAGCTGATCACTCTTTGACATTCAGGAGTATATGCAAATTGCCATTACAAAAAATGAAGCAGTAAACTTTGGAAAAATTACTATTTGTCTCATTCTTAATACTTTTGGCCATGACTGTATATACCAGGAAAGGACCCAAGACCGGGGCATATATGCCAGGATGGAGAACATAAATACCAGGAAGGGGCCCATGATGGGGGCATATATACTAGGAAAGGGCACAGGATGGCGGAAATATATTCCTGGAAGGGGCCCAGGATGGGGGACATATATTCCTGGAAGAGGCCCAGGATGATGGACATTAGTACAGGATTGGGGACATTACTACATAATGTGGGGGCATACTTCCTTATAGGATTTAAAACGCTACAAGTGTCCATACATTGGACCAACATGCAGCAGGGGGACCAGGTCCAAATTTTGGGGATCCCATAGGTCTCTAGTTATGCCACTGCTTATCAGGCTCCTCAAAGTGCCACCTAAGGTGAGATGATAAGCTCACCTCGTGGAAGAAGCAACCCTGGGTAGAACATATACCCATTATGGTTTGTGTGATTGTTCACATGTCAATATTTTATTGCAGAGTGGCCCACAAAAAATCACGGCGATATGCCAGTTTTTCATCCGGGTCGCAAATCAAAATTTTCCATTCAATTCTATGGATCAATGAAAATCACAGACAACAAATGGAAACCATCAGTGCAGTCTGCATGCTGTTGATGATTAACATTGCAATCAATAGGAGGAGCTTCGTAATCAATCAATTTTTTTTATCACACGGACTAAACACTGATGAACACCAATTCATGTTTTTACGTACAAGAAAAATTACGAATCTCTGAATCAGGCCTAAGTTTATGAATGAAAACAATCATGCCGTGCTCTTAGCAGTGTACAAAATGGGAAATTCCTTGTAATTGCTGTGTTTTTTTGGCACCCAACAGTAACTAATCCAATCACATCAGTTTATCCTCTTAAATGTTGCTGTCAAGCATGACATTGGCATTTAAAGGCAATCTGTCACCAGGTTTTTGCTACCGTATCTGAGGGCAGTATAATGTAGGGGTAAAGACCCTGATACCAGCGATGTGTCACTTACTTTGATGCTTGCTGAAGTTTTTACAAAATCACAGTTTTTTCTGTTGCAGATCTAACATTTCTCTGAATATAGGTGTATAAGGAAAAAAAAAAGGGGAAAATTTCAGCCTACCATGCATATGCCATAAGGGTCCACTGGTGCACGGAAATCCTTGGTAGCAAATCCAGGGATGAAAAGCAGTAAGAAGTAGATTAGAAAAACTCCAGCACCTTCTCCGTATCCATCACAAGAGATGTAAAGTTAAAACGTCCATTTTATTAGTTCCATTAAATAAGCGCCATATGTAAGGCATATCTTACGCGTTTCGAACCAAACAGGGGTTCTTAATCATAGGTTACATTGCTATAGTTAAAAGACATATATATACATATGGACTGAAAACAAAAGAGAAAATAGGGTGGAGACAACAAAGAACAGGAAGTTCATTAGTGAATGAAAATCCTCTTGAGGATAATTGCTCAGTAATATGCATAAATTAAACTTATGTGCATGGTTTGTGTGCAAATTAAGTACACCATTAGAAAAAAGTATCAAAAAATGTACATTAGATCATTGCGAAAATTGATTGGGAATGCCAGATTTAAGTTTAAGGCTATGTGCCCACGATGCAGAAATGCTCCGGATTTTTTCCTGAGCGTTTCTGCATCTCCCTGGCAGAAAAAACGCATGCGGATTGTACATGCGTTTTCCTGCCAGGGACATGCGGATGTGAAGTGTTCTTCACATGCATTTCCGCATGCGGGTTGTCAAGCACTTTCCAAGCAATTTTAGCATCACTTGGAAAGTGCTAGACAACTTGGTCACAATATATAAATCAATGTAACAGGCATGGACTTATATAGTGTGACCTTAACCCCTTTAAAGCCCATGACGTACTAATATGCGTCTGTGCCCTGGGCTTTAAGAGCCTGACCCGTATTAGTACGTCATCGCAATCGCGCGCGCACACAGGCTGTGCGGGCGCGATCGCCGCCGGGTGTCAGCTGATTGTCACAGCTGACACCCGGTACTATGTGCAGGGAGTTGGCCCGCACCGCTCCCGGCACATTAACCCGCGCAATGCTGCGATCGAAGTCGATCGCAGCATTGCGGTGGCAAGGGGAGGTGATCGGTATACTCACCTCCTCTTCCGGCCTCCAGCGCTGTCTGCCGCGGCTTCCCGGGTGTTGCCATGACGACCCGATGTCGTCATGACAACATCCGGGTCAACAGGCAGCAGGAACATTGTTTGATCATGCACAGTGCACGACCAAACAATGTTCTCACTGTGCAGCGCTGACTGCCTGCATGGCACAGGGATGGTGCTCCATCAGAATAAAAAAAGTGAAAGTCCCAGAGTGGGACAAAGTAAAAAAGTGTAAAAACTGTCAGAAAGTGAAAAAAAAATAATAAAAAAAATTGTAAAAATATTTAAAAAAAAATAAAAAAAATAATCCACCAAAAATAAAAATATAATGTACCCATCAATAAATATTATTATGAAAAAAAAGCAAACAAACAATAAAAGTACACATATTTGGTATCGCCGCGTCCGGAACGACCTGACCTATAAAACTGTCCCACTAGTCAACCCCTACAGTGAACACGGTAAAAAAATAAAATAAAAAACGAAGCAAAAAACAATGCTTTATCATCATACTGCCAAACAAAAAATGGAATAACATGCAATCAAAAAGACGGATATAAATAAAAATGGTACCGCTGAAAACACCATCTTGTCCCCCAAAAAACAAGCCACCATACAGCTCCATCATCCGAAAAATCAAAAAGTTATAGCTCTCAGAATAAAGAGATGCAAAAAAATAATTTTTTCTATAAAATATCTTTTATTGTGTAAAAGCGCCAAAACATAGAAAAACGATATAAATGTGGTACCGCTATAAACGTACTGACCCAAAGAATAAAGCTGCCTTATCAATGTTACCACACGCGGAACAGAATAAAAAAAAAAAAAAAAAACAATTCCTAAATTGGTGGTTTTTGTTTATTCTGCCTCCCAAAAATCGGAATAGAAAGCGATCAAAAAGTGTCACGTGCCTGAAAATGGCACCAATAAAAACGTCAACTCATCCCGCAAAAAACAAGCCGTTACATGACTTCCAAAATATGGAAAAATTATAGCTCTCTAAATATGGCGATGCAAAAACTAGATTTTACAAAAAATGCGTCTTTTAGTGTGTGACAGCTGTCAATCATGAAAACCCCATATGATTCTGGTATCACTGTAATCGCACCGATCCGAAGAATAAAGTCGTCTAATCACTTATACCGCACGAGGAACGGCGTAAAAAATAAACTCTCGGGTTAGGGTTTTGCTAGGGTTAGGGTTGTGCTAGGGTTAGGGCTGGGGTTGGGGTTAGGTTGTGATGGGGTTGGGATTTTTTTCAAAAGTAAGAAAACAAGATGACGATATGGCGACTAGTGTTGAGCCACCCCCGTAGTGTTCGAGTTCGGTTCGGTTCGTCGAACACCTGTGTGTTCGCCGAACTGTTCGTCGAACTGTTCGTTGAACACCTTCGAACACCATTAAAACCAATGGCAGGCAAACAAAAACACATAGCAACACATAGAAAACACCTTCAAAGGTGTCCAAAAGCTGACAAACTGCTCAGAAGAAACAACTAACACATGGAAAAGTGACAAGTACATATAGTCATGCGAAAAGAAAAGAGGTGGAGGAGTAAAAGGAGGGGGAGACACAGATATAGGCATGTCATGCCCTTCTAAAATCCAAAAAGTGAGAAGCCGACACGTTCAGTCCGCTCCTGCCCGTGCCACCTCCGTGTCGCCGGGTTTGTGCCAGAGCCGCGGTGAACCCTGACGGCCAGCCCCCCTCTCCCAATACTGGTGCCTGTCCGCTGGTGGGTCGAGCGAGCCCCCCTGTGGTGGAGGCAGCTCTAAGCTTTTTCATTTAAATTGTCTCTCTAATTTGAATGAATACACTTTAAATCCATTTACAAGGATCTATTGGAGGGCAAGTCTCATGCCAGCAGCCGCGTAATTCCAGCTCCAGTAGTGTCCACTAAAGCTGCTGCAGTTAAAAAGCTTTTATAAGGATCGAGCTCGGCTGTCCACCGCAAGGCATCCTACTGCCAGTCCCAGCCCCTATGCCTTGGGGTGCCTCCTGATGCTCTTCACTGAGTATCCCGTGGTCCCGAAGCATTTCCTTTGAAAAAAATTAAGTGTCCAAACTACAGGTGGTGTAGCTTGCTTAACAGCCGGGATAATCCGCTGACTAGCAGACACTGCTACTAGGCACAAAGTATTTCCTGGGCTAGATGCAGCTAAAAATTTGTAATTAGATACTCTCGTTGGATGCTGAGAAAGCATTCCATAGAGTCTCCTGGCACGCCATATATAATTCTCTTAAAAAGCTTGGGGTAGGGGTCTAGGGGACCCTTTTATAGCCAAAATCACGGCCCTGTATCACAATACGTCACCTAGGCTGAAGATAAATGGAACTGTAGCACCCTGAGGGCTCGGTTGCTACAGAGGTATTGCACCTCACCCAGAGGTGTGATATCTCACTCTCAGGTAAGGATGGAGTGTGGATCAGGACCCGACACCTGCATGCATTACACCACATTGCCGTGGGGCAGGGCGACCAATATGCCTCTGAGATGGGCACGACAGTCCCTGTCCCTGGCTGGAGTGGGGGGAGGGAACACTGAGGAAGGGGAACCCTGTAGTGCAGGAGCAGGGAGGAAGCAGTTCCTGGGTGCATTGAGAAGGGAGTATAAAAGGTGGGCACCATCTTAGTTCAGTGCAGAGAAGTCTGAGCAGAAGTGGCAGGGAGCAGGGGCTCTGCATGAGCTCTGCTCCGGAGGCGGGCCTAGTAACAGAGGCCCAGGCCTGGAAGAATGAGAAGGAAGGAAGAGGAGCGGAGAAGGCTCCAGGAACGAGGAATGAAGGGATCCCAGGGGTGTGGACGGCCGAGTCGCCACCGCACGCCCGAATCCACCTGCGTGGAGGGGTCAGGCCAAAGGGGGAGACCGGTCCCCGAAACTAGTGGAGGCAGGAAACGACCCTCAGCTAGAAACCGGAGGCTCTGACATTTTATGTGGCGCAGCCCCTCGCTACACCCGCTAGGAAGGCACCACATAGGGTCAGGGAAACTGGCGCCAAGTTTACCAAGAGGAGGCCCGAGGCAGCCGGACAGAAGGGTTGGTAAGAAAGGCCAGACAAAGGACACACAAAGGGGGTCCTGTGAAGCGCTCCAAAGTTATCTGGGAGTTGTCTGAGCCCCTCACCTGGAGAGCACAGTACGACGTGGGCAGCTGTTACCTGCAGACGTGGTCTGGATAATAAGAACTGTGAGTAAAGGCCCTGGACTGCATCACTGACTCCGTGTCGTTACTGCTGCTGCCCTGCACCATCACCCCCATCCTCCGCATACACTGCCCTGAGGCTATACTCCTCCCGTGGGGAGTTATGCTACGCTCTGCTGCACCCACAACACCAGCCTCAGCGGTCTGCCCTGCAGCGGCGGTTCACTCTGACCGCAATCCACGGGTGGCATAGTCGGACATTTAAACATCAAAACCACATAAATAGTTCCGCCACTGGTTTGACCACCCTGAGCCACGGAACCGGGTCGCCGCCACGAAGACTACAACCACCAGCATCCACCAAAAAGGGTCCGGCTCCGGGTGTCCCAAGGCCCAGGGGGTGCATCAGAACATTTTCATCACCTTTCACAATCACCAATGGGACAAGGCAGGGATGTCCTCTGTCCCCTCTCTTATACATCCTAGTGACGGAGCACCTGCTCTCATCAATTCGCCATAACCCCAATACTAGGTGGATTGAGGTGGGAGGCACCGAGTACAAGTGCTCTCTATTTGCTGATGATGTCCTAGTATATATCACTCAATCACATATATCCATCCCTGCTGTTATGGCTGAAATAGATCACTTTGTTACATGGTCAAATTTTAAAATCAATGCAGCGAAGTCTGAGGCCCTCGATGTCTCCCTCCCCAAATCCATATAGGATTCCATCCAGTCCAACTTTCCCTTTGCCTGGCCCTCACAGGGTATCAAATACTTAGGAATTCCTATTCGTAGAGACCTCTCCCATCTATGTTATCTTAATTTTGGGCCCTTTATTGAACAACTCCATACAGACCACGGTTGGCAAGTTAGAACTGTAAGATTCACTACGTGAACCACTGGTGTTTTGTGGAAAAGCACATGTACACTGTGTTCCAAATTATTATGCAAAAAGTGTTTAGGAGTGATAAGGGAAGAATTTGTTTGTTTGTCAGTTAAACTCATTGATGGTGATGTGTGTCAGGGCTCTTTATATCACTGTAAGCAATTGCAGACACCTGTGCTAATTAGTTTGGCAGGTGTGTCCAATGAAAGGCAAGACTACTTAAGAAGGCTGTCTCACATTGTTAAGCAGCCTACATTTTCTGCCAAAATGGGAAAGAAAAAGGATGTGTCGGCTGCTGAGAAGCAACAAATTGTGGAGTGTTTAGGTCAAGGCATGACTACAATCAACATTGTGCGATGATCAGGATGAAGTGTCTTGGCAATCAAGAAGTATGTAGCTGATTCACAGTACACACGTGTGCGTGCTGATAAGGGCAAATTGAGGACTCTTTCCTACAGGCAATTACATCAGGTTAAAAGAGGAGCGGCAAAAAAGCCTTGTCATAGCAGCAGACAAGTTTTTGAAGCTGCTGGTGCCTCCAACGTCCCCCGAACAACAAGATGCAGGGTCCTTCAGAGGTTTGCAGCTGTGCATACGCCATCCTGTCGACCTCCTCTATCCACTTCACACAAGCAGAAACGGCTCCAGTGGGCCAAGCATTACATGAAGACTGATTTCAAAACTGTTTTGTTCACGGATGAGTGCCGTGCAGCGCTCGATGGTCCAGATGGATGGAGTGGAGGCTGGCTGGTTGATGGACACCCCACGCAAACACGGCTACAGCGCCAACAAGGAGGAGGTGGAGTAATGTTTTGGGCTGGAATCATGGGGAGAGAGATTGTCGGCCCCTTTAGGATCCCTGAAGGCGCTAAAGATGAACTCCATAATGTATGTGGATTTTCTCAAACAGCACTTCCTGCCATGGTTCAAGAAGAAGAACCGTGTATTTCACAGCAAGATCATTTTTTTGCATGATAATGCACCATCTCATGCTGCACATAAAACATCTGCATCTCTGGCTGATATGGGCATAAAAGAGGACAAACTTATGGTGTGACCCCCATGCTCCCCTGACCTCTACCCCATTCAGAACCTCTGGAGCATCATCAAAAGGAGTGTCTATGATGGCGGGAGGCAGTTCACATCTAAGCAACAGCTCTGGGAGGGTATTCTGTCCTCATGCAAAACAATTGAAGCAGAAACCATCCAAAACCTGACAAATTCAATGGACGAGAGAGTTCAGAAGCTCCTTTCGAACAAGGGGTCCTATGTGAAAATGTAACATCACCTAGAATAAAGTTTTGAGTTGAAAACTGTTTGATTTCAGTTTCTAATAACCTGCTAATGCTTATAATTTCAAAAATGACCATTTTTTTGGTCTTTATTAAAATGAAAAGGTTGATCGAAAAGTTTGGGGGATCTAAGAGTGTGGCAACCCAGTAGTCATGATTACTTCGAATTCTGACAATATGAGGGTCATGTTGCAGGTAGTGCAGCAAGAAGGCACTTATGTGTCTTGCGCATCTCGGAGCCCCAAAATTATATTCCGGGCTAGATGCAGCTAAAAATTATTATTAATTTTAAATCTGGTGGAGCTTAGTATAGATGGCCTAATAGGATCAGTGCTACACACTGCTACAAAGCCCAAATTATTTTCCAGCCAAGATACAGATAAACATGATTAGTAATTTTAAATCTGGTGGAGCTTATTATAGATGGCCTAATAGAATCAGTGCTGCACACTGCTACAAAGCCCAAATTATTTTCCAGCCAAGATACAGATCAACATGATTAGTAATTTGAAAGCTTAAAACGGTTGGTAGGGTGATTTTAACCAATCATCAAGCTTTTACTCTCCCCAGGATGACACAGGGGTAGAAAAGTCGTTTCGGATCCATGATTTGTTCATCTTTATGAACGTGAGTCTGTCTACATTATCAGTGGAGAGCCGCGTGCGCTTATCTGTCAGCACACCACCAGCAGCGCTGAACACACGTTCAGACAGAACGCTGGCTGCGGGGCATGACAAGATCTCCAAGGCGTAAGTGGCTAGCTCCGGCCATTTATCCAGATTGGAAGCCCAAAAAGAGCAAGGGTCCAGTGACACAGTCATGGCTTCAATGTTTACTTGGAGATACTCCTGTACCATCGTCTCTAGGCGTTGACTATGTGTCAGACTTCTTGTCTCCTGTGGCCTTGCAAAGGATGGGCTAAAAAAGTGGTGAAATGATTCCGCAAAATTGATGTTACCAGCAGATACTGTGGTTCTGTTACGGTTTGAGTGCTGAACACTTGACGGTCCCACGGTTGGCAAGTTGGAACTGTGAGATTCACTACGTGCACCACTGGTGTTTTGTGGAAAAGCACATGTAAGATTCTGCAACAGTCTCTGCTGATACTCCTGCATGCGTGCATCCCTTTCTATGGCAGGAATAATTTCTACAAATTTACTTTTGTACCGGGGATCTAACAGTGTGGCAACCCAGTAGTCAGGATTATTTCTAATTCTCACAATTCGAGGGTCATGTTGCAGGTAGTGCAGCAAGAAGGCACTCATGTGTGTTGCGCATCCAGGAGCACCAAGTCCCTGTTGTGTTTTTGGCGAGGTAACAATCATGCTTCCTTCCTCTGTCCTCTCCCCCCAACCTCGCACAACAGAAATGTGATCAAGGTCTCCCTCATCTGATGAGTCTTCCATCAGTTCGTCCTCCACTTCTTCCTGGGCTCCTGCACCTTCCTCACTAGTTTGGCTGCTACCATGCGCCCTGGTAAAACCATCTCCCCCACCCTCACATGCCTGCCGCCTTGGTGCTGCCGACCGTCTGGACCTTGCAGATGTTAGCCCTTCCGCATACAACTCCTCCTCCTCTACTTCCTCCACCTCCTCTTGTGCCACCACCTGACTCCGAATTCTGTTTAACATGTGCTCCAGCATGTAAATCACCGGAATAGTCATGCTGATAATGGCATCGTCAGCACTAAACATCTTCGTCGCCATTTCAAAACTATGCAGAAGGGTGCATAGGTCCCTGATCTGAGACCACTCCTCCAGCGTGATTTGCCCCACCTCTGGATCTCGTTGGCCCAGGCTATACGTCAGAACGTATTGCACCAGGGCTTGTCGGTGCTGCCACAGTCGCTGCAACATGTGCAGAGTTGAATTCCACCGGGTAGGCACATCGCATTTTAGCCGGTGAAGTGGCAGGCCCAACGACTTCTGTAGAGATGTAAGTCGCTGAGCTGCGGGATGCGAACGGCGGAAGTGAGCACACAGCGACCGTGCCGTCTGCAGAAGGCCATCTAGGCTGGGATAGTGGGCTAAAAATTGCTGGACAACCAGGTTCAACACGTGAGCAATACAAGGCACGTGTGTGACATTGCCCCGGCGAAGGGCCGCACGCAGGTTTGCAGCATTGTCGCACACGGCCTTCCCTGGTTTCAGGTCCAGTGGAGACAACCATTCATGAAATTGGTTCTCCAGAGCTGACCACAACTCCTCAGCTGTGTGACTCACATTTCCCAGACATTTCAAAGTAAAAACCGCCTGATGACGTTGAGCCCTACTGCCAGCATAGTAAGGAGGTGTGCAGGATCCCTTCTGCGCAGTTAGAAAGCTTGTGGCATGACCAGACAGGCTTTGGGTGCAGGTGGAAGACCGAGAGGAGGTTGAGGAGGCAGAAGCAGTGGAGGAACTTTGACATAAAGAGGATTGACGCACAACTCGTGGGGACGGCAAGACTTGGACAGCAGCCCCTTGTCCTGCTGTCACCATATTTACCCAGTGCCCAGTCAGCGACATGTAACGCCCCTGTCCATGCCTACTCGTCCAAGTGTCTGTGGTGAAATGCACCCTGTCACACACAGAGTTTCTCAAAGAAGCGGTGATGTTGTGTGCGACATGCTGGTGGAGCGCAGGCACACCTTTCTTTGAGAAGTAGTGCCGACTGGGCATCTGGTACTGGGGCACTGCGACGGACATAAGATCTCGAAAATCCTCTGTGTCCACCAGGCGGAAAGGCAGCATTTCTGTAGCCAAGAGCTTGCAGATGGTGAAATTCAACCTCTTAGCTTTCTGATGGCTAGGAGGAAATGGTCTTTTACTTGTCCACATCTGAGGGACCGAGGGCTGGCTATTGTGCTTAGATGGGGTTGATAAGGGTGTCCCGGGCAAACTGCCGGTCTGTGAGGAAGATGCAGGCGGACATGTTAGGTTGCCTTGATCCAAAGGTGGTGCTATCGATGTCGGACAGCGCTCAACACCAGCTGGTGTTACCACCTCCAAAGAAAATGATGACCTGCCAATCACGCTGGCTGTTGCGGGTAAAGAGGTGGCAGGTCTGCGCCCCAAAACAGGTGTGACTGCTGTCCCCCCAGTCACAGAGGATGAAGAGGCCGCGGATGCACAAGATATGGCAGACGGTGGTTGGCCCGGCCGGCTAGGCCGCATTGTAGCACACTGAGCTTCCCACTGCAACTTATGCTTCATGTCCATGTGCCGGTTCATGCATGAAGTACTCAAACTATGTATTTTTTGGCCTCTACTTAGCTTTTGCTGATAAATGTTACAGATAACACGAGTTGGGTCATCTTTATCGATCTGAAAAAATGCCCAGGCTATGCAAGGCTTAGCACCCATGCGACCTGAAGAGCCACCACGACTTGTGGTGAGAGGCAGAGTTGTGTTTGAGGATGCAGTTGTTGACGTGCTTCCAGTACTACGTCTCTGTCCAGGAAGGCGCAACCTGACCTCGTCGTCACTAGCATCTTCCTCCACCTCCTCTGCTGACCTCATCTCTTGGCTGACTGTGGGTTGACAGTAAGTGGGATCTCCAACCTCATCATCATCACCCTGTGCGTTATCACACCCGTCGTCCTCAGAGCCAACCTGTTCCTGCCCTGACAAAAAACTAAAGTTGTCGCTCCAATCAGGTATTTGAGTCTCATCATCGTCTTCCTCATTGTCTCCACCAACAGGAGTTACAGTTTGGGAATGAGGGTCTACATTATGGTCAGAACCTTCTGCGTCTGGTCCTGGATCCGACTCATAAAGATTCTGGGCATCAGTGCAGAACATTTCCTCGTCTGGATTCACAGAAGCGCTGGAGTCGACCTCTGATTCCCAGGCTATAGTATGAGTAAACAGCTCTGCAGACTCAACCATCTGTTCTACCTCATACTCAGACGGGCAGCTGGAGATTTGGGAGCTGTGAGGAAGCAAGTGCGATTGGGGTGACACCTTTGAGGACTGGAGTATTTGTGATGTTGAAGTTGATGTGGAGGAGAGCCCACTTAAAGGAGCACTTGATATCCGTTGAAGCACCTGCTGTTTTTGTGCCTCATCTGGAATTTGTAGCGATTGGCGTGGCCGTAAGAAAGGGATCTTATCACATTGTCCGCTAAAAGAAGTAGACATTTTAGTTTGGCTGGAAGATGGTCTTTCTTCTGCAGATGTTACTGTTGCTTTAACACCTACCCCACGGACACAACCTTTTTTCCCCTTCCCAACACGCCTATTCCACTTTCCACCAGCAGCAGGCCTTTTTCCACTCATTTTGGTGGTTAACTAATTCACAACTCTGGAGTTGTTTGCACAAAAAAACAATGGATGGGAACCGAGCAGAGCTGAGTGGCCAAACTGTGGTATTAGGCCAAAACTATTGGCTGGGTTAGATGCAGAAAAAAATTATATTCAATTTGCAACCTGATGGAGGTCAGTATAGATGGACTAATAAAACAAGTCCCACACACAGCTAGAAGCCCAAATATTTTTTCAGAGGTAGATGCAGAAAAAAAATATATTCAGTTTGCAACCTGATGGAGGTCAGTATAGATGGACTAATAGAGAAAGTCCCACACACTGCTAGAAGGCCAAATATTTTTTCAGAGCTAGATGCAGACAAAAAATATTTTTAATTTGCAACCTGATGGAGGTCAGTATAGATGGACTAATAGAGAAAGTCCCACACACTGCTAGAAGGCCAAATATTTTTTCAGAGCTAGATGCAGATATAAATTATTTTTAATTTGCAACCTGATGGAGGTCAGTATAGATGGACTAATAGAGAAAGTCCCACACACTGCTAGAAGGCCAAATATTTTTTCAGAGCTAGATGCAGAAAAAAAATATATTCAGCTTGCAACCTGATGGAGGTCAGTATAGATGGACTAATAGAACAAGTCCCACACACAGCTAGAAGCCCAAATATTTTTTCAGAGGTAGATGCAGAAAAAAATTATATTCAGTTTGCAACCTGATGGAGGTCTGTATAGATGGATTAATAGAACAAGTCCCACACACAGCTAGAAGCCCAAATATTTTTTCAGAGGTAGATGCAGAAAAAAATTATATTCAGTTTGCAACCTGATGGAGGTCTGTATAGATGGATTAATAGAACAAGTCCCACACACAGCTAGAAGCCCAATATTTTTTCAGAGGTAGATGCAGAAAAAAAATATATTCAGTTTGCAACCTGATGGAAGTCAGTATAGATGGACTAATAGAGAAAGTCCCACACACTGCTAGAAGGCCAAATATTTTTTCAGAGCTAGATGCAGACAAAAAATTATTTTTAATTTGCAACCTGATGGAGGTCAGTATAGATGGACTAATACAACAAGTCCCACACACAGCTAGAAGCCCAAATATTTTTTCAGAGCTAGATGCAGAAAAAAATTATATTCAGCTTGCAACCTGATGGAGGTCAGTATAGATGGACTAATAGAACAAGTCCCACACACAGCTAGAAGCCCAAATATTTTTTCAGAGGTAGATGCAGAAAAAAATTATATCCAGTTTGCAACCTGATGGAGATCTGTATAGATGGATTAATAGAACAAGTCCCACACACAGCTAGAAGCCCAATATTTTTTCAGAGGTAGATGCAGAAAAAAAATATATTCAGTTTGCAACCTGATGGAGGTCAGTATAGATGGACTAATAGAGAAAGTCCCACACACTGCTAGAAGGCCAAATATTTTTTCAGAGCTAGATGCAGACAAAAAATTATTTTTAATTTGCAACCTGATGGAGGTCAGTATAGATGGACTAATAGAGAAAGTCCCACACACTGCTAGAAGGCCAAATATTTTTTCAGAGCTAGATGCAGAAAAAAATTATATTCAGTTTGCAACCTGATGGAGGTCAGTATAGATGGACTAATAGAACAAGTCCCACACACAGCTAGAAGGCCAAATATTTTTTCAGAGGTAGATGCAGATAACAATTATTTTTAATTTGCAGCCTGATGGAGGTCAGTATAGATGGACTAATAGAGAAAGTCCCACACACTGCTAGAAGGCCAAATATTTTTTCAGAGCTAGATGCAGACAAAAAATTATTTTTAATTTGCAACCTGATGGAGGTCAGTATAGATGGACTAATAGAGAAAGCCCCACACACAGCTAGAAGCCCAAATATTTTTTCAGAGGTAGATGCAGATAAAAATTATTTTTAATTTGCAACCTGATGGAGGTCAGTATAGATGGACTAATAGAGAAAGTCCCACACACTGCTAGAAGGCCAAATATTTTTTCAGAGCTAGATGCAGACAAAAAATTATTTTGAATTTGCAGCGTGATGGAGGTCAGTATAGATGGACTAATAGAACAAGTCCCACACACTGCTAGAAGGCCAAATATTTTTTCAGAGCTAGATGCAGAAAAAAATTATATTCAGTTTGCAACCTGATGGAGGTCAGTATAGATGGACTAATAGAACAAGTCCCACACACTGCTAGAAGCCCAAATATTTTTTCAGAGCTAGATGCAGAAAAAAATTATATTCACTTTGCAACCTGATGGAGGTCAGTATAGATGGACTAATAGAATGATGCTATGCCCAAAAGATTTTACTTCACTAGGTGCAGTAAAAAAATTGGTATTCTATACACAGGTGGTATATCTTGCAACACAGATAGGCTACTCCACTGACTAACACACTCTGCAATAGGCCAAAAAGGATTAGCTTTGCTAGATTCAGCCAAATGCTGTGAAAAAAACTTGCACAGCACTGGCACAGACCTGCCTGGCAAAAACTGATAGGAACTGATGTAACCTAGTCCTGAAAAGGACTGCAATTACCATTAGTCTTTACTCCCACAATCTATCTATTTAAGAGCACAGACCTACCTGATAAAAGTCGTAGGAAATGCTGTAACCTAGTCCTTAAAAGGACTGCAATCACAACTATTCCCTACTCCAAAGCTATCTGTAGATTTGTGCGAAAATTGGCTTGAAATTAACAAGGTATAGCGCACACAGCAACAGCGGTGCCGTCTAACACGCAGCTGCAGCAGTGAGAAAATGGTGGCGACGGGGAAAATGGCTTGGTCTTATAGAGCAAGGACATGTGACATACACTGCCAATGACACATGCCCTTGCTTGTGTGAAAAAAAGCACTTCGCTCCGTGTGTGCGCTGCTGATAGGCTGACAGATTGCACCTCCCCACTGTAAATGCGGGAAAGAGAAAAAAAAATGGAGATTTTCATTATTCCTGCAGAGATCCATCCCCTGCCCCTCCCCCCACCCCGCTGTACAATCAAACTGCGTATTAACATTAATTTTCATCATTACTGAGAAAAAATCCAGTTATGATTTTGGTGCACGAACAGTTATCGAACATAACCTCGAACAGCCGAATTTTTCTCAAATCGTTCGTGTTCGCCGAACGGCTCGAACACCGCCCAAAACAGCTCGAATTTGAGATTGGCGAACAGTTCGAGTCGAACAACGCTCATCTCTAATGGCGACTAGTGTTGAGCGCAAGTGCTCGCTACTTGAGTTTGCATCGGGTGCTCTGGCATGCATTGAGTATCGTGGGTATTTGAGTGACATGCTCGAGTCTCCGCCCCATATGCTTCGCGGTCAAAAAAACTTTGAGGGGATTGCCTGCCATGCACGAGCGATCCCCGCATGTTTTTTTTGGGGTGTCTAATAACCGTGAAACATGCGGGGCAGGGACTCGAGCATGTCACTCGAGCACACGCAGTACATGGTGCATACCTGAGTATCCGATGCAAACTCAAGTAGCGAGCACTTGCGCTCAAGACTAATGACAACTTATTCAATATGATGACCTAATGTTATCAAATTCTGTGTCATACCTCTGGGTTCAAAATGTTCACTATACTCCTTGATAAAATCCTTGAGGGGTCTAGTTTCCAAAATGGGGTCACTTGTGGGGGTTTCCACTGTTTAGGCACACAGGGGCTCTCCAAACACGACATGGTGTCCGCTAACAAATTGAATGGAAAATCGGGTCAAATTGTTAGCGGACACCATGTTGCATTTGGAGAGCCCCTGTGTGCCTAAACATTGGAGCTCCCCCACAAGTGACCCCATTTTGGAAACTAGACCCCCAAAGGCACCTATCTAGATGCATAGTGAGCACTTGGAACCCCCAGGTGCTTCACAAATTGATTCGTAAAAATGAAAAAGTGGAAAAAAAAAAATACTTTTTCATTTTTACGGATTAATTTGTGAAGCACCTAGGGGTTCAAAATGCTCACCACCCATCTAGATAAGTTCCCAGGGGGGTCTAGTTTCCAAAATGGAGTCACTTGTGGGGGGTTTCCACTGTTTAGGCACATCAGGGGCTCTCCAAACGCAACATGGCGTCCGCTAATTATTCAAGCAAATTTTACAATCGAAAATTCAAATGGCGCTCCTTCCCTTCCGAGCCCTGCCGTGCGCCCAAACAGAGGTTTTTCCCCACATATGGGGTATCTGCGTGCCCAGGGGAAATTGCACAACAAATTTTGGGGTCCATTTTTTCCTGTTACCCCTGCGAAAATAAAAAAATTGGGTCTAAAGTAACATTTTTGTGAAAAAAGTTAAATGTTCATTTTTTTCTTCCACATTCCAAAAATTCCTGTGAAGCACCTGAAGGGTTAATAAAGTTCTTGAATGTGGTTTTGAGCACCTTGAGGGGTGCAGTTTTTAGAATGGTGTCACTTTTGGGTTTTTTTCTGTCATAAAGACCTCTCAAAGTGACTTCAAATGTGATGTGGTCCCTAGAAAAATGGTTTAGTAAATTATGTTGGAAAAATGAGAAATCGCTGGTCAACTTTTAACCCTTATAGCTCCATAACAAAAAAAAATTTTGGTTCCAAAATTGTGCTGATGTTAAGTAAACATGTGGGAAATGTTATTTATTAACTATTTTGTGTGACATATCTCTCTGATTTAAGAGCATAAAAATTCAAATTTTGAAAATTGCAAAATTTTCAAAATTTTCACCAAATTTCCATTTTTTTCACAAATAAACGCAAGTGATATCAAAGAAATTTTACCACAATCATGAAGTACAATATGTCTCGAAAAAACAGTCTTACAATCAGGGGGATCCGTTGAAGCGTTCCAGAGTAATTACCTCATAAAGTGACAGTGGTCAGAATTGTAAAAATTGGCCTGGTCATTAACGTGCAAACCACCTTGGGTTGTAAAGGGGTTAAAGAATGGTAAAAAATAAAAAAATAAATCTATACTTTCCTTCTGATGGCCCCCGGAGTCTTGATTCGATGCGTCCTGGCTTGCCGGCAGCTCGCGGTACACTGAAGGGCCTGCCGTCACATGACTAAATGACGTCAGCGCATGTCCTTCAGTCCACCGCGATCTGCCGGCAAGCGAAGACAAGGAGACCGGGGGCCATCAGAAGGTAAGTATAATATTTATTTTTTATTTTATTCTTTTTTTTACAGGTTCTATGGTACCCAGGCCCGGAGGAGAGTCTCCTCTTCTCCAGACCCGGGTACCATCCGCACATTGAAACACATGGAATCTGCATGTACAGATGCAGTTGACGCGCCCCCAGGGCCAAGGGGTACTCGGCAGCCGGGCCTATGGATGCCAGTGGGGGATATCACGGTGGCTGGCCCGGTCCGTGGCCCAGGGCAGTCACCAAAATAGGGAGGTTATTTACAGGGGATTTGTGAAGTGTTCGTGACGCCACCTGTGGAATGCGGCTAAAGGAAGCCGCCGCTGCGGAGCAGTCCTCTGAGGCAGATGTTAGGGCAGCTTATGATGGAACGGCTCCGCACAGGTGGAGCGGGCATCAGGGCAGCATGGGGGTAATGGATGGTGGTGCAGGGGAGAGACGGCCAGGACAGTTCAGGAAGAAAGGACAGACACTCACAAGGGGGGTTCGCTTCGGTACCTTTACTGGTGTAGATGCAGGTATGGTCCAGGGTACTCGGTAGGCAGGGTGCACTTCTAGACTCTCCCCAGTGAGCGGGTATAGGGCCTTCTGATCCGTTGTTTCCACTTGCTAAGCTTCTGACCTGCCTGAAGCTAGGCCTGGCTTAATTACTGTTTCTCTCTCTTGCTCTTGCACCTGCTGACCTGGTGGTAGGGCCTTCTCTTGGAGTTCACTCTCCCTGGACGCTGGGGCCTCTGTGACTCCTAGCCCTGGTACTGTAGTCAGCGTTGGTCGACCTGGGACTTGTAGTCCTCCAGGTGTCCGGTGATCCCTACTGGGTATGCAGGGACCCGGTAGGCGCGGACCCAGTGTCCGGTGTATATTTCGGGGTGAGCCTGGTACGCTCCTCTGCCCCCTCAGCTCCTCTCTCCTTTCCTCTTTGCCGTCGGCCACACTCGGGTCCCTCACTCCTCACTCTTGCTGTAGGCCTTGGCTCGCCTAAGCACAGCAGCCAGCGTGCTGCCTCTTCACTGGTCTAAGTGCCAGCACACTCTCAGACTCTGACTCTGTCTGACTCTAAACTGAGCTGCCTGACTCCACCCTCCATATATATATGTCCCTAAAGGGCTCCCTCTGCTGGTCTGAGGTGGTAGGGTGGAGGTGTGTGAATGTGTGAGGGCCATCCATGCACCCTACTGGGTTCTGTGGCACCTAGACGTAGCAGGGCGCCACATTCCCCCCAAGTACAATTCAGTACTCCTGGACTGAAGCATTTTTTTCAAAACAGGTTACAACAATAACAAGTATAATAACATTAATACATTTTCTTAAAGTCTCAGTGAGATCCATTAACTGGTGTCCATCTCACTTGTGAAGATGAGCAGCATGAGGGACCTGTCCGAAAACCCTCAACGTAGGCCCTGGGCGTGGCTGCAGGGCATAGGTGATCCAGGTGCTGGACCACGTCTTTGGCCATGCCAAATGGGTTTTTGTTCAGTGGTCACTTAAGGGGCACTCCAGGGAGTGCAACTATTTACAGGACAGTTTTTGGGCTGCTCACAGTCCTCAGCCAACAAGTCTTTATACCCTTACGGGTAACCAAATGCACATATAAATTTCAGTTTATATAATAAACAATGACAGTAAGCAATGCACAACTGGGTAACTATTTACCCTGCAGGTATTCCTAACGTATTCCTTATACCTGGCAGGGGCCTGGCCTTTTGTACTGCGTGTTGACCTACATAGTACTGGGGTGTTGTTGATGTCCGTGTTTGCACTGTCTGCTACCCTGTCAGATCTACGTGTGGGTAAATTGTAGAACTGTCTTAACCTCTCTATTGGACTGGCAAGTACACTGGTTACTGGGCCTACTGGCTTTGCTTCTACCGGTGATCCTTCTTCCGGGGATTCTTCCTGAGCAGGCTCTTCTGGGCCACTTACAGGTCCTACTTGCAGTGGAGAGTCTTCTGGCTGTTGGTAGAAGTGCACCACAAGTATTATTACAGCTCCATCCAGTTGAGGCCAATCTGCCGGGAAATCTCCTAAGACAGTATGGAGTACATCTTTTTTGGGTTCTTCAGTCACTATAAGAGGTACTTCTTCCTGTGGCTTCAACAGACATGGGCACAACTTCAAATGGACTCTTGAGACTGTTGCAGTTGTCTTACCTCCATCTTTACTGATTAGACAGGTTTTTCAATTGTCGAACCTGGAATCCAACACAGTGTAAGGCTCTCTTTCCCACTGGTCATCACGCTTATGGCTTCTTCTCTTTCACTTCAGCACAACTTCTCCAGGTGCTAAGGGTTCTGCTGGTGCACTCTTGTTGTACTGTGCTTCCTGCTTATCTCTCACCCTAATTAGACTGTCTTCGACACAGGCTTGTACTCTCTTGTACTGCTCCTGTCGGGTCGTATCCCAGTCTTCAGTGAACATATCTGCTTCTGGCTCTACCACCCCAAGCTCCAGGTCCATGGGCAACTTTCTGGGTCTTGCTCTCATGAGGTACGCTGCAGTACAATTGGTGGAACTCACAGGTATGTGATTGTACAGCTCTACCAAGTCAGGTAGTTTGTCTGGCCACTGATTCCTTTCTTCTAGAGGTAAGGTCTTCAACAGGTCTATGACAATATTGTTCATCTTTTCACATAGACCATTGGTTTGAGGATGGTACGGCGTAGTCCGAATCTTCTTACACCCGTACAGATGGCAAAACTCTTTGAACAGCTCGGCTTCAAAGGCAGGGCCTTGATCCGTCAGCACCTTATCCGGGTATCCATGGGGCCTGCAGAAGTATGCTTGAAACTTTCTTGCTGCAGTTTCTGCCGTCAGATCCTTGACGGGGGCTACCACCAGGAACCGGGAGTAGTGATCCACCATGGTCAGGTCATAGTAGTATCCTGACCTACTGGGTGACAGCTTGACGTGATCCAGAGCGACGATCTCCAGGGGCTGGGTGGTCTTGATGGACTGCAAGGGTGCTTTCTGGCTGCTGTAGTCTTTTCTTCTGAGGCTACAGGGTCCACAATCCCTGTACCACCTCTCTATGGAACTCTGCATTCCAACCCAATAAAACCGACTCTTCAGGAGGGTTTCCAGCTTCTTCCAGCCAAAGTGCCCTGCTTGATCGTGGTAGGCCTCCAACACCATCTGGATGTCTGTCCTGGGCACTACGATCTGCCATACCATCTCATGGGTCCTAGGGTTAACATACCTTCGGCACAGCTTCTCTCTATAGATGAACAGCCGGCTTCTCTCATTCCACAGTTGCTTGGCTTGTGGAGAAGCGTCCTTCTCCAGGGAGGAACCTTCCTGGGTTATCAGTTCCTTGATACAGCTGACAACCGGGTCACTGTCCTGGATCTCCTTCCAACTGTGATGAGGTAAAGGGTTTAGTGTCTTACCGCGATACCTCCTGGAGGTGCGCTGCTCGTGTACCATCCCATTTCTGTGGAAGGCAGGTAGCTCAATCTCCTCCAGGTCATCCACTTCTTCTTCAGTGTCCGACTGGTGAGGCATTCTGGATAGGGCATCGGCGTTGGCGTTGTTGTGGCCTGCCCGGTACTTGATGGTGAACTGATAGTTTGACAGTCAGGCCATCCAACGCTGTTCCATGGCTCCCAACTTGGCTGTCTCTAGATGCGTCAAGGGGTTGTTGTCAGTATAGGCCGTGAACTTAGTGGAGGCCAGGTAGTGCTTCAATCGTTCAGTGATGGCCCAGACCAAGGCCAGGAACTCTAACTTGAAGGAGCTATAGTTTTCTGGATTCCTCTCGGTAGGACGAAGCTTCCTGCTGGCATAGGCGATCTCCTTCTCTTTGCCATACTGCTTCTGGCTTAACACAGCTCCTAGTCCCTTGTTGCTGGCATCAGTGTACAGCAGGAAAGGTTGGCTGTAGTCAGGGTAGGCCAGGATCTCTTCGCCAGTCAGGATCTCTTTCATCACTGCAAAGGACTCAGCCTGTTCTTTACCCCACTGGAAGGGGGGAGGGGGGTTTGCCTCTGTTGGACTGTCCTACCAGGATATCTTGCAAAGGCGCTGCCTTCTTGGTGTAGTCCTTTACAAGTCTCCGGTAATACCCGACCAGTCCAGGAACTGACGTACCTCCTTGAGATTCTTCGGTTCCGGCCATTTCTGGATGGCTGAGACCTTCTCCGGGTCTGTTGCTACTCCTTCTGGACTGACGATGTGCCCCAGGTACTGAACCTTCTGTTTGAGCAGGTGGCACTTGGAAGGTTTCAATTTCATCCTATACTGGGACAATGCTTCAAATACCTCCGCCAGGTGCTTCAAATGGTCCTCATATGTCTTGGAGTACACTATCACGTCATCCAGGTATAGCAGTACGGTCTCGAAGTTACGGTGTCCCAAACAGCACTCCATCAATCTCTGGAACGTTCCAGGGGCATTGCAGAGTCGGAACGGCATACTGTTGAACTCGCAGAGTCCCATCGGGGTAGTAAAGGCCATCTTCTCCCGGTCCTCCTCAGCAACTGCTACTTGCCAGTACTCACTAGTGAGGTCAAGGGTAGAGAAGTAATTTGCAGACTTTAGTGCAGCCAGGGATTCCTCTATACGGGGCAAAGGGTATGCATCTTTATGTGTTATGCGATTTACCTGTCTGTAATCTCCACACATCCTCATGCTTCCATCCTTTTTCCTGACCAGGACCAGGGGAGCTGCCCAGGGGCTACAGCTATCTCTTATTACCCCTGCTCTCTTCATATCTTGCAACATTTCCTTCACTTTCTGGTAGTGTGCTGGTGGTGTGGGCCTGTAACGTTCTTTGATGGGTGGATGGTCACCTGTGGGTATATGGTGTTGTACCCCCTTAATCCTCCCAAAATCAAGTGGGTGTTTGCTGAATACCTGTTCGTATTCCTGGACCACCCTGTGTACACCTTGTTTTTGATGGACAGGAGTGGCGTCAGTCCCAACATGGAGAAGTTGACACCAATCCTCCACTTGGGTTTCGGAGTCATTGTCCTGCACTGTATCTGGTGGGGTCAAGGATTCCACTGTGTGCATAGCATCATCATTCACAGTATACAACCGGGCAACAGTGGCGTATCTTGGTAATTTAACTTCGTCCTCCCCACAATTTAGGAGACGTACGGGTACTCTCCCATTGCGTACATCAACCACCCCTCTGGCAGTTAAGAGTGTAGGTCTGTGCTCTGAGCTAATGGGCTCTACTACCGCCTGGTAGTTCTGTCCCTTGAGACCTATTGCTGCCCTACACCAAATCAGCATTTCACTCATCGGGGGAATCACAATGGGTATCGGGTCTATCACCCGTACATTACCGATCTCACCACCTATTAGCTTTACCTATTGCTGGTACAGGAGGGCTCGTATCTCTCTCTGGAGCACCTTCCTCTGCCCTGGTTTGGCAGTGTCAGCAATCTGTTGGAGCAAAAACAACACTTCTCCCAAACAGTTACCAACAATATTTGTACCAAGTATCATATACAAGTCTGTATCACCAGGGTTAGACTCCACTACAATCAGTCCTTGGTCTTTTAGTTCTGTTCTCCCCACCTTCACTGTCACGTCCTTAACCCCTACTAGGTTAAGAGGAAGGCCGTTAGAGGCATACACATAGAGGTTCGGGGCTGGCGGCTAGAGTTCATCTATGGACCAGTACCTTTTGTAGAGGACATCAGGTATGATGGTTACCTGCGAGCGGGTGTCCAGTAACGCAGGTGTAGCTATGCTGTCCAGCACGATGTACAGGAAAGGCCTTCCTCCAACAAACCGGTGGTACCAGCTTGATGGGCCTGGTTGATTTACTCCTGGGTGTCGGCCCTCGGCCCCAGGGTTTGCTCGTTTAAAGGACAGTTCCGCACTGTGTGGCAGCGGTAGCAGATGAAGTCTCCTGGAGGGCAACGTTGGTCGTTGGTCCTCCCACTGGGTGGCGTTGTCCTCCTCCGGGGTGGCGTTGTCCTCCTACGGAGTGGCGTTGTCCTCCTTCTTCTCCTCATCCAGGGGACATCCTCAGGGCTGTCAGCCAGTAGGATCCTTCCTTCCGGCTCAGACTCCGTCCGTAGCTGCAGGGTGCTCAGGACAGTGGCCAGGGTTTTACTTAACTGGCGCACTTCAGAGCGTAGGCTGTCCAGCTCGCTAGGAGGCACTGTTTGCATTTTTGTTTCAGCCGTTAATGAATGAGTAGTCGGTGCTGCGGGCACTGGGGTGGCCCCACCCTGGTAACGCTGGATAGCAGTATCTGTTGTTTCCAGGGGCTGCAGACCCTTTATAGCCATGTCCTTAAGGGTTTTAAAGGTGGCATCTGGATGATCTAAGGCCCACCACCGTACAGTTCTGCTCTCCTCCTGGGACCTCAACCCCCGGATGAACTGTACCGTCAGCATTTTAATTTCATCTTGTATGCTGGCTGGACTAACCTGTTTCAGGGCCCGCAGGGCCTCCTGTAAGCACCAGGCGTAGTCCCGGATACTGTCCTCAGGTTTCTGGACATAGTGGTAGAACCTCATCCGGAGATCCGTCTCAGTGCGGTTTTCAAACACAGTTTGCAGTCTTTTAAAGATGATGGATACTGATTCCTGGTCTGCGGCTTGGCAGGTTTCAACTTCCCGCTCTGCGGCACCAGTCAATTGTCCTAACACAACAGCGGCTCTCTGCTTGTCAGTCATAGAATACATGTCCAGTACACCGCATATTTTTCTCTTGAATCCAGACAGGGTGTCTGGTTTGCCATTATACTGGGGAAGCCATTTCACTCCAGGGATATACGGCAGGGCCATGGGTATCAACGGGGTCACGACCCCTGCTGGTGGAGCGGCCGCTGCGGCCTGTGCAGCGCCAGGCGCAGGTTGGGCACCTGGAGCGTTAACCGGTGCTCCGGCGGCTTGCTGGTCGTCGGCCATGGTTGCGCCCCCCTAGTAAACCGCAGCCTACCATCTTCACTTCTTATCAGGTAGGCCGCAGCTCCGCGGGCGACGGTCTTCTTCCAGGACCTTGCGTCGCTCGCGTCTGATGTCAGAGCGTCCTCTGGACTCCTTCCAGGACCTGACGCTTCCTGGTTCGACATCAGAGGCGGGGCGTGTCCTAGGCTTTGCGTGCTTCCAGCGGTTACGCCTCTCTTCTTCCCGCGCGATGACAGAAAAATGGCGAATAATGGCGGGAAACTTCGGGAATGGCAGGAAACCTTCACCACAGTGAGTGTTCTTTTAAGGCGCACAGTACCCGCTGGCAACCCAAAAAGGTTGACGCGCCCCCAGGGCTGTGGGGTACTCGGCAGCCGGGCCTATGGATGCCGGTGGGGGATATCACAGTGGCTGGCCCGGTCGGTGGCCCAGGGCGGTCACCAAAATAGGGGGGTTATTTACAGGGGATTTGTGAAGTGTTCGTGACGCCACCTGTGGAATGCGGCTAAAGGGAGCCGCTGCGGAGCAGTCCTCTGAGGCAGATGATAAGGCAGCTTATGATGGAACAGGGCAGCGTGGGGGTAATGGATGGTGGTGCAGGGGAGAGACGGCCAGGACGGTTCAGGAAGAAAGGACAGACACTCACACTGGGGGTTCGCTTCGGTACCTTTACTGGTGTAGATGCAGGTATGGTCCAGGGTACTCGGTAGGCAGGATGCAGCTCTGGACTCTCCCCAGTGAGCGGGTATAGGGCCTCCTGATCCGTTGCTTCCACTTGCTAAGCTTCTGACCTGTCTGAAGCTAGGCCTGGCTTAATTACTGTCTCTCTCTCTTGCGCCTGCTGACCTGGTGGTAGGGCCTTCTCTTGGAGATCACTCTCCCTGGACGCTGGGGCCTCCATGACTCCTAGCCCTGGTACTGTAGTCAGCGTTGGTCGACCTGGGACTTGTAGTCCTCCAGGTGTCCGGTGATCCCTACTGGGTATGAAGGGACCCAGTAGGTGCGGACTCGGTGTCCGGCGTATATTTAGGGGTGAGCCTGGTACGCTCCTCTGCCCCCTCAGCTCCTCTCTCCTTTCCTCTTTGCCGTCGGCCACACTCGGGGCCCTCACTCCTCACTCGTGCTGTAGGCCTTGGCTCGCCTAAGCACAGCAGCCAACATGCTGCCTCTTCACTGGTCTAAGTGCCAGCACACTCTCAGACTCTGACTCTGTCTGACTCTAAACTGAGCTGCCTGACTCCACCCTCCATATATATATGTCCCTAACGGGCTCCCTCTGCTGGTCTGAGGTGATAGGGTGGAGGTGTGTGAATGTGTGAGGGCCTCTTGTGGAGAAGTCCATCCATGCACCCAACTGGGTTCTGTGGCACCTAGGCGTAGCAGGGCACCACACAGTGATGCGTAATCAATGCGTTCCAATACAAGTCAATGGCGGCGAAAACGCAGTGCTTCCACAAAATAATTGGTAGTGCTGCGTTTTTTTCCTCAATGATAATCCACAGCACATGCAGATTATCATTGGGGAACATGGCAGGCCTTCTACCATGCGTTTTTTAAGCGTTTCTGCAGCGGAATTGCCGCTGCAAAAACGCTTAAAAAACACATCGTGGGAACACAGCCTAAGAATCCATGAGGCTTCTCTGGCTAGGAGAAGCTTGCCTCTATCTCCTCCAGGTATTTTTCTTTGCACCTTGTCTATACCAATAACCTTAAGTGTGGAAAGGTCATCACAGTGAAAATCAGCAAAATGTTTGCAGAGCCCTGACATGGAGCGACTCACTTCATATTCACACTCTTGACAATCCTTTTTTGCCTTACATCAGGTGGTACGCCAGATATATTGATGATGTGATCATGATCTGGCGTACCCCTGATGATGAGGCACTTTATATGCTATCCACGTTTCTACAGTTTTTAAATGACAATACATTTAATTTACAATTTACCATTAACATCTGTCAAAATGAGACCGCCTTTCTGGATGTATATTTAACTGGAGACAGCAGCAATAACTACATTCACACATGCCTGTACAGAAAACCAACCAGTGGCAATGTGACGTTGATGGCAAACAGCTGTCATCCAGCACATACTATTAAAAACCTACCACTCGGTGAACACATTAGAGCCAGATGTCTATGCTCTACGGATGAGAGCTATATTAATGAATGTGACATACTGAAGCGCAGGTTTAAACATAGAGGCTACTCAAATACACATATTTGTAGAGCCCGTAATATAGCCTTTCACAAAACACAAACATCTTTACTGGAGAATAACACGGTATGTAAGGGAAATACATGGAGGAGATAAGAGGCAAGCTTCTCCTAGCCAGAGAAGCCTCATGGATTCTTAAACTTAACTCTCGCATTCCCAATGGTCTCAATTTTCGCAATGATATAATGTACATTTTTTGATACTTTTTTCTAATGGTGTACTTAATTTGCCAGCATACCATGCACATAAGTTTAATTTATGCATATTACTGAGCAATTATCCTCAGGAGGATTTTCATTCACTAATGAACTTCCTGTTCTTTGTTGTCTCCACCCTATTTTCTCTTTTGTTTTCAGTCCATATGTATATATATATGTCTTTTAACTATAGCAATTAGTGTTGAGCGATACCTTCCGATATCAGGAAATATCGGATCGGATTGGATCGGGCCGATACCCAAAAAGTATCGGATATCGCCGATTCCGATACCGGAAACCAATGCAAGTCAATGGGACTCAAATATCGGAATGAAAATAAACCCTTTCTTTCCTTGTAGGTTAATTCTACATGAAGGAAAACAACTAACAATAATGTAGAATTTATTGGGGGAGGTGGTTCCCCCAAAAAAATTGACGTGGGGCTTCGCACTATATTTGTGTCCAGCCAGGTACAGCAGGCAGGAACGGGCTGCCCCCAACCACCAGCTGCCTATTTGTACCTGGCCGGACACAACAATATAGGGAAGCCTTTTTTTTCTTAATTATTTCATGAATTTCATGAAATAATTTAAAAAAAAAATACGTGGGGCTTCGCCCTATTTTTGTGTCCAGCCAGGTACAACTAGGCAGCTGGGGGCTGGAAGCTTTCTGGGCCACCCCCGCTGCAAATTGCAGTCCGCAGCCACCCCAGAAAATAGCGCGTACATAGAAGCGCCATCTTCTGGCGCTGTACCCAACTCATCCAGGGCCCTGGTGCGGTGGCTCACTGGGTAATAAAGGGGTTAGGGCCAGCTTGGTATTATCAGCTGGCCCTAAGCCCAAAATTCATGGGGTCACGCCAATATTAGACATGACCACCATGAATTTCTAGTAAATTATTTAAAAAAAACACAACACCCAGAATAAAGTCCTTTAATTGAAATAAACACACAATTCTTTATTGTTCTAAATTAAACCATACCTACCATCACGCCCATTCCAGCTGAAGCCAACGATCTCCTGCAATAAAAGAAAAATAATAAACCAACATCATTCTTACCTTTCGATGGTTCCCAGGACAGCTCCAGCTCTGCTACATCGAGATGACAGGCTGGATCGCAGCAGAAAGCTGCCAACATTAACAAGGGAATTTACCCATTATGGGACAAAAGCCGGCTCAATAGATATGGTAAGAAATATCGTGTGCGAAATCGCAAAGTATTAAATAGTAGCCAAGATAAAATGCAAATCAGAGAATTGAATGTACATATATCCTACACCATAAAGTTATAGATTGCAAAATCCAAAGAGTACCCAGGACGTAGTTGGAATAACTCACCCAGCGTAAGTAAACACGGGTGAGAGGGAGCCCGCAGGATGCCAGGAAAGCCACAGAAAGTGCTACCAGTGAGGAGCGCGCCCCGACGCGCGTTTCGCTTTTCTTTATCAAGAGGCGCTGTATAGTGTACCTGACAGGACCTGATTATATATGACCACATCTAGTCA
Organism: Phyllobates terribilis; assembly: GCF_046119375.1. Lineage (NCBI taxonomy): Eukaryota > Metazoa > Chordata > Amphibia > Anura > Dendrobatidae > Phyllobates > Phyllobates terribilis. Next base: position 88,846,566 of record NW_027362769.1, read on the forward strand.
CATGATAGATGAGGAAGAAGCTCATTGGTGTATAGCGGCGCGTGTGCCCGGAGCCACGCCCCCCGCCGCACGCGTCACAGCCGTCAAGTCCCGAGCACGCGCCCGGGGGCGCGCCTAGGAAACGCCCCCAGAGGCGTGCCAGGGACAAGGAGACAGCCGGACACTCGCGCGGGACAGCCAGGGACCGGAGAACACGCGCTCCACCAAGGTTAGAGAGGGGGACATATGTTGAAAATAGAATCAAGAGGCAGAGAGCGTGCAGCCGAGTAATAAAATGGAAGACAGGTTAGGCAGAACGCTCTCAGTCCCAATCAAATTGGTAAGATAACTTAGTGGAGCATTGATATAACAACATCCCTATAGGGTCTCATATATAATTCCAATGTGTTCCCAGGGGATAAGTCCAGAGGTATGTATTAAAGTAGATCAGTATGGAACAGTTTCCCTCCAGAGGAGAAGGAAAGGTAGTCGAAGAACTCTTGAGAGATGCTCCATGTTATCAGCTGTGGAGTGTCTTGAACATCAGGTTAAAAAAGGTCCATAAGAAAGGTGCACATTAGTAGTTAGTTAGTAGCCCAAGATCTAAAAAAGTGAAAAACAACCAGATTAAAAACAAACATAATAAAAACAGGCTAAGAAACTGAAGCACGGACTGAAGATCAGAAAAAGATGACACTGGGGGAGAGCATCACAAGACATGAAGGCCCAATCATAAAAATGAGGAGAAGCCCAAATTTTCATTAAGGCCACGCGGTACCAGGGTATCCAGGGTGCTGATCCATCTGGCCTCTTTTTGCGCAAGGCAAAGTTTGTAGCCACCGCCCCGAGAGCCCAGATGCACCACATCAATACCACGCACCATCAGGCTGCGTGGGTCACAATCGTGAACTTTTTTGAAATCTGGGCGATCTGGTCACCTCGAGTCACTATATCCCACCAGCACCTAACCCCTTTGGGTCACGCGGTCCCAGGGTTGGGTCCTATCCATGTGGCCACTGTATGGCCTGCGCCAATGTCCTCCGCTGCTCATCCTTCACGACTTCACAAATTTTGAGATATATTTCCTGTAGTACAACACACGTGGTTTATTATGCCACGTGTGGTTGTCAGAAAATCTACGTAGGGCTTACTACAAGGGAATTGAGGATTCGAGTGCGGGAGCATGTGCGGGTCATTGGCGCAGCCAAATCTGTGTCGGACCCCCGAGAGCTCAGAACACTACCACGACATTTCAAAAAAGTTCACGATTGTGACCCACGCAGCCTGATGGTGCGTGGTATTGATGTGGTGCATCTGGGCTCTCGGGGCGGTGGCTTTCCTGGCATCCTGCGGGCTCCCTCTCACTCGTGTTTACTTAGGCTGGGTGAGTTATTCCAACTACGTCCTGGGTACTCTTTGGATTTTGCAATCTATAACTTTATGGTGTAGGATATATGTACATTCAATTCTCTGATTTGCATTTTATCTTGGCTACTATTTAATACTTTGCGATTTTGCACACGATATTTCTTACCATATCTATTGAGCCGGCTTTTGTCCCATAATGGGTAAATTCCCTTGTTAATGTATTGCCTTCATTTTGGCTATATACCTATGTACTGCTCCTCTGCCTTTATACCTACATGTACCCTTTAGTTTTGGACTGCCCAGCATTTTGATTTCCAGGAATCGCCTTGTTTCTGGCACCTTTTTTCCTGATACCCTTGTTTTGTGATTTTCATATAACTTTTATCACTGTGATGATGGATTATAAATAAAGATTCTGTCTTTTTGCTAAACTAGTCTTGTGTTCTCCGGTTTCCTTTCTAAAAATATGGCAAAGCCCACGCCAAAATTTTTGGGAAAAATTAATTAAAAAATAAATAATAATTTAGGGACTGCATCTTTATTAACCCCTCAAGTGTCATTTAGTGTTAAAATAAAGGATTTAAAAAAAAAAAATTGGCGTGGGATCCCCCATAATTTTAGTCTCTAGCGGAGGTTAAGCAGACAGCTGGGGCAGATGTTTGAAGCCTGGGAAGGGGGTAATACCCACGGAGCTTCCCAGGCTACTAATATCAGCCCCCAGCTGAATACCTAGCCTTTACTAGCTATTAAAATGGGAGACCCCCCCCCAAAAAAATGACGTGGGGTCCCCCCTATTTTAATAGCTAGCAAAGGCTAGGCGGACAGCTGGGGGCTGATATTAATAGCCCATGAAGGGTGCCATGAATATTGGCCCCCTCCCAGGCTAGAAACACCAGCCGTCAGCCGCCCCAGAAGATTCATTCCCGGTTTCACCAAAAAGGCAGCTCCTATGCAGGACCTCCTGATAGGCCAGTCCAGGAAGGCCAAGAACCAGAAGCCGCCCTTCAGATGGGAGAAGCTGGAAGAAGAGTCCTTCCGCCAGCTGAAGATGGCCCTCACGGGGGATGAAATCCTGGCATACCCTGATTACAGCCAGCCCTTTATCCTCTACACCGACGCAAGTAACATCGGGCTAGGAGCCGTACTGTCCCAGATTCAGCAGGGGAGAGAACGGGTAATTGCTTACGCCAGCCGAAAACTGCGACCCACCGAAAGAAACCCTGAGAATTACAGCTCATTCAAGCTAGAGTTCCTGGCAGTGGTGTGGGCAGTCACCGAACGCTTTAAGCACTACCTCGCCTCTTCCCGGTTCACCGTGTACACGGATAACAACCCGTTGACACACCTGGACACTGCAAGACTCGGTGCCCTGGAGCAGGGATGGATGGCCCGCCTGTCCAACTATGAATTCACGATCAAATACCGGGCAGGACGCTCCAATACCAAAGCGGATGCCTTGTCCAGAATGCCAAACCTACCGGACGTAGGGGAAGATCCAGAGGAACTGGAAGAAGTTGAACTCCCCGCGTTCCACCGTCATGGGACTACCCAGTATTCCCACCGTGTAAGGGGTAAGCAATCCGCTACGTTCAACCCCTTACCTCATTACAACTGGGCGGAAACGCAAGACAGTGACCCCGCCGTCCGACTGGTGAAGGAGATGCTGACTCAGCCAGATGCTCGCCTTGACACAGACGCTCCGGAGGAAACCAAGCAACTGTGGGCTGAGAAGAGTCGACTGTTCCTTTACAAGGGGAAGTTGTGCCGTAGAATGGTTAACTCCCGGATGCATGAACTGATCTGGCAAGTAGTGGTGCCAAGAAGAGACGCGGCTATGGTACTGGAGGCATACCACGACGGAGCTGCGCACTTCGGATGGAAGAAGCTGGAGTTCCTGCTGCGCTGGCGGTTCCACTGGGTAGGCATGAGAGGAACCATCGAGAGGTGGTGCAGAGACTGTGGCCCATGCAACCTAAGAAGGAAGGACCGTGCCAGTCAGAAGACTCCCCTGCAGTCCATCGTCACCAGGCAGCCGTTGGAACTGGTAGCCTTGGATCATGTAAAACTGACCCCCAGCAGAATTGGCTACTTCTATGCGTTAACCATCGTGGATCACTACTCCCGGTTCTTGGTTGTAGTCCCCATCAAGGACTTAACGGCTCAAACAGCAGCTAGAGCCTTTCAGCAGCACTTCTGCCGTCCACACGGATACCCAGAGCAGGTGCTGAAGGACCAGGGACCTGCCTTTGAAGCGGAAGTCTTCCAGGAGTTCTGCACTCTGTATGGCTGCCGGAAGATAAGAACAACACCCTATCATCCGCAAACCAATGGACTCTGCGAGAAGATGAACCAGGTGGTGATAGACCTTCTGAAAACGTTGCCCCTGGAAGAATGCAGTCTGTGGCCTGAGAAACTGCCTGACCTGGTGGACCTATACAACCACATCCCTGTAGGTTCTACCAACTGTACCCCGGCTTACCTAATGAGAGCAAGACCTGGTAAGCTGCCTGTTGATCTGGATATGGGAGTCCTGACACCCGAGGACACTTCACCAGAAGCGGACTGGGACACAGAGAGGCAGCAGCAGTACCGGAAAGTACAGGAGAGCGTTGAGCGAAGTCTCTGTCAAGCAAGAGAAAGACAGGAGAAGACTTACAACCAGTATGCTCCCGCTGTTCCCCTGGTACCTGGAGAGCAGGTCTTGAAAAGGAAGAGACGGCTCCACAAGTTGGACGACCAGTGGGAGAAGGACCCGTACACCGTACTGCCATCAAGCCATGAAAACCCAAAAATCTGCACAATCAGTAAGGATGGAGGAGAAACCACAGCCATTGTCTCCCGAGATCACCTGAAGAAGTGTCCCGAGCAGCTACGAAACCCTGAAGAAGATCAAGAAAACCCTCGACCCGCAGAGGAAAGGGAAGAAATGGTCAGTACTGTACTCGGAGACTTCCCTCGGTCTTGGACACAAGTAAATGGCGCTGTTGTGGTACCCGTCCTCACCTTCCTCCAGCCAGCATCCCAAGTGCCTACGGAAAAACAGGTAGAGCTGGAAGAGCAGCCGGTCCAGGAGGCAGAAGACCCCCACACAAGCAGACCAGGAGAATCGACCCTCTGCTTATAGTGAGCCTGCCGTGCCCCTAGTGAGCCAAAGAACCCGTAGACAGCTGCCCAGCTTACCTTTGACAGCTCCTACACCCTGTAGCTTAGGACCGGTCAGTAAGCTCCGTAGGTCTACTAGGGCCACTAGAGGCCAGTTGCCAGTACGTTGGAGGATCTAAAGTGTTCAGACTGTTTTATTGGTATTTACCTGTTTACTGTTGCTTGTAAATAATTATGTTTTCCAGTTATTTTATAGGTGTCTTTTGTGGATTAACCGGAATTCTTTGTATATATGTTTGGAGCGTAACCCAGGAATGGACTAAGACTGCTAAAGACTCGGGGTAGGACAGACCCCCACCTGGTTACAGCTCCCTGTTCTTTGGTGAAATGGACACCCTTATTGCTTCAAAAACTGCACCCGGTTGCGGACACGCTGTGACCGCCCTAACGTGTTTTCCCTTATTGGATTGTTCCTGTTTATACCCTGTTATGTTTTCAAAAATATGTTTAGTCCCGGAGTACTAAATTTTACTAGGGGGGAATGTGGCACCCCAGGGGTCTGGTTACCACAGTAATAGCAATATTACGTCTGAGAGCAGGTGGGAGGTCTCCTGGTCAGGAACCCTAAGCATGCAACACTTCCTGCCCAGTCCTGGGAGGGGAAGAACTTCCCCTATATAAACTGGGGCTGAGGCGGGGTTAGGAGAAGAAGAGGAGTCCCAGACAGAGACACAGTCTGGTCTGGAGTGGAGCAGATACAGAGAGAGCAAGATCAGGAGCTATGTGGGAGCAGTGATAAAAGGGGTCAGAGACTGGAAGCTGTAGAGCTCGTCCTGACTGAAGAGATCTCACCGGACACGGAGTCCGAGGCAGTGGGGACTGATCCATACCCAGCAGCAGAAACCGACCGGCAGGGGATTTCAGGTCCTCTGGCCAAGAAACCCGAAGGCACGGTCACACGCAAGGGACCAGCACCGCCGTTGTGGAGCGGAGGCTACCAGAAGGCCCCGAGTCACCGGCCATACGGGTGAGCACCACACGGTACATTCAGGAACGTGGGCTACTTTTATCCGCTTCTAGCAAGGTAGCCAGGGAGAGTACAATAAGTTGGGGAGGCCTACAACTCCGCCTGGCCGGGGGAGATCCTATCTGCTCACAGACTGACCAGGCCCCGATCGCTAGCCAGTACTCCCGGGAGGGTCTACCTTTGCCACCAGTAAAGACCCTGAACTACACCGCACCGTCTCTGAGTGGTTCCTGGTGCCTGCGTGCAATTCTGCTATCCCCATCATCCACGTCCGCTGCCCTGAGGCCATACCCCTCCCGTTGGGGGTTATACTATCCACGCTGCACAACTGTACCACCGGCCTCAGCGGTCTGCCCTGCAGCGGCGGCTTCATAACCGCATTCAACGGGTGGCGTAGTCGAACACTATAACATCTTCTACTAAATTCTGCCACTTGGTTTGACACCCTGGGCACGGACCGGATCGTCGCCACGAGGACTACTACCCCTATCAGATCCGGCTCCGGGTAGTCCCCGCGTGCGCAACGCTACACAACAGAGGCCCAGGGGGCGCGTCACCATGAAGCCCAGGTTAGTAATGATGGGCATCTATAAGACACCCCCATTACTAACCAACAAAGTGTTAAAAAGAAAAAACACACACTACACCCAGAAAAAATAATTTATTTGAAATAAAACACACCATTTTATTTAATTCTTAGTTTACTGAAAAAAAAAGTTACCTGTCCACGTTCCTGCGCTGATCTCCCATGCACAGCTGTCACATCTGGAGATGGTGACAGCTGTGCATGGCTGCTGTAAGCTCACACTGCCGGGAACACGTCCGCTCCCGGCAGCGGGAGCCACTGACTGAGGTCACCGGAGTGCATTCAGGCAGCGCAGCTCCGGAGACCTCCTTTACGGCACTGATGTACCGTGGGAATTTCTCACGGTACAGCAGGGCCGTAAAGGAGCTGACCGGAGCAGCGCTGCCTGAACTCCGGCGAACCCGCTTATGCAATGACGGGGCTGCTTTACGGCCCCGTCATTCTAGCGGCGGCAGCGGTTCAGAGCGGTCACATTCTATGTGGCTGCTCTAAACTGGAGATCTTCGTGGGACACTCGTGGACTACTACGGAGGGGTAAGGATAAGGTTGTGGTTTATTATTTTATATTTTATTACAGGAGATCGATGGCTTCGGGGAATTAGGTGTCTAGGTGAGTATAGGTGTATTTTTTTATTTTTTACTTTATTTTAGGTGGCGATCGGCGGGGACAGGTAATGTATAAACTAATTTATTTTAGGTAACCACTGGCCACCAATGAAATGTATTTAAAATTTATTGGGGACACAGTAGGGCAATTTAAATAGCAGGATCAGGCTGATGGGAACTACTGCTCCCATCGAGCTGATCCTGCTGGCACGAGTGGACGGGGGACAGACATAGGCCGATGGGAGTAGTAGTGTCACATCGGCCTATGTTTGCCTGCACGCTCACACCCGCACACATCGCACAGACACCGCGCACACCCGCACACACTCACAGACATCGCACAGACACCGCACATACACCGCGCACACACATCGCACAGACACCCACACACACCAATCATGATGGGTCTGATCGTCTGGGAGGTGAGGCTGACCTGTGCGGCCGTGGGAAAGTTCATGTGAGTTCATGCAATGCAGTCAAGCATGAACTCACATGAACCCTATGAGGGCACCGCGGCGACTTCAAATGAACAGCTGATCAGCATCACCTGATACCTCAGCTGTTCATTTGAAATAACCGGCGGGAAAGCGCAGCACAGAACGGGAAAGCCGGCGGTGAAGTCTTTTCACTGCCGGCTTCCCCGCCCGGGTCCTTCGCTCCCCACTCCTTGGTGCTGTGCTCCCCGCCCGGTCCTAACTTACGATCGGGATGGGAGGTGGCGAGGGGAGCGGAGGATCGGGGTGGGAGGCTGCGGGGAAGCGAGTATGGGGCTGAGTGATTGTTTAAAAGCCGGCGGGCGGTAAAAAGCCGCCGGCTTTTAAACAATCAGGAGAATTCTCCCGCACTGGGATGGCACTGAGATGACAGGCTGGATCGCAGCTGAGCACTGCCATCCAGCTTGTCATCCTTCAGAGACACTGCAGAGCGCAGGCATTATGGGAACTTCCGATTCCGGTATCCGATATTGTAAAAATATCGGAACTCAGTATCAGAACTCCGATACCGCGAATATCGGCCGATACCCGATATTACAGTATCGGAATGCTCAACACTAATAGCAATGTAACCTATGATTAAGAACCCCTGTTTGGTTCGAAACGCGTAAGGTCTGCCTTACATATGGCACTTTTTTAATGGAACTAATAAAATGGACGTTTTAACTTTACATCTCTTGTGATGGATACGGAGAAGGTGCTGGAGTTTTTCTAATCTACTTCTTACTAGTTTTCTGAATGCTGCGCTCTGTATAACCTGCCCACACCACTGATTGGCAGCTTCCTGTGTACACTGTTCATAGGCAGAAAGCTGCAAATCAGTCAGGGGAGTGAGATTATACAGAGCACATGAATATGAAGGACTACATGGCAGCAGGTTAACTAATCCTCTAGTGATCATCTCCTGCTGATAAAACAGTGATTTTATCAAAACTACAGCCAGCAGCCCAGTAAATGACACATTGCTGGAATCAAGGGCTCTGTCTCTACATTATACTGCATTCAGATTAGTAGGTGACAAAATCCTGGTGAAACCTCTAAAAGTCTTCAAAATGGCAGCAATCACTTTTAATGGCCATCATGTCTATTGGTTGGCATATTTCTCAGAGGCCTTCTGAATGTCCCCTCTTAAAGGGGTTGTTCACTACTCCGACAACCCCTTTTCAATCACCATAGTTCCACAATGTAAAATAATAGCAGCTATACTCACCTCCAGTGCAGACGCGGTTCCAGCGATGTCGATGCCTGTTTTCCTGGGGCTTGCGTGACAATCAGTGGCCACTTCACTCTCATTTCCTTCAGATGAAACTGTCGGACCCCATCAATCAGCAAGTTATCCTTATCCTATGGATATACTATCGATAAGGGATAACTTAATTTTTTGTGAATAACCTTTTATTCATCCACACCACAATATTAAAATCACATCCTGCACAGTGCTCCCCTGTTGCATAATATATAATATAATATATATGACGCGCCCCTGGGCCTGAGTCGAGCTGCGTTGCGCACGCGGGAGCCTACCCGGAGCCGGATCAGATGGTGGTAGTAGTCTCGTGGCGATGACCCGGTCCGTGCCCAGGGAGTCAGACTAAGTGGCAGTCTATTAGCAGTAGATGGTGGATGACTACGCCACCCGTTGAATGCAGCTATGGAGCTGCCGCTGCAGGGCAGACCGCTGAGGCCGGTGGAAGGATGGTGCAGCGTGGATGGTATAACCCCCAACGGGAGGGGTATGGCCTCAGGGCAGCCGACGTGGATGATGGGGGTAGCAGGAACCACTCAGAGACGATGCGGTGTAGTTCAGGGTCTTTACTGGTGACAAAGATAGACCCTCCCGGAGTACTTGCTAGCAATCGGGGCCTGGTCAGTCCTTGAGCAGATGGGATCTCCCCTGGCCAGGCGGAGTTGTAGGCCTTCCCAACTAACTGTACTCTTCTGGCTACCTTGCTAGAGGCGGGTAAAAGTAGCCCACGTCCCTGAGTGTACCGTGTCGTGCTCACCCGTATGGCCGGTGACTCGGGGCCTTCTAATGGCTTCCGCTCCACGATGGCGGTGCTGGTCCCACGCGTGTGACCGTGCCTTCGGGTTTCTGGGCCAGAGGACCTGCAATCCCCTGCCGGTCGGTTTCTGCTGCTGGGTAGAGATTAGTCCCCACAGCCTCGGACTCCGGGTCCGGTAAGAAATCTTCTCAGTCGGGGCGAGCTCTGCAGCGGCAGCTCCATAGCCAGCCCCTGACTCCTTGTAACACTGCTCCCACAGAGCTCCTGATGTTCTGTTCCTATATTTGCTTCTTTTCTCTGTCTCTACTTCTTCTCTACTCACTAACCCTGCCTCAGCCCTAGGTTTATATAGGGGAAGTTCTTCCCCTCCCAGGACTGGGCAGGAGGTGTGGCATGCATAGGATCCCTGACCAAGAGACCTCCCACCTGCTCTCAGACGTAATATCTCTATCACTGTGACAACCAGACCCCTGGGGTGTCACATTCCCCCCTAGTGAAATTTAGTACTCCGGGACTAAACATATTTTTGGAAAAACATAACAAGGTATAAACAATAATAGTACAATAAGAAAAACATATAAAGATGGTCACGGCGTGTCCGCAACCGGGTGCAGTTTTTGAAGAAAAGCAAGGTGTCCATTTCACCAAAACAGGGGGACGTAACCAGGTAGGGGTCTGTCCTACCCCGAGTCCTTAACAGTCTTTAGTCCGTCCTGGGTTACGCTCCAACTATGTACAAAGGATTCCCGGTAAATCCACCAAAGACTCCTATAAACAACTAGAAACACATAATTATACACAAGCAACAAGAAAAACAGGTAACCACAAATAAAACAATTTATACATTTCAAATCCTCCAACGTGCGGGTAACTGGCCTCTAGTGGCCCTAGTGGACCTACGGAGCTGACTGTCTAGCCCTGAACTACAGGGTGTAGGAGCTGTCAAGAGTAAACTGGGCAGCTGTCTACCGGCTCTTTGGCTCACTAGGGGTACGGCAGGCTCACTATAAGCAGAGGGTTGATCCTCCTGTTCTGCTTGTGTGGAGTCTTCTGCCTCCTGGACCGGCTGCTCTTCCAGCTCTACCTGTCGCTCCGTAGGTGCTTGGGATGCTGGTTGGAGGAAGGTGAGTACGGGTACCACAACTGCGCCATTGACTTGAGTCCAAGACCGAGGGAAGTCTCCGAGCACAGTACTAACCATGTCTTCCCTTTCCTCTACGGGTTGAGGGTCTTCTTGTTCCTCTTCAGGGTTCCGTAGCTGTTCGGGACACTTCTTCAGGTGATCCCGGGATACAATGGTTGTGGTTTCACCTCCGTCTTTACTGATGGCACAGACCTTTGGGTTGTCGTGGCTTGAGGGCAGTACGGTGTACGGGTCCTTCTCCCACTGGTCGTCCAACTTGTGGAGCCGTCTTTTTCTCTTCAAGACCTGCTCTCCGGGTACCAGGGGAACAGCGGGAGCATACTGGTTGTAAGTTTTCTCTTGTCTTTCCCTAGCCTGACAGAGACTTCGCTCCACGCTCTCCTGTACTCTCCGGTACTGCTGCTGCCTCTCTGTGTCCCAGTCTGCTTCTGGTGAAGTGTCCTCGGGTGTCAGGACTCCCATTTCCAGGTCAACAGGTAACTTACCAGGTCTCGCCCTCATTAGGTAAGCCGGGGTACAGTTGGTGGAACCTACCGGGATGTGGTTGTATAGGTCCACCAGATCGGGCAGCTTCTCAGGCCACAGACCGCGTTCTTCCAGGGGCAACGTTTTCAGAAGATCCATTACCACCTGGTTCATTTTCTCACAAAGTCCATTAGTTTGCGGATGATAGGGTGTCGTCCTTATCTTCCGGCAGCCATACAGAGTGCAGAATTCTTGGAAGACCTCCGCTTCAAAGGCAGGTCCCTGGTCTGTCAACACTTGGTCCGGGTACCCGTGTGGACGGCAGAAATGCTGCTGGAAGGCTCTAGCTGCTGTTCGAGCTGTTAAGTCCTTGACGGGGACGACAACCAAGAACCGGGAGTAGTGATCCACGATGGTTAGTGCGTAGACGTAGCCACTCCTGCTTGGGGTCAGTTTTACATGATCCAAGGCTACCAGTTCCAACGGCTGCCGGGTGACGATGGACTGCAGGGGAGTCTTCTGGCTGGCACGGTCCTTCCTTCTTAGGTTGCACGGGCCACAGTCTCTGCACCACCTCTCGATGGTTCCCCTCATGCCTACCCAGTGGAACCGCTCACGCAGCAGGAACTCCAGCTTCTTCCATCCGAAGTGTCCAGCCCCGTCGTGGTATGCCTCCATCACCATGGCTGCGTCTCTTCGTGGCACCACTACTTGCCAGATTAGTTCATGCGTCCGGGAGTTAACCATTCTGCGGCACAACTTCCCCTTGTAAAGGAACAGTCTACTCTTTTCTGCCCACAGTTGCTTGGCTTCCTCCGGAGCGTCTGGGTCAAGGCGAGCCTCTGGCCGAGTCAGCATCTCCTTCACCAACCGGACGGCAGGGTCACTGTCCTGCGTTTCCGCCCAGTTGTAGTGAGGTAAGGGGTTAAGCGTAGCGCCTTGCTTACTCCTTACCCGATGGGAATACTGGATAGTCCCATGACGGTGAAACGCGGGGAGTTCGACTTCTTCCAGTCCCTCTGGATCTTCTCCTACGTCCGGTAGGTTTGGCATCCTGGACAGGGCGTCCGCGTTGGTATTGGAGCGTCCTGCCCGGTATTTGATGGTGAACTCGTAGTTGGACAGGCGGGCCATCCATCTCTGCTCTAGGTCACCGAGTCTTGCCGTGTCCAGGTGTGTCAACGGGTTGTTATCCATGTACACGACGAACCGGGAAGAAGCGAGGTAGTGCTTAAAGCGTTCGGTGACTGCCCACACCACTGCCAGGAACTCTAGCTTAAATGAGCTGTAATTCTCAGGGTTTCTTTCGGTGGATCGCAGTTTTCGGCTGGCGTAAGCGATTACTCGCTCTTTCCCCTGCTGGATCTGGGACAGCACGGCTCCTAGCCCGATGTTACTTGCGTCGGTGTAGAGGATAAAGGGCTGGCTGTAATCCGGGTACGCCAGGATTTCATCCCCCGTGAGGGCCATCTTCAGCTGGCGGAAGGACTCTTCTTCCAACTTCTCCCATTTGAAGGGCGGCTTCTGGTTCTTGGCCTTCCGGGACTGGCCTATCAGGAGGTCTTGCATAGGAGCTGCCTTTTTGGTGAAACCGGGGATGAACCTGCGGTAGTAGCCTACCAACCCGAGGAACTGCCGCACTTCCTTTACACTGGAGGGACTTGGCCATTCCTTAATTGCGGTGATCTTATCAGGGTCGGGAGCCACTCCGTCAGCGCTCACCACGTGTCCCAGGTACTGCACCTTTGGTTTCAGGAGGTGACACTTGGAGGGTTTCACCTTTAGGCCGTAGCTTGCCAGAGCTTCGAACACTTCCGCCAGGTGTTTCAGGTGGTCCTCATAAGTCTTAGAATATACGATGACATCGTCCAGGTACAACAGGACCGTCTCGAAGTTTCTGTGGCCCAGACAGCACTCCATTAATCGTTGGAAGGTTCCTGGTGCGTTGCAGAGTCCGAACGGCATACAGGTAAACTCGCTAAGTCCCATCGGGGTGGTGAATGCGGTCTTCTCCCGGTCCGCCTCTGCTACAGGAACCTGCCAGTACCCACTAGTGAGATCCAAGGTAGAGAAGAAGTTAGCAGATCTTAAAGCAGCCAAAGACTCCTCTATCCTTGGTAAGGGGTACGCATCCTTGTGTGTGATACGGTTGATTTTCTGGTAATCTACACACATCCTCATGGTGTTGTCTTTCTTTTTGACTAAGACTAGTGGAGCTGCCCAGGGGCTACAGCTATCCCTGATCACCCCAGCCTACTTCAAGTCTCTAAGCATCCCCTTGGCGTGTTGGTAGTGTGCAGGGGGTACGGGTCGATACCTCTCTTTTATGGGAGGATGGTCTCCCGTGGGGATGTGGTGTTCTACCCCCTTGACTCGCCCGAAGTCTAACGGGTGTTTACTAAACACTCTCTCGTACTCTTGAACCACCCGATAGACTCCCTGTTTCTGGTGTGAGGGAGTGGAGTCAGTACCCAAATGTAGTTGCTGACACCAGTCCTCCATTGTTTTCTTAGAGCCGTTACCTTCCTCCGGGTGAGATGGAGGCAAGGGTTCCACAGATTGTATAGCATTTTGGTTAATGGTATATAATTTGGCTAGCGTGGCATACCGGGGCAGGTACACTTCCCTCTTCCCGATATTGATTATGCGAACGGGCACCCTCCCATGGCGTACATTAACCACCCCCCGTGCTGTCAAGATGGTGGGCCTACTGTCTGAGTAAACTGGTTCTACCATTGCCTGGTAATCTCTACCTCTCAGACCAATAGCTGCCCGGCATCAAATCATCATTTCACTTTTTGGGGGCATGGCAATAGGGAAAGGGTCACACATTCTCACGCTACCAATCTCACCGCCAGAGAGTTCCACCTGTTGCCGTCGCATCAGTGCCCGGATCTCTTTTTGGAGCACTCGCTGCTCGCCGGAGCTGGCGTTCTTGGCAACCTGCTGTAAAAGGAAAATCACCTCTGCAAGACAATTTTCAATTACATTAGTTCCTAGAGTTATCTTTGGGTGACTCTCGTGTTTGTCAATGTCTACAATGATCAGTCCCTGTGCTGCCAGTTCAACTCTACCAATTTTAATGGTCACCTCTTTAAATCCGATCTGTGGCACGGGCTGACCATTGCTGGCGATGATACTCAAGTCGTCGTCAGGGTAGCGGGTAATATCCGAGTCATTCCAGTACTGCTTGAAGAGCACGTACGGGATGGTGGTGACCTGTGACCCGGTGTCCAGTAGGGCACTCATAGGAATGCCATCCAGTACCACAGGCAAGACTGGACGTCCTCCCACATATTTGTCGCGCCAGTTCGATGGGCCTGATGATCTTTTTCCTAGGGGTTGGCCCTCTACCCTAGGTTGTGCCAGTTTAAAGGACAGTACCTTGCCATATGTCCGGGTTGATTACAGCGGCGGCAGATGGGTCGTCCGTCCTCGTTGTATCGGTCGCTGGGTCTTCCTCTGGCCGGTGGGGTCCTCCTTGGTCGACGCCACGGGATGTCCTCCGGTCCGGATGCCAGTTGGAGCTTCCTTGGAGTGGAACCATGTAAAGACTGCACAGTTCGGGTTAGCGCAGCAACGCTTTTAGCTAGCTCTTGGACCTGATGGTGCAGGTCTGGAGCCGAGTCATTGTTCAAAGCCTGCGCATCAGCTCCCACAGGCCCTGCCGACAAGGGCGCCGCCTCCTGGTGGTAAGTGGTAGTGGGGCGTCTGTGGGTCACAACGCCACCTGGTGCCGGTTCTCGGAGCACCCGGATGGCTCTGTCCTTGAACTGTGCAAATCCCAGATGAGGGTCCTGTAAGGCCATTGCCCGCAACTGGGTTCGGTGGGCATTGCAATATAAACCCTCTATAAATTGTTCAGTTAACAGCCTGTCCTCGTCTCCCACGCCGTCAGGGTCGGTCTGCTTAATGGCTCTCAGGGCTTCTTGTAGGTTTAATGCATAGTCCCTTATACTCTCATGTGCCCGCTGTTTGCACCCGTAGAATCTGAGCTTGATCTCGGCTGAGGTGCGGGTATCAAAGGTGTCCCTCAGCCGGGTTAGTATCCCTGCGACAGTCCTCCCCCCAGGTGGCCAGGACTTTACCTCCCTTTGGGCTGCCCCGGTTAATTGGGCCACCAGGATGCTTACTTTTTGCTCTTCTGTGAGGGGGTACACCTGGAAGAGGCTATCCAGTTTTTCTCTAAAGTCCTGCAGGGTATGTGACTCCCCTGAGTACTGGGGTAGCCAGGCTGCCCCCGGGATATAGGGCATGGTGAAAGGCATGACCGCAACAGCGGTGGCGCTGGCGGGGGTTGGAGCGGTGAAGCTCTCCTCCGTATCCGACATCCTTCTCCCCCCTAGTGGACCGTGGCCTACCTTGCGATGATCCTCTTCCGTAGGCCGCGGCTCCGCAGTGGATCGTCAGGGTTGAGGACCTTCCGTCGCGCTCCTGTGACGTCGGCGTCTGCTGGGCTCCTTCCAGGACCTTACGCAACGTCCGGACGTGAGGCGGGGCTTCAGTTCTCGCGCGCTTTCGGAGTCCACGCCCCTCTTCTTCCCGCGCGGCGTCTTCAAGATGGCGGCCAACGGCGGGAAAACTCCACGGATGGCGGGAAGAAGGCTGAAGATGGCGCCGGATGGCGGGAAAACCTCACGGATGGCGGGAAGAAGGCTGAAGATGGCGCCGGACGGCGGGAGTCTTCACGGATGGTAAGTTTTAAAAGTCTCTTTTTCAGGCACGCAGTTCCCGGTGGTTGCGGACACGAAATCCTGCCGACTACGCCAAAAGTTGACGCGCCCCTGGGCCTGAGTCGCGCTGCGTTGCGCACGCGGGAGCCTACCCGGGGCCGGATCAGATGGGGGTAGTAGTCTCGTGGCGATGACCCGATCCGTGCCCAGGGAGTCAGACTAAGTGGCAGTCTATTAGCAGTAGATGGTGGATGACTACGCCACCCGTTGAATGCAGCTATGGAGCTGCCGCTGCAGGGCAGACCGCTGAGGCCGGTGGAAGGATGGTGCAGCGTGGATGGTATAACCCCCAACGGGAGGGGTATGGCCTCAGGGCAGCCGACGTGGATGATGGGGGTAGCAGGAACCACTCAGAGACGATGCGGTGTAGTTCAGGGTCTTTACTGGTGACAAAGATAGACCCTCCCGGAGTACTTGCTAGCAATCGGGGCCTGGTCAGTCCTTGAGCAGATGGGATCTCCCCTGGCCAGGCGGAGTTGTAGGCCTTCCCAACTAACTGTACTCTTCTGGCTACCTTGCTAGAGGCGGGTAAAAGTAGCCCATGTCCCTGAGTGTACCGTGTGGTGCTCACCCGTATGGCCGGTGACTCGGGGCCTTCTAATGGCTTCCGCTCCACGATGGCGGTGCTGGTCCCACGCGTGTGACCGTGCCTTCGGGTTTCTGGGCCAGAGGACCTGCAATCCCCTGCCGGTCGGTTTCTGCTGCTGGGTAGAGATTAGTCCCCACAGCCTCGGACTCCGGGTCCGGTAAGAAATCTTCTCAGTCAGGGCGAGCTCTGCAGCTGCCAGCCCCTGACTCCTTGTAACACTGCTCCCACAGAGCTCCTGATGTTCTGTTCCTATATTTGCTTCTTTTCTCTGTCTCTACTTCTTCTCTACTCACTAACCCTGCCTCAGCCCTAGGTTTATATAGGGGAAGTTCTTCCCCTCCCAGGACTGGGCAGGAGGTGTGGCATGCATAGGATCCCTGACCAAGAGACCTCCCACCTGCTCTCAGACGTAATATCTCTATCACTGTGGCAACCAGACCCCTGGGGTGTCACATATACATTTCACCAAAATCAATCTCTAGACCCTCCCATCCCAAAAGAGCCGGATGGCTTATACGCCACTTTGCCACATTAAATGCATAACTAGCTGAGTGCTGCTGTGAGTGCGAGACAAAGAGATGCAGACAAACCAGCGGCAGCTGACAGCAATGCTCAGTAACATGGGTACTATTCTGTAAGTGATCAATCTCACCCAGTGTCCAGGCAGCCATGTACAATGGCAAATCCTAGCCAACAAGCGCTTTACTCCAGCAGGTGGCATGAAGAGGCATCCAGCTGCGTGAGCGCACCCTACCGATTGTGCCGCAGATGATTTACTCTTCTCATTACTCTCTATATACAATACCATCCTGCAGTACATCGCTTCTCAATCACTCTATATACAATACCATCCTGCAGTACATCGCATCTCAATCGCTCTATATACAATACCATCCTGCAGTACATCACTTCTCAATCACTCTATATACAATACCATCCTGCAGTACATCGCTTCTCAATCACTCTATATACAATACCATCCTGCAGTACATCGCATCTCAATCGCTCTATATACAATACCATCCTGCAGTACATCACTTCTCAATCACTCTATATACAATACCATCCTGCAGTACATCGCATCTCAATCGCTCTATATACAATACCATCCTGCAGTACATCACTTCTCAATCACTCTATATACAATACCATCCTGCAGTACATCGCATCTCAATCGCTCTATATACAATATCATACTGCAGTACATCGCTTCTCAATCACTCTATATAAAATACCATCCTGCAGTACATCACTTCTCATTCCCTCTATATACAATACCATCCTGCAGTACATCGCTTCTCAATCGCTCTATATAAAATACCATCCTGCAGTACATCACTTCTCATTCCCTCTATATACAATACCATCCTGCAGTACATCACTTCTCATTCCCTCTATATACAATACCATCCTGCAGTACATCGCTTCTCAATCGCTCTATATAAAATACCATCCTGCAGTACATCACTTCTCATTCCCTCTATATACAATACCATCCTGCAGTACATCACTTCTCAATCACTCTATATACAATACCATCCTGCAGTACATCGCATCTCAATCGCTCTATATACAATACCATCCTGCAGTACATCACTTCTCAATCGCTCTATATAGAATACCATCCTGCAGTACATTGCTTTTCAATCGCTCTATATACAATATCATCCTGCAGTACATCGCTTCTCAATCGCTCTATATAAAATACCATCCTGCAGTACATCACTTCTCATTCCCTCTATATACAATACCATCCTGCAGTACATCGCTTCTCAATCGCTCTATATACAATACCATCCTGCAGTACATCACTTCTCAATCCCTCTATATACAATACCATCCTGCAGTGCATTGCTTCTCAATCCCTCTATATACAATACCATCCTGCAGTACATCACTTCTCAATCGCTCTATATACAATACCATCCTGCAGTGCATCGCATCTCAATCACTCTATATGACGCGCCCCCAGGGCCTCTGCTGTGCAAGGGGATACCCGGAGCCGGATCGCTGGGGGTTGTAGTTCTCCGTGGCGGTGACCCGGTCCGTGCCCAGGGCGGTCAAACCAGTGGCAGTCTATTGGTATTGTAATCCTGCCGACTACGCCAAAGTTGACGCGCCCCCTGGGTCTCTGCTGTGCAGGGGGATACCCGGAGCCGGATCGCTGGGGGTTGTAGTTCTCCGTGGCGGTGACCCGGTCCGTGCCCAGGGCGGTCAAACCAGTGGCAGTCTATTGGTATTGTAATTGTCCGACTACGCCACACGTGGATTGCGGTCAGTGGGGACAGCCGCTGCGCTGCAGACCGCTGAGGCTGATGTAGTTTGCGCAGCCGAGTATGGGATAACTCCCCACGGGAGAAGTAATGCCTCAGGGCAGCTAATGTGGATGATGGGAGTGATGGTGTGAGCGTCCCAGTAGTAATGGTGCTGGTGCGGCGATGAAACACAGAGACGTGTGGTGCAGTTCAGGGTCTTTACTGATGGTATAATGCAGACCCTCCCGGGAGTACTGGTTAGCAGTAGGGGCCTGGTCAGTCTGTGAGCAAGCAGGATCTCCCCTGGCCAGGTGGAGTTGTAGGCCTCCCCGACTATCTGCACTCTTTCCTGGCTACCTTGCTCTATGCGGGTGAAGTAGCCCACGTCCCTGAGTATACCGTGTGGTGCTCACCCGTATGGCCGGTGACTTGGGGCCTTCCGTTAGCCTCCGCTTCACGATGGCGGTGCTGGTCCCTTGCTTGTGACCGTGCCTTCGGGTTTCTAAGGCCAGAGGACATGGAATCCCCTGCCGGTTGGATTCTGCTGCTGGACCTGGATGTCCCCACAGCCTCGGACTCCGTGTCCGGGTTTAGTGTCTTCAACCAGGGTGAACTCTGCTCAGCTCCAGCCCCTGGTATTCAGCTACTGTTCCTACAGAGCTCCTAGGTCTTCCTTTCCCTGTGTCTGCTGTCCTCCAGACCAGACTGCGTCTCTGTCTGGGACTTCACTCCCTAATCCCGCCCCAGACCCAGTTTATAAGGGCAGATTCCTCCCCTCCCAGGTCTGGGTGGGCCGTGTTGCATGCTTAGGGCTCCTGACCAGAGAAACCTCCCACTTGCTCTCAGACATAATATCTCTATTACTGTGGTAACCAGACCCCTGGGGTGCCACATTCCCCCCTAGTAAATTTTAGTACTCTGGGACTAAACACATTTTTTTAAAGAAACATAAATACAGGGTATAACAATAACACAATAACATATTTACAAGAAGCTTTAGTTCTTTAAAGGACCGGGTGTCCATATCACCCAAGGTGAAGCTTTAAGCGAAGTAGGGGACCTGTCCAAAGCAAACCCCTTGCGTTGGCCTTGGGCGTGGCTGCAAGGCTGGAGCTAGCTACTTTGGGCCGCAAGTAGGCCACGCCAGACAGGTTTTCTCTTCCGCGGCCGTCTTCGCAAGAGGCACAAATTGTTAGAACCTTGCTCTTAGGTTTTTTCCTTTGCTGGTCACATGACCTCGTTGGCCTATTTAATCCTGCTCCGCCCTTCTGGCTTTGCTGGACTTCATTGTATAACTACTTTCTAGCTAGCCTGTGCTCTGTATCTAACTCTGTTAGTTTGCTTGGTCTACGGACCTCAGTGTTCTATATATTTTGTTTGTTTGTCTGACTGCTACTATTTCTGTTAGGAGGTGTCCCATTTTCCTCCCAGTCCTTAGTACTTGTAGGGATTCCTTCCCCACATCTATAGGTCTCCGTACAGACTAGCTTAGGACTTTAGCAGGTCTGATCGCAGGATCAGGTTACCTGTTACATCGTAGGGATTCAGCTGAGTTCTATCGTAGGGACAGATCTCCTCTCTTTCCTTAGCTCTAGTAGCAGAACATAACAGTAAGTCCAGCCAGCAAATTCTCTAAGGAAAGATTTTTATGTTCCATCATGGTGTCGGTTCAGGATTTGGTTCATCGCCTGCAGGGACTCTCTCTGGAGGTGGCCGAGCTCCGTCAGCACGTGAGTAACTGTCCTGGAGCACATTTCTTGGAGCCTAAGGTATGTTTGCCGGATTTATTTTTTGGTGAACACCGAGAATTTTTTTCATTTAAAAATGCTTGCTTATTGTATTTTTGTTTGAGACCCAAGTCCTCTGGGGATGAATCCCAGCGCATAGGGTTCATAATGTCACTTTTGCGCAAAGAGCCTCAGGAGTGGGCCTTTTCTTTGCAACCTAGTGATACATGCTTCAGATCAGTGGATAGTTTTTTTTCTGCTTTGGGACTATTATATGATGATCCTGACCATGTTGCATCAGCTGAGACTGAGTTAAGACGTTTGAGACAGGGATCAGGTAATGTGGAAAAATATTGTACTCATTTCCGTCGTTGGTCTACTCAAACAGGGTGGAACGATTCTGCTCTGAAAAGTCTATTTCTTGCTGGGCTCAATGAAAGGGTTAAAGACCTGCTAATTGCTTATCCTACACCTGAAGATTTGCAACAGGCTATGCAATTAGCTATACGGGTGGATAGGAGACTGCGTGCAAGGGTTAATGAGAGCAAATCCTCTGCTATGTCAGTTTCTGGTTATGAGAATGTGTGTACTAACAGTGGTGAATCGATGGAGATTGGATCGGTGGCACCTCGCTCTCAAGAAAAAGACCGTCGATTTTCTGAAGGCTTGTGTTTCTATTGCGGAAAATCTGGTCATTTGATTAAAGGCTGTGAGCTTCGTATGAAGAAAGAAAAAAAAATGGTCAGTCATGCCCGTATTGCCTGTTTAAATTCCAAGGGTGTATTTTTAGCTGCTTCCACGATTGCTCAGGATAAATTATTGGCATTTCGGGTGTTTGTTGATTGTGGATCTACTCTGAATGTAATTGATGGGGGATTCTTGGAAAGACTCAATTTAAAACCTGAACCTTTATCATCCCCCATTGCTGTGGTTTCTGTGGATGGTTCCCCTTTAAAGAATATTACTCTCAAGGTCTGTGAATTTCCTCTCACTATTAATGGTGTTCACCATGAGAAATTGGATTTGGTAGTTTTGAATAACTTGCCTTCTCCAGTAATATTGGGATTGCCCTGGTTAAAATTTCACAATCCTGTACTGGATTGGTCTACCAATGAAATTAAATCCTGGAGCCATAAATGTTATGACAAGTGTTGTAACGGGCGTATTGCAGCTTTGGATAGGGGAGAATTGCCTGTTCCTATTCAGGATTTTTGGAGAGTTTTTTCTGAGAAGGAATCGCAGGTTTTGCCTCCCCATAGAGACTATGATTGTTCTATTGAATTTGTCCCTGGAGCGACTCTTCCTAAAAGTCGTTTATTTAACCTTACTATTCCTGAGAGGAAGGCTTTGGATGAATATATACAGACAAGTTTGGCCGCCGGTCACATTAGGCCCTCTAAGTCTCCTGTGGCGGTTGGATTTTTTTTTGTAAAAAAAAAAGGACGGCGGTTTACGTCCTTGTCTGGATTTTCGTAAGATTAACAAAATTACTGTACGCAATCCTTACCCACTGCCATTGATTCCTGATCTGTTTAATCAGTTAATGGGGGCCAAGTGGTTCTCTAAAATTGACCTTAAGGGGGCATACAATCTGTTGCGCATGAAGGAGGGTGACGAATGGAAGACTGCTTTTAACACTCCTGTAGGTCATTTTGAGAATCTGGTTATGCCTTTTGGTCTTACTAATGCTCCTGCATTTTTTCAGAATCTTATTAATGACATCCTTAGACCTTTGATCGGCAAAAATGTGGTTGTGTATTTGGATGACATTTTGATTTATTCGCCGGATCTGGAGTCTCATTGGCGGAGCGTACGTGAGGTATTACAATTGTTAATGGACAATTCGCTTTTTGCTAAGCTGGAGAAATGTGAGTTCGCTGTACAGAGAATTAGTTTTTTGGGTTACATTATCTCCAGCGAAGGTTTTGAGATGGACCCGGTTAAAGTTCAAGCTGTACAGGAATGGCCTAGGCCTATTGGTTTGAAATCGATACAGAGGTTTTTAGGTTTCGCCAATTATTACAGAAAATTCATAAAAAATTTTTCTAGTATTGTCAAACCTCTGACCGATCTCACCAGGAAAGGTGCTGATGCGGTTCACTGGTCTTCTGAGGCCATTGAAGCTTTTGTGTATCTCAAGGAGAGGTTCACCTCTGCTCCCATCCTTATGCAGCCTGATGTGACTAAGCCGTTTTTGGTTGAGGTTGATGCTTCTTCGGTGGGGGTTGGCACAGTATTGTCTCAGGATAACGGGGATGGATTACATCCCTGTGCCTTTTTTTCAAAAAAATTTTCGGAGACTGAACTGAATTACGATATTGGTAATCGGGAATTATTGGCTATTAAACTCGCATTTGAACACTGACGCCACTTCTTGGAAGGTGCGGAATTTCCCGTTCAGGTTCTTACGGATCATAAAAATCTGATATATCTTGATGCTGCCAAGCGCCTGAATGCCCGTCAGGCTAGGTGGGCACTGTTTTTCTCGCGGTTTAATTTCTCCGTTACTTACATCCCTGGTACTAAGAATGTTAAGGCGGATGCCTTGTCTCGCAGTTTTTCTCCCATAGTTGGTGCTGAGAAAGAGGAGAACATTTTACAAGAAGGTGTTGTGATAGCTGCTTTGGACTCCGTTTTGGAAGACGAGATTCTTAAAGCACAGGAGAATGCCCCATCTAACACTCCTCATGGGAGGTTGTTTGTGCCTGGGACCTTTAGGAGAGATTTGTTTATTGAGTGTCACGAATCTCGGTTGGCAGGTCATCCCGGAATCTCTGAGACCAAGAGACTGGTGGGTCGCAGTTTTTGGTGGCCTGGATGGCAGAAGGAAGTCATTAAGTGGGTGCGTCAATGTACTATATGTGCTAGATCTAAGTCCTCACATACTCCTGCTGCGGGGTTGCTTTGTCCTTTGGAGGTTCCTAGTGCTCCTTGGACACATTTGGCTATGGACTTTATAACTGACCTTCCCCCCTCTGAGGGTTTTACTGTCATCTGGGTGGTCGTGAACCGTTTTAGCAAGATGTGTCACTTGGTTCCCTTCGTCAAACTGCCCTGCGCTAAAACTCTCGCTAAGGCCTTTGTCAAGGAAATTGTCAGACTTCATGGCGTTCCTACTGACATTGTTTCTGATAGGGGTCCTCAGTTCGTGGCTCGTTTTTGGCGTGCCTTTTGTGACAGGTTGGGAGTTCATCTGTCGTTCTCGTCCGGATATCATCATGAATCTAATGGCCAGACAGAAAGGAAAAACCAGGATGTTGAGCAGTTCTTGCGTTGTTTTGTGGCAGACAATCAAGAGGGGTGGTCTGAGTTTCTGCCACTTGCTGAATTTGCTCTGAACAATCATACATCTTCTTCTGCTGGTTGTTCGCCTTTTTTTTGTTGTTCTGGGAGACATCCGTCGTTTGGGTCGTTCTCCAAGTTGGGATCTGCCGTGCCTGAGGAGGAGAATTTTTCCGGTGATTTGGAGAGAGTTTGGACGGATGTGCGTGGTAATCTTCAGGAGGCCAACAGAAAATCTAAAGACTACTTTGATAGGAAACGACAGGAGGTTTTGTTCGCTGTTGGTGACATGGTTTGGTTGTCCTCTAGGAATCTGCGGTTGAGGATTCCTTCTAAGAAATTGGGTCCCAAGTTTGTAGGGCCTTTTAAGGTGCTTCAGGTTGTCAACCAATCTGCTGTTAGGTTGGAGGTTCCTACCTCCTGGAGAATTAATCCGGTATTTCATGTCTCTCTGTTAAAAAAAGCTGTTGTGTCGGATGGTGACGCCTCTGCCTCTGTTCCTCCGGTGGTGGAGGACGGGGAATATGAAATTTCTCGCATCCTTAACTCTAGATGGTATAGAGGTAGTTTGCAGTATCTGGTGGCCTGGAAAGGTTTCGGACCCGAGGATAACTCTTGGGTGAGGTCAGATGATGTTTCCGCGTCCAGACTTATCAGAGCGTTTCACAGGAGATTTCCTGATAAGCCTGGTCCTAGGGGATCCGGAGGATCCTCTTAGAAGGGGGGGTATTGTTAGAACCTTGCTCTTAGGTTTTTTCCTTTGCTGGTCACATGACCTCGTTGGCCTATTTAATCCTGCTCCGCCCTTCTGGCTTTGCTGGACTTCATTGTATAACTACTTTCTAGCTAGCCTGTGCTCTGTATCTAACTCTGTTAGTTTGCTTGGTCTACGGACCTCAGTGTTCTATATATTTTGTTTGTTTGTCTGACTGCTACTATTTCTGTTAGGAGGTGTCCCATTTTCCTCCCAGTCCTTAGTACTTGTAGGGATTCCTTCCCCACATCTATAGGTCTCCGTACAGACTAGCTTAGGACTTTAGCAGGTCTGATCGCAGGATCAGGTTCCCTGTTACATCGTAGGGATTCAGCTGCGTTCTATCGTAGGGACAGATTTCCTCTCTTTCCTTAGCTCTGGTAGCAGAACATAACACAAATGGTGCAACTATCTACAAGATTGTTTCGGTTATCCAGTGTCCATAACCTGTTAGTCCATAAAAATCTGCAGGGTAACTGGAGAAACATAATTAATAACAAGCAACAAACATAAACCATAAACATTTTCAAGAAACAGGTAAATTTACAGTGCATTCGTTTATATTCTCCAGCGAGCGGGCATCTGACCTCTAGTGACTCTAGTGGACCTACGGAGCTCACTAACTGGTCCTGCACTACAGGGTGTAGGAGGTGTTATGGGCAAGCTGGGCAGCTGTCTGCGCACTCTTTGGCTCACTAGGGGCACGGCAGGCTCACTACTAGCAGAGGGTTGATTCTCCTGTGCTGCTGGTGTGGACTCTTCTGCCTCCTGGGCCGGCTGCTCTTCCAGCTCTACCTGGTCTTCTGTAGGCACTTGAGGGGCTGGCTGGAGAAAGGTGAGGACGGGCACCATGATAGCGTTGTTTACTTGTGTCCAGGACCGGGGAAAGTCTCCGAGTACGGTGGTGATCATTTCCTCCTTTTCCTCTACGGGTTGAGGGTCTTCCTGATCTTCATCCGTGCTTTGCAACTTCTCGGGGCACTTTTTCAGGTGGTCTCTGGAGACAGTGGCTGTGGTCTCTCCTCCATCCTTGCTGATGACGTACACCTTTGGATTATTGTGGCTTGAGGGCAGTATGGTGTACGGGTCCTTTTCCCACTGGTCGTCCAACTTATGGAGCCGCCTTTTTCTTTTCAAGACCTGCTCTCCAGGTACCAGGGGAACAGTGGGAGCATGTTGGTTATAAGTCCTTTCCTGCCTTTCTCTTGATTGACAGAGACTTCGCTCGACGCTCTCCTGTACTTTCCGGTACTGCTGCTGCCGTTCTGTATCCCAGTCTGTCTCTGGCGAGGTGTCCTCGGGTATCAGGACTCCCATATCTAGGTCGACAGGCAGCTTACCAGGTCTTGCTCGCATTAGGTAAGCCAGGGTACAGTTGGTGGAACCTACCGGGATGTGGTTATACAGGTCCACCAGATTGGGCAGTTTCTCAGGCCACAGACTGCGTTCTTCCAGGGGCAATGTTTTTAGCAGATCTATCACCACCTGGTTCATCTTCTCGCAGAGTCCATTGGTTTGGGGGTGATAGAGCGTTGTTCTTATCTTCTTGCAGCCATACAGGTTGCAGAACTCCTGGAAGACCTCCGCTTCGAAGGCTGGTCCTTGGTCCGTCAGCACTTGGTCCGGGTACCCATGTGGGCGGCAGAAGTGCAGCTGGAAGGCTCTAGCTGCTGTCTGTGCTGTTAAGTCTTTGACGGGGACCACCACAAGGAACCGGGAGTAGTGATCCACGATGGTTAGGGCGTAGACATACCCGCTTCTGCTTGGAGCCAGTTTAACATGGTCCAGAGCGACCAGTTCCAGCGGCTGCCTGGTGATGATGGGCTGCAGGGGAGTCCTCTGGCTGGCACGGTCCCTTCTTCTTTGATAGCACGGGCCACAGTCTCTACACCACCTCTCAATGGCTCCTCTCATGCCTATCCAGTAGAACCGTTCATGCAGCAGGAACTCCAGCTTCTTCCATCCGAAGTGCCCTGCCCCATTGTGGTAGGCCTCCAGCACCATAGCTGCGTCCCGTCTCGGTACCACAACCTGCCAGATCAGTTCATGTGTCCGGGAATTGACCATTCTGCGGCACAACTTCTCCTTGTAGAGGAACAGTCTGCTCTTCTCCGTCCACAGTTGCTTGGTCTCTTCCGGAGCGTCTGGGTCTAGGCGGGCGTCAGCCTGGGTCAGCATCTCCTTCACCAGACGGACTGCGGGGTCACTGTCTTGCGTCTCCGCCCAGTTGTAGTGGGGTAAGGGGTTGAACGTAGCAGATCGCTGGCCCCTTACACGGTGGGAATACTGGGTAATCCCATGACGGTGAAACGCAGGGAGTTCGATCTCTTCCAATTCTTCTGGATCCTCCCCTTCGTCCGGTAGGTTTGGCATCCTGGACAGGGCGTCCGCGTTGGTATTGGAGCGTCCTGCCCGGTATTTGATCGTGAACTCAAAATTGGACAGGCGGGCCATCCATCTCTGCTCCAGGGCACCCAGTCTTGCAGTGTCCAGGTGTGTCAACGGGTTGTTGTCCGTGTACACGGTGAACCTGGAAGAGGCAAGGTAATGCTTGAAACGTTCGGTTACTGCCCACACCACTGCCAGGAACTCGAGCTTGAACGAGCTGTAATTCTCAGGGTTTCTTTCCGTGGGTCGCAGTTTTCGGCTGGCGTAAGCAATTACCCGTTCTCTCCCCTGCTGGATCTGGGACAGTACGGCTCCTAGCCCGATGTTGCTTGCGTCCGTGTAGAGGATAAAGGGCTGGCTGTAAACAGGGTACGCCAGGATTTCATCCCCCGTGAGGGCCATCTTCAGCTGGCGGAAGGACTCCTCTTCCAGCTTTTCCCATTTGAAGGGTGGCTTCTGGTTTTTGGCCTTCCTGGACTGGCCTATCAGGAGGTCCTGCATAGGAGCTGCCTTCTTGGTAAAACCGGGAATGAATCTTCGGTAGTAGCCTACCAACCAGAGGAACTGCCGCACTTCCTTTATGCTGGATGGTCTTAGCCAGTCCTTGATCACGGTGATCTTGTCAGGGTCGGGGGCTACTCCGTCAGCACTCACCACGTGTCCCAGGTACTGTACCTTTGGCTTCAGTAGATGACACTTTGAGGATTTTACCTTTAGGCCATAGTTTGCCAGGGCTTCAAACACTTCTGCCAGGCGTTCCAGATGGTCCTCATAGGTCTTGGAATAGACTATGACGTCGTCCAGGTATAGTAGGACCGTCTCGAAGTTCCGGTGTCCCAGACAGCATTCCATCAACCGCTGGAAGGTTCCTGGTGCATTGCAGAGTCCGAACGGCATACAGTTAAATTCGCTGAGTCCCATCGGGGTGGTGAATGCGGTCTTCTCCCGGTCCGCCTCTGCTACAGGAACCTGCCAGTACCCGCTAGTGAGATCCAAAGTAGAGAAGAAGTTAGCAGTTTTTAATGCAGCTAAGGACTCTTCTATCCTTGGTAACGGGTACGCATCTTTGTGTGTGATACGGTTGACCTTCCTGTAGTCTACACACATTCTCATGGTGCTGTCTTTCTTTTTCACTAAGACTAGTGCAGCTGCCCAGGGGCTACAGCTGTCCCTAATTACCCCAGCCTCCTTCATGTCTTTTAGCATCCCCTTGGCGTGTTGATAGTGTGCAGGGGGTACGGGTCGGTATCTCTCCTTTATGGGGGGATGGTCTCCCGTGGGGATGTGATGTTCTACCCCATTTACTCGCCCGAAGTCTAGCGGGTGTTTACTAAACACTCTCTCGTACTCTTGAACCACCCGGTAGACTCCCTGTTTTTGGTGTGAGCGAGTGGAGTCAGTACCCAAATGCAGTTGCTGACACCAGTCCTCCATTGGTTTCTTAGACCCGTTACCTTCCTCTGGTTGAGATGGAGGCAAGGGTTCCACGGCCTGTACAGAATTCTGGTTTATGGTGAACAATTTGGCTAGCGTGGCATACCGGGGCAGGTATACTCCTCTCTCCCCGATATTGATGATGCGGACGGGCACCCTCCCATGGCGTACATCGACCACCCCCCGTGCTGTCAAAATGGTGGGCCTACTGTCTGAGTAGACGGGTTCTACCATTGCTTGGTAGTCTCTACCTCTTAGACCAATAGCTGCCCGGCACCAAATCATCATCTCACTTTTTGGGGGCATGGCAATAGGGAACGGGTCACACATTCTCACGCTACCTATCTCACCACCAGATAGTTCCACCTGTTGCCGTTTCATCAGTGCCCGGATCTCTTTTTGGAGCACAGGCTGCTGGCTGGAACTGGCGTTCTTGGCAACCTGCTGCAAAATAAGAATCACCTCTGCAAGACAGTTTTCGATTACATTAGTACCTAGGGTTATTTTTGGGTGACTCTCGCGATGGTCAATGTCCACAATGAGAAGTCCTTGTGCCGGCAGTTCAACTTTACCGACCTTGATGGTCACTTCCTTAAATCCTATCTGTGGCACGGGCTGACCATTGCTGGCGATAATGCTCAGGTCGTCATCTGGGTAGCGGGTTATGTCCGAGTCATTCCAGTACTGCTTGAAGAGCACGTACGGGATGGTGGTGACCTGTGACCCGGTGTCTAGTAGGGCACTCATAGGAATGCCATCCAGTACCACAGGCAAGACCGGACATCCCCCTACGTATTTGTCACGCCAGTTTGATGGGCCTGATGATCTTATGCCTGGGGGTTGGCCCTCTACCCCAGGTTGTGCCCATTTAAATGACAGTACCTTGCCATATGTCCGGGTTGATTGCAGCGGCGGCAGATGGGTCGTCCGTCCTCGTTGTATCTGTCGCTGGGTCTTCCTCTGGCCGGTGGGGTCCTCCTTAGTCGGCGCCACGGGATGTCCTCCGGTCCGGATGCCAGCTGGATCTTTCCTGGAGAAGAGACCTGTAAAGACTGCACATTTCTGGTTAGCGCGGCAACGCTCTTAGTCAGCTCTTGGACCTGATGGTGCAGGTCTGTAGCCGGGTCATTGTTCAAAGCCTGCGCATCAGCTCCCACAGGCCCTGCAGACAAGGGCGCCGCGTCCTGGTGATAAGTGATAGCAGGGCGCCTG
The DNA here is from genome assembly GCF_046119375.1 of Phyllobates terribilis. Lineage (NCBI taxonomy): Eukaryota > Metazoa > Chordata > Amphibia > Anura > Dendrobatidae > Phyllobates > Phyllobates terribilis. The sequence continues at coordinate 88,875,714 of NW_027362769.1, forward strand.
TGGGTCACAGCGCCACCTGGTGCCGGTTCTCGGAGCACCCGGATGGCTCTGTCCTTGAACTGTGCAAAGTCCAGGTCAGGGTCCTGTAAGGCCATTGCCCGCAACTGGGTTCGGTGGGCGTTGCACAGTAGACCCTCAATAAATTGTTCAGTCAACAGCTTGTCTTCATTTCCCACGCTGTCAGGGTCTGCCTGCTTAATGGCTCTCAGGGCCTCTTGTAAGTTTAGAGCATAGTCCCTTATACTTTCATGTGCCCGTTGTTTGCACCCGTAAAATCTTAGTTTTATCTCGGCTGAGGTTCGGGTATCAAATGTGTCTTTCAGCCGGGCTAGTATCTCTCTGACAGTCCTCTTCTTCCCAGGTGACCAGGACTTTACCTCCCTTTGGGCTGCCCCGATTAGCTGGGCCACCAGGATGCTCACTTTTTGCTCTTCTTTGAGGGGGTATACCTGGAAGAGGCTATCAAGTCTTTCCCTAAAGTCACTCAGGGTATGTGACTCCCCTGAGTACTGGGGTAGCCAGGTTGCCCCCGGGATATAGGGCATGGTGAAGGGCATGACCGCAGCAGCGGTTGCGCTGGTGGCCGGTGTGGCGGTGGAGCTCCCCTCGGTGTCCGACATCCTTCTTCCCCCCTAGTGGACCGTGGCCTACCTTGCGATGCTCTTCTTCCGTAGGCCGCGGCTCCGCAGTCGATCGTCGGGGTTGAGGACCTGGCGTCGCGCTCCGATGACGTCAGCGTCGCTCTTCCTCCCTTCCAGGACCTTGCGCAGCGTCAGTGCGTGGGGCGGAGCTTCGGATCTCGCACGCTTTCGGCGTCCACGCCCCTCTTCTTCCCGTGCGGCGTCCCGAAGATGGCGTCCGAAGGCGGGAAGCAGCTGCGGATGGCGGGAAGACGGCAGAAGATGGCGGGAAACGGTCCAAGATGGTGTCCGATGGCGGGAAACGACTCCGGACGGCGGGAAACTTCGCCACAGGTAAGTTCAAAAGTCTTTTTCAGGCACGCAGTACCCGGTGGTTGCGGGCACGAAATCCTGCAGACTACGCCAAAGTTGACGCGCCCCCTGGGCCTCTGCTGTGCAGGGGGATACCCGGAGCCGGATCGCTGGGGGTTGTAGTTCTCCGTGGCGATGACCCGGTCCGTGCCCAGGGCGGTCAAGCCAGTGGCAGTCTATTGGTATTGTAATCTTGCCGACTACGCCAAAGTTGACGCGCCCCCTGGGCCTCTGCTGTGCAGGGGGATACCCGGAGCCGGATCGCTGGGGGCTGTAGTTCTCCGTGGCGGTGACCCGGTCCGTGCCCAGGGCGGTCAAACCAGTGGCAGTCTATTGGTATTGTAATTGTGCGACTACGCCACCCGTGGATTGCGGTCAGTGGGGACCACCGCTGCGCTGCAGACCGCTGAGGCTGATGTAGTTTGCGCAGCCGAGTATGGGATAACTCCCCACGGGAGAAGTAATGCCTCAGGGCAGCTAATGTGGATGATGGGAGTGATGGTGTGAGCGTCCCAGTAGTAATGGTGCTGGTGCGGCGATGAAACACAGAGACGTGTGGTGCAGTTCAGGGTCTTTACTGATGGTATAATGCAGACCCTCCCAGGAGTACTGGTTAGCAGTAGGGGCCTGGTCAGTCTGTGAGCAAGCAGGATCTCCCCTGGCCAGGTGGAGTTGTAGGCCTCCCCGACTATCTGCACTCTTTCCTGGCTACCTTGCTCTATGCGGGTAGAAGTAGCCCACGTCCCTGAGTATACCGTGTGGTGCTCACTCGTATGGCTGGTGACTTGGGGCCTTCCGTTAGCCTCCGCTTCATGATGACGGTGCTGGTCCCTTGCTTGTGACCGTGCCTTCGGGTTTCTAAGGCCAGAGGACATGGAATCCCCTGCCGGTTGGATTCTGCTGCTGGACCTGGATGTCCCCACAGCCTCGGACTCCGTGTCCGGGTTTAGTGTCTTCAACCAGGGCGAACTCTGCTCAGCTCCAGCCCCTGGTATTCAGCTACTGTTCCTACAGAGCTCCTAGGTCTTCCTTTCCCTGTGTCTGCTGTCCTCCAGACCAGACTGCGTCTCTGTCTGGGACTTCACTCCCTAATCCCACCCCAGACCCAGTTTATAAGGGCAGATTCCTCCCCTCCCAGGTCTGGGTGGGCCGTGTTGCATGCTTAGGGCTCCTGACCAGAGAAACCTCCCACTTGCTCTCAGACATAATATCTCTATTACTGTGGTAACCAGACCCCTGGGGTGCCACATATATACAGTACCATCCTGCAGTACATCACTTCTCAATCACTCTATATACAATACCATCCTGCAGTACATCGCTTCTCAATCGCTTGACCAGCCCAGGGGATGGGGATGACTCGGAACCTGGGCCTTTAGCCTGGCCTTCGGGGATGTCGCGGTGGTCGGCTCCCGGGCCCGTACCCTGGGGTCTCTCCTTAAAAGGGTGGATATTTGTTAATTTTTAAGAAAGAGTTCGTGACGCCACCTGTGGCTTCTGGTGAGGATCACCAGCGCTGTGCAGTCCACTGAGGCTGATGATAAGGCAGCTCGATGGTATGGCTCCCCACAGATGGAGCTAGGCCTCAGGGCAGTGTATGAAGGAGGAATGCAGGACAGGCGGGTCAGAGCAAGAACAGGGACAGACACGATAGTCACTTCAGTACCTTTTACTGATGGAAATTCAGGCACCTCCCGGAGCAATTAGGGTGAAGGGTGCATGTCAGGATCCTCCCCAATGAGCGGGTTTTGGGCCTCCTGTTTCTTGCCTCTGCGTAGTAAGTTTCTGACCTGCCTGGAGCTAGGCCTAACTTTGTCTCTGTCCTGCGCTGGCTGACCTTGTGGTAGGGCCTTTTCTTGGAGTACACGCTCCTCAGCTTGCGGGGCCTATGTGTCTCCTGGCTCTGTTACGTATCAGCACTTTAGCGATCCTGGGACTTGTAGTTCTCCAGGGATTCCGGTTATGTCTTACTGGGTCATAGAGATCCCGGTAAACTTCGGACCCGGTGTTCGGTAACTTCTTCGGGGTGAGATAGTTAAGCTCCTCTGCCCCCTGTGTACTAACTCTCCACTCGCCTTCGGCCCCGCTCGGGGCCCTCACTAGGCTACTCACACTGCAGCCGGGACACTGCTCTTCTTCGCCGCTCTCAGAGCGTCGGCACACTCCTAGCTCTCTATCCTGAGCTCTGTGAGTTCTAGTCTGGACTCACTCTACAGACTATACTGAACTCTTTCTGCAGGAACTGCTAGGCTCTGGCTCGACTGCACTGAGTCCTTCTGTGTCTGATCAGGAAACTGCTGAATCACTTTCTGGGCTGCCTGGCTCCACCTTTCCTTTATATATCCCTAACGGGCTCCCTCTGGTGGTCTGAGGTGGAAGGTGGAGGTGTGTGAATGCTTATGAGGGCCTCTTGTGGAGGAATCCGGTAATGCACCCCTCTAGGATCTGTGATACCAAGCGCAGCTGGGCGTGACACACTCTATATACAATACCATCCTGCAGTACATTACTTCAATCGCTCTATATACAATAGCATCCTGCAGTACATTGCTTCTCAATCACTCTATATACAATACCATCCTGCAGTACATCGCTTCTCAATCACTCTATATACAATACCATCCTGCAGTACATCGCTTCTCAATTGCTCTATATACAATAGCATCCTGCAGTACATCGCTTCTCAATCACTCTTTATACAATACCATCCTGCAGTACATCACTTCTCACTCCCTCTTTATACAATACCATCCTGCAGTACATCACTTATCAATCACTCTATATACAATACTATCCTGCAGTACATCACTTCTCAATCCCTCTATATACAATACCATCCTGCAGTACATCGCTTCTCAATCGCTCTATATACAATACCATCCTGCAGTACATCGCTGCTCAATTGCTCTATATACAATACGATCCTGCAGTATATCACTCCTCTCGGCCCATCTACATACATTCAACTCCTGCATTACATCACTCTTCTCAAACCCTCTATATACAGCCCCATCATTCAACACACCACTCCTCTCAGCCACTCTTTATAGAGCTCCTTCATGTAGTATATAATTTATCTCCTAAAGCACCCGGCGATCATTTGCCTCTGAGCACTTTCTAGCCTAGTAACTGTTTAAGGGCGCGTTGGTCATCAGGCTCCTCAGTGGTGCTATACCTTATATTAAATAGTTTGCAGCCACTTCCCAATCTGTAAGATGTGCCCCACTTATTTCACATTGTGATGCTGCTGCAGGTGATTTAAAGGTACACGCCAACGAAACACCTGGCGGTCAGACCCACTCAGATAGATACTTTGTTTTTAATTAAAAGAAAAAAAATAGCAGTGTAAGCAAATCCAGTGAGATTTCTTTGTGACGACCAAAGAAAATCGTGCAAATTGTAGTGGTGGTCCACTTATAGGATTGAAGTATACATAATGCTTCGTAGCAAAAGTCCTCATTGGGCCGTCTCTTTCCTCCAAAAATCTATTATGCAGAATAGGTGGAGTCATGGTGCATAAGCGCAGTCATAGAAGGGCATCGCTTCTAAACTTTTAGGATACTTGGTGTTCTCAACCAATACAGTACCTCTTTCATGGCCTCCATGTGTCAGAAAGCTGAGAGGCTTTACATTGAGATTGCATTTTTATCCCTACAAGCTAATCTGTGTCATTTTTTTAGTTAGAAAAATGAAGGAGAGTCCTCGATCCAGGAATACCCTCTTTGTAGTTATTGAAATATGTTATTCTCAGGCCAATTATGGAAAGAAGGTCATGTTCAATTGCTTGACTGTTCTTGTGCAATGTCCACACATTTCACAATGATAAAAAAGTAAAAGATTACCTCAGAAGAACCTTGAAGAAAATGTGTGGATTTCTTGATCATTTTCTTGGAAAACTCCAAATCAAAGTAAGTAGGACAAATGTAACAATTAATTGTTTGGATTTAATCTACCCTGCTTGTCCTAACTGATATGTTTTTTTTTTACTTTTTTTGTAGGTCAGGAAAATCCTTACCTGGAAGCTTTTTGTAGAAATCCTTGGAAGATATTGTAGAATTCAGGTCATACTCCAATTGTGTGGTAAGCATTTGCTCATGAACTCTATCACATTTTCAAAGCTTTAAATGTAGACAATATGCAATCATCATGTGTCAGAAAGCTGAGAGGCTATACACTGAGATTGCATTTTTATTACTACAATCTAATCTGTTCTGTTTCAGTTAAAAAACAAAAGACCATTCTCGATCCAAGCAACATGCTCTTTGCAATCGCTGAAATCTGATAGCCTCAGGCCAATTAGGGTAAGAAATACTTGTTGAACTACTTGGTTGTTTCTGTGCATTACCACACATTTTACAATGATAAATACAGTAAAACCTCTTGTCAAAGATTTGTTTTTACTGCATTGTTGTGAAATCATGTGCATGCACAGAGCCTGGGGCGTAAGGTGTTTTGCGTATCGCATGGGCCATGGAATGGTTGATACACTTTTCAGAAGAACCATAGAAAAATTCTTCCTTCCTTGACAAACGAGCGTCTTCTAAGAGTTGCATTTTGAGGACATTTTTGGACCTTCTATCAAGAATGGATTCCATTAGAAACAACTTGAAAAACATGTGAGGCCTTTGTTCATCAATTTTTGGAAAACACCTAATTAAAGTAAGGAGAACAAAATTAATATTTCAATTTTTGCATTCTATCTACTCTGTTGGTCCTAGCTGACATTTTTTTTGTTTTGTGCAGGTTAGAAAATAATTCCTCTGGAAGCACTTTCTGGACTCTTGGAATCAATGGAATACATTTTCGATTTCACGGTATGCCCCAATTGGGTGGACTGGTAAGTAGTGATGAGCGAGTAACGTAATATTCGTAATCACTATACTCATAACGAGTACTTTGTAATAATTGCGTATTCGTTCCGAATAGCGAGTACAATGTAAGTCAATGGGAAATGTGAGTAACTTTCTGCTGGACCCTACAAAGGGGTCTAGGGCCTGAGGAAAAGGCTGAAATGGATGGGAAAGTGATGAAACAGAATGGGAAGAACCTGGAGAATATGCCTGCATGCATTTCTAACTCACATATGGTTTCTGGGAATAAGTTTGTTGCAGTGATGACGCACCCAGGGGATGATGGGGGGACACGACTCGGTGCCCTGGCCTTGTTGTTGTTGCCCGACCTTGGGGGATGTCGCGGTGGTCGGCTCCCGGGCCCATACCCTGGGGTCACTCTTAAAAGCGAAAGGGGGGAAAGGTTCTTATGGGATAGGGGAAATGTTCGTGACGCCACCTGTAGATTCTGGTGAGGATCACCAGCGCTGCAGCAGTCCTCTGAGGCCAGTGTTCAGACAGCTTAGTTGGTGTGGCTCCCCACAGGTGGAGTAGGGCCTCAGGGCAGGGGGGAGAGAGGGGTGTGTAGAGTAGAGCGTTGGTGGGTGCAGAGCCGCGGAGGAAAGAACAGACAGAGGCAGTAATTGAAGTCATCCAAGTCTTTACTCACGGAATTGTTTTCTCAGCTCAGAGCTTCTCTCTGCTGTCACACGGCGAGCTGCAGCCGCCAGAGTGGGGTTCAGCACACTCCAGGTAGTTCAGGTGCACTTGACAGGACCCCCGCTCTAGCGTGTTCCTCTCTATTTTTGAATTTCTCCTGCCTTGTGTCCCATCTAAGTCCCGTACGGGTACTGCGATGTCCCTTGTGGGTAACGTTTAGTTCCCAGACCGACTGGGTGCCCTTTTTGGTGACTTGTGGTGAGAATGTGGCGTTAGGCCGGGTCCCTTTGGATAAACGCAGATTAAGGAATACAGGTGGTGACTCCGCTCCGTCCGTATCCCCCTTGGAGCCACATAAGCCTCCGGACTTTTCCGACAGAGACTTGAAGTGCAAAGTAAGATAATTGGGGACCGGTACCCCCTCTTGCGGCAGGGTCTCTCTGGCATGGCCAGAATAAGGCGTGCAGGTGGCAACTCCGCTCCGTCCACACCCCCTGAGATCCTTTCGCCTGTAGAGCCTATCTCCTCTGCTCCCTTCCTGGGCCTTCTTGGTTGGACTCTGACCGGGGACAGAGCCGGCTATAACTCTGCCCCAATCCCCTGTCTCGGGGCCTGAGACCGGGAACCGTGAACCCCTGAGCCGGCTGCAGCCTTGTGCTGACTGACCGTCCCAAAGACCCACTAAAGACACGGTTATTAAAATGGCCTCTAATTATATATGATTCTATTAAGTGCTAAGATAAAGTGCTTCCTCCACCCTCACTCACTACTAGTGTTGAGCCACCCCCGTAGTGTTCGAGTTCGGTTCGGTTCGTCGAACACCCGTGTGTTCGCCGAACTGTTCGTCGAACTGTTCGTCGAACACCTTCGAACACCGTTAAAACCAATGGCAGGCAAACAAAAACACATAGAAACACATAGAAAACACCTTCAAAGGTGTCCAAAAGCTGACAAACTGCTCAGAAGACACAACTAACACATGGAAAAGTGACAAGTACATATAGTCATGCGAAAAGAAAAGAGGTGGAGGAGTAAAAGGAGGGGGAGACACAGATATAGGCATGTCATGCCCTTCTAAAATCCAAAAAGTGAGAAGCCGAGACGGCCAGTCCGCTCCTGCCCGTGCCACCTCCGTGTCGCCGGGTTTGTGCCAGAGCCGCGGTGAACCCTGACGGCCAGCCCCCCTCTCCCAATACTGGTGCCTGTCCGCTGGTGGGTCGAGAGAGCCCCCCTGTGGTGGAGGCAGCTCTAAGCTTTTTAATTTAAATTGTCCCTCTAATTTGAATGAATACACTTTAAATCCATTTACAAGGATCTATTGGAGGGCAAGTCTCATGCCAGCAGCCGCGTAATTCCAGCTCCAGTAGCGTCCACTAAAGCTGCTGCAGTTAAAAAGCTTTTATAAGGATCGAGCTCGGCTGTCCACCGCAAGGCATCCTAGTGCCAGTCCCAGCCCCTATGCCTTGGGGTGCCTCCTGATGCTCTTCACTAAGTATCCCGTGGTCCCGAAGCATTTCCTTTGAAAAAATTAAGTGTCCAAACTACAGGTGGTGTAGCTTGCTTAACAGCCGGGATAATCCGCTGACTAGCAGACACTGCTACTAGGCACAAAGTATTTCCTGGGCTAGATGCAGTTAAAAATTTGTAAGTAGATACTCTCGTTGGATGCTGAGAAAGCATTCCATAGAGTCTCCTGGCACGCCATATATGATTCTCTTAAAAAGCTTGGGGTAGGGGTCTAGGGGACCCTTTTATAGCCAAAATCACGGCCCTGTATCACAATACGTCACCTAGGCTGAAGATAAATGGAACTGTAGCACCGAGGGCTCGGTTGCTACAGACGTATTGCACCTCACCCAGAGGTGTGATATCTCACTCTCAGATAAGGATGGAGTGTGGATCAGGACCCGACACCTGCATGCATTACACCACATTGCCGTGGGGCAGGGCGACCAATATGCCCCTGAGATGGGCACGACAGTCCCTGTCCCTGGCTGGAGTGGGGGGAGGGAACACTGAGGAAGGGGAACCCTGCAGTGCAGGAGCAGGGAGGAAGCAGTTCCTGGGTGCATTGAGAAGGGAGTATAAAAGGTGGGCACCATCTTAGTTCAGTGCAGAGAAGTCTGAGCAGAAGTGGCAGGGAGCAGGGGCTCTGCATGAGCTCTGCTCCGGAGGCAGGCCTAGTAACAGAGGCCCAGGCCTGCAAGAGGGAGAAGGAAGGAAGAGGAGCGGAGAAGGCTCCAGGAACGAGGAATGAAGGGATCCCAGGGGTGCGGACGGGCGAGTCGCCACCGCACGCCCGAATCCACCTGCGTGGAGGGGTCAGGCCAAAGGGGGAGACCGGTCCCCGAACTAGTGGAGGCAGGAAACGACCCTCAGCTAGAAACCGGAGGCTCTGACATTTTATGTGGCGCAGCCCCTTGCTCCACCCGCTAGGAAGGCACCACATAGGGTCAGGGAAACTGGCGCCAAGTTTACCAAGAGGAGGCCCGAGGCAGCCGGACAGAAGTGTTGGTAAGAAAGGCCAGACAAAGGACACACAAAGGGGGTCCTGTGAAGCGCTCCAAAGTTATCTGGGAGTTGTCTGAGCTCCTCACCTGGTGAGCACAGTACGACGTGGGCAGCCGTTACCTGCAGACGTGGTCTGGATAATAAGAACTGTGAGTAAAGGCCCTGAACTGCATCACTGACTCCGTGTCGTTACTGCTGCTGCCCTGCACCATCACCCCCATCCTCCGCATACACTGCCCTGAGGCTATACTCCTCCCGTGGGGAGTTATGCTACGCTCTGCTGCACCCACAACACCAGCCTTAGCGGTCTGCCCTGTAGCGGCGGTTCACTCTGACCGCAATCCACGGGTGGCGTAGTCGGACATTTAAACATCAAAACCACATAAATAGTTCCGCCACTGGTTTGACCGCCCTGAGCCACGGAACCGGATCGCCGCCACGAAGACTACAACCACCAGCATCCACCAAAAAGGGTCCGGCTCCGGGTGTCCCAAGGCCCAGGGGGTGCGTCAGAACATTTTCATCACCTTTCACAATCACCAATGGGACAAGGCAGGGATGTCCTCTGTCCCCTCTCTTATACATCCTAGTGACGGAGCACCTGCTCTCATCAATTCGCCATAACCCCAATATTAGGTGGATTGAGGTGGGAGGCACCGAGTACAAGTGCTCTCTATTTGCTGATGATGTCCTAGTATATATCACTCAATCACATATATCCATCCCTGCTGTTATGGCTGAAATAGATCACTTTGTTACATGGTAAAATTTTAAAATCAATGCAGCGAAGTCTGAGGCCCTCGATGTCTCCCTCCCTAAATCCATATAGGATTCCATCCAGTCCAACTTTCCCTTTGCCTGGCCCTCACAGGGTATCAAATACTTAGGAATTCCTATTCATAGAGACCTCTCCCATCTATGTTATCTTAATTTTGGGCCCTTTATTGAACAATTCCATACAGACCACGGTTGGCAAGTTAGAACTGTGAGATTCACTACGTGAACCACTGGTGTTTTGTGGAAAAGCACATGTACACCGCGTTCCAAATTATTATGCAAAAAGTGTTTAGGAGTGATAAGGGAAGAATTTGTTTGTTTGTCAGTTAAACTCATTGATGGTGATGTGTGTCAGGGCTCTTTATATCACTGTAAGCAATTGCAGACACCTGTGCTAATTAGTTTGGCAGGTGTGTCCAATGAAAGGCAAGACTACTTAAGAAGGCTGTCTCACATTATTAAGCAGCCTACATTTTCTGCCAAAATGGGAAAGAAAAAGGATGTGTCGGCTGCTGAGAAGCAACAAATTGTGGAGTGTTTAGGTCAAGGCATGACTACAATCAACATTGTGCGATGATCAGGATGAAGTGTCTTGGCAATCAAGAAGTATGTAGCTGATTCACAGTACACACGTGTGCGTGCTGATAAGGGCAAATTGAGGACTCTTTCCTACAGGCAATTACGTCAGGTTGAAACAGCAGCGGCAAAAAAGCCTTGTCATAGCAGCAGACAAGTTTTTGAAGCTGCTTGTGCCTCCAACGTCCCCCGAACAACAAGATGCAGGGTCCTTCAGAGGTTTGCAGCTGTGCATATGCCATCCTGTCGACCTCCTCTATCCACTTCACACAAGCAGAAACGGCTCCAGTGGGCCAAACATTACATGAAGACTGATTTCAAAACTGTTTTGTTCACGGATGAGTGCCGTGCAGCGCTCGATGGTCCAGATGAATGGAGTGGAGGATGGCTGGTTGATGGACACCCCACGCAAACACGGCTACAGCGCCAACAAGGAGGAGGTGGAGTAATGTTTTGGGCTGGAATCATGGGGAGAGAGATTGTCGGCCCCTTTAGGATCCCTGAAGGTGCTAAAGATGAACTCCATAATGTATGTGGATTTTCTCAAACAGCACTTCCTGCCATGGTTCAAGAAGAAGAACCGTGTATTTCACAGCAAGATCATTTTTCTGCATGATAATGCACCATCTCATGCTGCACATAAAACATCTGCATCTCTGGCTGATATGGGCATAAAAGGGGACAAACTTATGGTGTGACCCCCATGCTCCCCTGACCTCTACCCCATTCAGAACCTTTGGAGCATCATTAAAAGGAGTGTCTATGATGGCGGGAGGCAGTTCACATCTAAGCAACAGCTCTGGGAGGGTATTCTGTCCTCATGCAAAACAATTGAAGCAGAAACCATCCAAAACCTGACAAATTCAATGGACGAGAGAGTTCAGAAGCTCCTTTCGAACAAGGGGTCCTATGTGAAAATGTAACATCACCTAGAATAAAGTTTTGAGTTGAAAACTGTTTGATTTCAGTTTCTAACAACCTGCTAATGCTTATAATTTCAAAAATGACCATTTTTTTGGTCTTTATTAAAATGAAAAGGTTGATCGAAAAGTTTGGGGGATCTAAGAGTGTGGCAACCCAGTAGTCATGATTACTTCGAATTCTGACAATATGAGGGTCATGCTGCAGGTAGTGCAGCAAGAAGGCACTTATGTGTCTTGCGCATCTCGGAGCCCCAAAATTATTTTCCGGGCTAGATGCAGCTAAAAATTATTTTTAATTTTAAATCTGGTGAAGCTTATTATAGATGGCCTAATAGGATCAGTGCTGCACACTGCTACAAAGCCCAAATTATTTTCCAGTCAAGATACAGATAAACATGATTAGTAATTTGAAAGCTTAAAACGGTTGGTAGGGTGATTTTAACCAATCATCAAGCTTTTACTCTCCCCAGGATGACACAGGGGTAGAAAAGTCGTTTCGGATCCATGATTTGTTCATCTTTATGAACGTGAGTCTGTCTACATTATCAGTGGAGAGCCGCGTGCGCTTATCTGTCAGCACACCACCAGCAGCGCTGAACACACGTTCAGACAGAACGCTGGCTGCGGGGCATGACAAGATCTCCAAGGCGTAAGTGGCTAGCTCCGGCCATTTATCCAGATTGGAAGCCCAAAAAGAGCAAGGGTCCAGTGACACAGTCGTGGCTTCAATGTTTACTTGGAGATACTCCTGTACCATCGTCTCTAGGCGTTGACTATGTGTCAGACTTCTTGTCTCCTGTGGCCTTGCAAAGGATGGGCTAAAAAAGTGGTGAAATGATTCCGCAAAATTGATGTTACCAGCAGATACTGTGGTTCTGTTACGGTTTGAGTGCTGAACACTTGACGGTCCCACGGTTGGCAAGTTGGAACTGTGAGATTCACTACGTGCACCACTGGTATTTTGTGGAAAAGCACATGTAAGATTCTGCAACAGTCTCTGCTGATACTCCTGCATGCGTGCATCCCTTTCTATGGCAGGAATAATTTCTGCAAATTTACTTTTGTACCGGGGATCTAACAGTGTGGCAACCCAGTAGTCAGGATTATTTCTAATTCTCACAATTCGAGGGTCATGTTGCAGGTAGTGCAGCAAGAAGGCACTCGTGTGTTGCGCATCCAGGAGCACCAAGTCCCTGTTGTGTTGGTGGCGAGGTAGCAATCATGCTTCCTTCCTCTGTCCTCTCCCCCCAACCTCGCACAACAGAAATGTGATCAAGGTCTCCCTCATCTGATGAGTCTTCCATCAGTTCGTCCTCCACTTCTTCCTGGGCTCCTGCACCTTCCTCACTAGTTTGGCTGCTACCATGCGCCCTGGTAAAATCATCTCCCCCACCCTCACATGCCTGCCGCCTTGGTGCTGCCGACCGTCTGGACCTTGCAGATGTTAGCCCTTCCGCATACAACTCCTCCTCCTCTACTTCCTCCACCTCCTCTTGTGCCACCACCTGACTCCGAATTCTGTTTAACATGTGCTCCAGCATGTAAATCACCGGAATAGTCATGCTGATAATGGCATCGTCAGCACTAAACATCTTCGTCGCCATTTCAAAACTGTGCAGAAGGGTGCATAGGTCCCTGATCTGAGACCACTCCTCCAGCGTGATTTGCCCCACCTCTGAATCTCGTTGGCCCAGGCTATACGTCAGAACGTATTGCACCAGGGCTTGTCGGTGCTGCCACAGTCGCTGCAACATGTGCAGAGTTGAATTCCACCGGGTAGGCACATCGCATTTTAGCCGGTGAAGTGGCAGGCCCAACGACTTCTGTAGAGATGTAAGTCGCTGAGCTGCGGGATGCGAACGGCGGAAGTGAGCACACAGCGACCGTGCCCTCTGCAGAAGGCCATCTAGTCTGGGATAGTGGGCTAAAAATTGCTGGACAACCAGGTTCAACACGTGAGCCATACAAGGCACGTGTGTGACATTGCCCCGGCGAAGGGCCGCACCCAGGTTTGCAGCATTGTCGCACACGGCCTTCCCTGGTTTCAGGTCCAGTGGAGACAACCATTCATGAAATTGGTTCTCCAGAGCTGACCACAACTCCTCAGCTGTGTGACTCACATTTCCCAGACATTTCAATGTAAAAACCGCCTGATGACGTTGAGCCCTACTGCCAGCATAGTAAGGAGGTGTGCAGGATCCCTTCTGCGCAGTTAGAAAGCTTGTGGCATGACCAGACAGGCTTTGGGTGCAGGTGGAAGACCGAGAGGAGGTTGAGGAGGCAGAAGCAGTGGAGGAAAAATGACATAAAGAGGATTGACGCACAACTCGTGGGGACGGCAAGACTTGGACAGCAGCCCCTTGTCCTGCTGTCACCATAGTTACCCAGTGCCCAGTCAGCGACATGTAACGCCCCTGTCCATGCCTACTCGTCCAAGTGTCTGTGGTGAAATGCACCCTGTCACACACAGAGTTTCTCAAAGAAGCGGTGATGTTGTGTGCGACATGCTGGTGGAGCGCAGGCACACCTTTCTTTGAGAAGTAGTGCCGACTGGGCATCTGGTACTGGGGCACTGCGACGGACATAAGGTCTCGAAAATCCTCTGTGTCCACCAGGCGGAAAGGCAGCATTTCTGTAGCCAAGAGCTTGCAGATGGTGAAATTCAACCTCTTAGCTTTCTCATGGCTAGGAGGAAATGGTCTTTTACTTGTCCACATCTGAGGGACCGAGGGCTGGCTATTGTGCTTAGACGGGGTTGATAAGGGTGTCCCCGGCAAACTGCCGGTCTGTGAGGAAGATGCAGGCGGACATGTTAGGTTGCCTTGATCCAAAGGTGGTGCTATCGATGTCGGACAGCGCTCAAGACCAGCTGGTGTTACCACCTCCAAAGAAAATGATGACCTGCCAATCACGCTGGCTGTTGCGAGTAAAGAGGTGGCAGGTCTGCGCCCCAAAACAGGTGTGACTGCTGTCCCCCCAGTCACAGAGGATGAAGAGGCCGCGGATGCACAAGATATGGCAGACGGTGGTTGGCCCGGCCGGCTAGACCGCATTGTAGCACACTGAGCTTCCCACTGCAACTTATGCTTCATGTCCATGTGCCGGTTCATGCATGAAGTACTCAAACTATGTATTTTTTGGCCTCTACTTAGCTTTTGCTGACAAATGTTACAGATAACACGAGTTGGGTCATCTTTATCGATCTGAAAAAATGCCCAGGCTATGCAAGGCTTAGCACCCATGCGACCTGAAGAGCCACCACGACTTGTGGTGAGAGGCAGAGTTGTGTTTGAGGATGCAGTTGTTGACGTGCTTCCAGTACTACGTCTCTGTCCAGGAAGGCGCAACCTGACCTCGTCGTCACTAGCATCTTCCTCCACCTCCTCTGCTGACCTCATCTCTTGGCTGACTGTGGGTTGACAGTAAGTGGGATCTCCGACCTCATCATCATCACCCTGTGCGTTATCACACCCGTCGTCCTCAGAGCCAACCTGTTCCTGCCCTGACAAAAAACTAAAGTTGTCGCTCCAATCAGGTATTTGAGTCTTATCATCGTCTTCCTCATTGTCTCCACCAACAGGAGTTACAGTTTGGGAATGAGGGTCTACATTATGGTCAGAACCTTCTGCGTCTGGTCCTGGATCCGACTCATAAAGATTCTGGGCATCAGTGCAGATCATTTCCTCGTCTGGATTCACAGAAGCGCTGGAGTCGACCTCTGATTCCCAGGCTATAGTATGAGTAAACAGCTCTGCAGACTCAACCATCTGTTCTACCTCATACTCAGACGGGCAGCTGGAGATTTGGGAGCTGTGAGGAAGCAAGTGCGATTTGGGTGACACCTTTGAGGACTGGAGTATTTGTGATGTTGAAGTTGATGTGGAGGAGAGCCCACTTAAAGGAGCACTTGATATCCGTTGAAGCACCTGCTGTTTTTGTGCCTCATCTGGAATTTGTAGCGATTGGCGTGGCCGTAAGAAAGGGATCTTATCACATTGTCCGCTAAAAGAAGTAGACATTTTAGTTTGGCTGGAAGATGGTCTTTCTTCTGCACCTACCCCACGGACACAACCTTTTTTCCCCTTCCCAACACGCCTATTCCCCTTTCCACCAGCAGCAGGCCTTTTTCCACTCATTTTGGTGGTTAACTAATTCACAACTCTGGAGTTGTTTGCACAAAAAAACAATGGATGGTAACCGAGCAGAGCTGAGTGGCCAAACTGTGGTATTAGGCCAAAACTATTGGCTGGGTTAGATGCAGAAAAAAATTATTTTTAATTTGCAACCTGATGGAGGTCAGTATAGATGGACTAATAGACCAAGTCCCACACACCGCTAGAAGCCCAAATATTTTTTCAGAGCTAGATGCAGAAATTTTTTTTATTCAATTTGCAACCTGATGGAGGTCAGTATAGATGGACTAATAGACCAAGTCCCACACACTGCTAGAAGCCCAAATATTTTTTCAGAGCTAGATGCAGAAAAAAAATATTTTTAATTTGCAACCTGATGGAGGTCAGTATAGATGGACTAATAGACCAAGTCCCACACACTGCTAGAAGCCCAAATATTTTTTCAGAGCTAGATGCAGAAAAAAATTATATTCAATTTGCACCCTGCTGGAGGTCAGTATAGAAGGACTAATAGAACAAGTCCCACACACTGCTAGAAGCCCAAATATTTTTTCAGAGCTAAATGAAGAAAAAAATTATTTTTAATTTGCAACCTGATGGAGGTCAGTATAGATGGACTAATAGACCAAGTCCCACACACTGCTAGAAGCCCAAATATTTTTTCAGAGCTAGATGCAGAAAAAAATTATTTTTAATTTGCAACCTGATGGAGGTCAGTATAGATGGACTAATAGACCAAGTCCCACACACCGCTAGAAGCCCAAATATTTTTTCAGAGCTAGATGCAGAAATTTTTTTTATTCAATTTGCAACCTGATGGAGGTCAGTATAGATGGACTAATAGACCAAGTCCCACACACTGCTAGAAGCCCAAATATTTTTTCAGAGCTAGATGCAGAAAAAAATTATTTTTAATTTGCAACCTGATGGAGGTCAGTATAGATGGACTAATAGACCAAGTCCCACACACTGCTAGAAGCCCAAATATTTTTTCAGAGCTAGATGCAGAAAAAAATTATTTTTAATTTGCAACCTGTTGGAGGTCAGTATAGATGGACTAATAGAACAAGTCCCACACGCTGCTAGAAGCCCAAATATTTTTTCAGAGCTAGATGCAGAAAAAAATTATATTCAATTTGCACCCTGCTGGAGGTCAGTATAGAAGGACTAATAGAACAAGTCCCACACACTGCTAGAAGCCCAAATATTTTTTCAGAGCTAAATGAAGAAAAAAATTATTTTTAATTTGCAACCTGATGGAGGTCAGTATAGATGGACTAATAGACCAAGTCCCACACACTGCTAGAAGCCCAAATATTTTTTCAGAGCTAGATGCAGAAAAAAATTATTTTTAATTTGCAACCTGATGGAGGTCAGTATAGATGGACTAATAGACCAAGTCCCACACACCGCTAGAAGCCCAAATATTTTTTCAGAGCTAGATGCAGAAATTTTTTTTATTCAATTTGCAACCTGATGGAGGTCAGTATAGATGGACTAATAGACCAAGTCCCACACACTGCTAGAAGCCCAAATATTTTTTCAGAGCTAGATGCAGAAAAAAATTATTTTTAATTTGCAACCTGATGGAGGTCAGTATAGATGGACTAATAGACCAAGTCCCACACACTGCTAGAAGCCCAAATATTTTTTCAGAGCTAGATGCAGAAAAAAATTATTTTTAATTTGCAACCTGTTGGAGGTCAGTATAGATGGACTAATAGAACAAGTCCCACACGCTGCTAGAAGCCCAAATATTTTTTCAGAGCTAAATGAAGAAAAAAATTATTTTTAATTTGCAACCTGATGGAGGTCAGTATAGATGGACTAATAGACCAAGTCCCACACACTGCTAGAAGCCCAAATATTTTTTCAGAGCTAGATGCAGAAAAAAATTATATTCAGTTTGCAACCTGATGGAGGTCAGTATAGATGGACTAATAGAATGATGCTATGCCCAAAAGATTTTACTTCACTAGGTGCAGTAAAAAAATTGGTATTCTATACACAGGTGGTATATCTTGCAACACAGATAGGCTACTCCACTGACTAACACACTCTGCAATAGGCCAAAAAGGATTAGCTTTGCTAGATTCAGCCAAATGCTGTGAAAAAAACTTGCACAGCACTGGCACAGACCTGCCTGGCAAAAACTGATAGGAACTGATGTAACCTAGTCCTGAAAAGGACTCCAATTACAATTAGTCTTTACTCCCACAATCTATCTATTTAAGAGCACAGACCTGCCTGATAAAAGTCGTAGGAAATGCTGTAACCTAGTCCTTAAAAGGACTGCAATCACAACTATTCCCTACTCCCAAGCTATCTGTATATTTGTGCGAAAATTGGCTTGAAATTAACAAGGTATAGCGCACACAGCAACAGCGGTGCCGTCTAACACGCAGCTGCAGCAGTGAGAAAATGGTGGCGACGGGGAAAATGGCTTGGTCTTATAGGGCAAGGACATGTGACATACACTGCCAATCACACATGCCCTTGCTTGTGTGAAAAAAAGCACTTCGCTCCGTGTGTGCGCTGCTGATAGGCTGACAGATTGCACCTCCCCACTGCAAATGCGGGAAAGAGAAAAAAAAATGGAGATCTTCATTGTTCCTGCAGAGATCCATCCCCTGCCCCTCCCCCCGCCCCGCTGTACACTCAAACTGCGTATTAACATTAATTTTCATCATTACTGAGAAAAAATCCAGTTATGATTTTGGTGCACGAACAGTTATCGAACATAACCTCGAACAGCCGAATTTTTCTCAAATTGTTCGTGTTCGCCGACCGGCTCGAACACCGCCCAAAACAGCTCGAATTTGAGATTGGCGAACAGTTCGAGTAGAACAACGCTCATCTCTACTCACTACATGGTTCCTCCTGACTTTTGGTTCCCCCCAACTCCTTCATTCAGGTACGAGGTAGCACTATGGTGCTTTAGACCCCCTTCAGAACGGGAGTGGTGTAGTGTTGAGTGTGTGTGGTGGGGTCCTGCGTGGTACTCCATCCTTACCTTGGAGAGGAGATACCACACCTCGTTCTGAGGTGCAGTACCCCTGTGGCGACTGAACCCACAGGGGCGCCACACAGTATTATGTCACTTTTACAGACATACAAGAACAAATACCAAACCTAACCTAAATTGCATTTAACAGGCCAAAAAGGTTAAGAAACAGTTTTTCCTGCATAATCACTTGTATATAAGGCTAAATAAACCAGAGAAACCAAGAAAATATCCCTTTTAGCGTTTGTTCACACATACTGTTGCATTTTTTTTTTCGCCTTTTACAATTGGGAGGGCCCTGGCTTATTTTGAAGGTCCCTCTGTCATACATGATTTTTAGTTCACTATTCCCCAGCCATTTACAAGCACAGCTAGAACGTACCAGTAAGTATGTTGATCTTTGACCTGAGAGGCCTCAGGTGGCTCTGAAATATGAGTTTTGGAGGGACAGCTGTTACTTAGACACTTGGGCGGTCCCTCCATCATTGACCCTCAGATAGTGGAATACATATTCCATAGCAGTTTACAATGTGCCCATTGTAGCATTGGGCTTGACCCTCCTCCTCCTCCACCACCATGTGATACTGTGGCCCTAAATTCAGATGTTCAGAGGGCCTGCAGTAGGCAGGAAAGCTGAGTTTTGTGAGAGCCCTCGTGTGGCCCTGTAACATATATTTTGAAGTGCCCTCCTCTAGAAATTTTGGAGGTCCCTCTTGTGTACATTTGAGAGTGCCCTCACTTATTCATACTGTAGGGCCCTCACTCTATTATTTAACTCATTTAAGGGCAGAGACTACAGAGAAAAAGGCCAAGAGACATGGAGAACTAGAAGGTAGCAGTGAGTGCGGTCTGCGATCCTCAGGTATGGCTGAACTCTGTGAACCGGAAAAATAAAGCTGCACTAGTCAACTGGATGACGAGCTCAAATATATCACTTGTGCAAGTCAATGGACAAAGGATACATGGTGCCCCCCCTCCAGGATGGGTTGGAGAAGCTTCTCCAAATGGCTCAGAGATTTTGATTGTCAATATTCCCCAGATTATATAGGAAGAGAAGACTTCTTGATACTGTACTACTTGGTCCAGTGCAGAATGTGCATCGTATTTCCAAAATTTACTCCTGGGGGCTGTGTCATAGGTGCAGGAAGATTCCATGACAAGGGCCTCCCTTAACAAACATTATCTACGATGGAGTACTGTAGTAGTTGTGGCCCTCAATTCAAGTTTTCAGAGGGCCATCAGTCGGTCATCAACAGTCAGTGTAAATTTCTATTGAATATGTATCACCTATCTCAGTCACAATGTGGTACAAGCCAGGCATGTTTTTTTGCCAAATACGGTAATTGACAGTACATTTCTATTGAATATGTATCCCTTATCTAAGTCATAATGTGGCACAACCTGTGACAAGGGTATCCAATGACAAATATTAGTTTGGCAGGACCACTGTACATTCCAGATATGTCCACTGCACAATGTGCATAGGGTTTGTAAAAATTACGGTAGCCCTATGTGCTGAGTCATGGTCAGGGATTACAATCTGTGGAGATATCCAGTCCTTGTTGAATTTAATCAGAGTAAGTTTGTCTGCATTTTCCGTGGAGAGGCGTGTGTGCCTATAAGTTATGATTGCCCCAGCGGAACTGAAAACACGCTCTGACACCACACTAGCAGCCAGGCAGGCCAGCACCTCCAAGGCATATAAGGAGAGGTCGGGCCAAGTGTTCAACTTAGACACCCAATAATTAAAGGGAACTAAAGCGTCTGAAAGGACGCACGTATGGTCACTTAAGTACCCCTTGACCATGTTCTGCAACGTATCCCTCCTTGGAATTGTTACAGGCACAGATAGCCCTTGCTGTTTTGCTGGTTTATTGAAAATTGCCCAATTTGTGCACATTTTCCCCCCACCTCCGTTGGAGCTAGTGTTGGTGTCTCTCCCCATTATCCCTTGGTGTTGAAAAGAGCCGATAACTCTGCCACCAGCATTGTCTGAGGGTGATGTTTTCAGCAACTGATCTACAACGGCCCTCTTGAATGATTCCATTGTAAAACTCTTTGGTGACTCCAAAAGGAGAGAAGGATATATCTCCTTGTACCGTGGATCGAGAAAGGTGGCCAATCAGTATAGGTTGTTGGATAAAATGTGTATCATGCGAGGGTCTTACCACACACAGTTACACATGAACTGTGCCATGTGGGCCAAGCTGCAAAAAGGCAAATGTTCTGTGTCCCCAACAGTAGAAACAGTACCCATCCTCTCCTCACGCTGATTCGCCTCCTTCTCCTCCTCCACCTCCTCCTCTCCAGCCCATCCAGGCTGGACAGACATGAATTTTGTGTTGGGTGTCTCCTCTGTAGCATTACGAGTCCCCTCGGTAGCACAGAAAAACAAGTCCTCTCCCTCCTCATCCTCCTCATCTTCCTCTTCATCATCCAAGAATATTGGCTGGGCTGAGTAGTATCACCCATTGGGAAATATGGCTCCATACCAACATGCTGGGCTCTCAAAGCTTCCTTTTTGAGATTATGCAGTGACTGTTTCAAGAGACACAGCAGCGGGATGGTTATGCTGATAATAGCCTGATCACCGCTCATGAGGTTGGTGCAGTACTCAAAGTTCTCAAGAAACTCACAAATGTCAGCGATCCACACCCACTTGACAGTTGTTATGTGTGGTGGCTGACTCTCAGTCTGACGGGCATGTTGAAGCTAGTATTCAGCTACTGCCCTCTGCTGTTCACTAATCCTCGCAAACATATGATATGTTAAGTTCCACCGTGTGGGCAGGTCGCAAATGAACCGGTGACTTGGCAAATTCAAGCGCTTTTCCAGTGCTGTAAGAGCAGCAAAAGTGGTAGAGGAATGGTGGAAATGAGCGCTAATACGGCGCACCTTCTCAAGTAGGTACGGCAAGTCACGGTAAGTTTTCAGAGATTTCTGAACAACTAGGTTCAGCACGTGAGGCATGCATGGCACGTGTACCAGCTTGCCGACCTTTAAAGCCGCCATCAGGTTCCGCCCATTATCGCAGATGACCAGACCAGGTTGGAGGTGCAGCGAGGAGAGCCACTGATCAGTCTGTTGTTTTAAAGCTTGCCACAGCTCTACTGCAGTGTGTGCTTTCTGACCTAAACAGATCAGCTTCAACAGAGCGTGTTGCCACTTTTCCGATGCTCTGCTGCACAGGTCCCAGCTTGGCAGTGATGGGGAGGGTAATTCAGCAGAGGATGAGGAGCAGGAGGAGAGGAGAGAGGAAGTGGAATATGAAGAGGCGGAAACAATGACAGAAGTTGGGCTCGTTATTCTTGGCATGGGTAGGATGTGTGATGTTCCAGTTTGCGCCTTTGTCCCACCCTCCACCAGGTTCACCCAGTGTGCCGTGACAGAAATGTATCGTCCCTGTCCACAACAACTTGTCCAGGTGTCTGTTGTTAGGTGGACCATCCTGGTTACGGCATTGGTGAGAGCACGGTTCAGATTGTTTAACATGTGCTTGTGTAATGCACGGACGGCACACCGGGCAAAATAGTAGTGGCTGGGAACACTGTATCGTGGGGCAGCCACAGCCAAGAGATCATAGAAAGACTCTGTTCCCACAAGCCTAAATGGCAACATCTCCACAGCTAGCAAATTGGCAATGTGCGAGTTTAGTATTTGTGCCTGTGGGTGCGTGGCTGGGTATTTACGCTTTCTTTCTCAGCTCTCAGGCATGGACAATTGGACGCTTTGCTGGGACAAGGAAGTGGATGTGGTTGATATTTGTTGTGTGTGAGCAACCGCAGCTTGTGGGAAGGAGGTATGAGCGCCTGCTTCCTGAACAGCAGATTCTGAAGGACATAGCCCAGGTGAAATGGCATTGGTTTGACCTGCAGATGCAGATTTGGAATCCTGGTGTTTCGCCCACCTACTGGGGTGCTTGGCTGCCATGTGGTTTTGCATACTGTTGGTGCTCAGGTTGCCTTTGCCCTGGCCTCTGCTCAACTTGGTATGGCAGATGCTACAGACTAGAATGTTTTTCCCTGAAAGACTTTCAGGAAAAAAATTCCACAAAGCAGCTGAACCATACTTGCCCTGACTTGGCGCACAGCGGGGGTGCTCTTGGGAACAGTTGACCCAGTTCTCACTCTGCGCAAATTATAACCCCTTGGTGCCTGTGTTGGCGCTACATATCCATTTTCCTCTGTGTTACTGTAATGGCTATGCATGGCCAACAGTCCAGGTCGGATCAGTGGACTCATCATCGACCACCTCATCTTCCATCTCATCCTCCTTCCCAGTTGACATTGTAGGCTGACCTGATGGCAACTGTTTCTCGTCATCAGCCTCCACCTCTGGAGACAGTAAATGACGTTCCTCCAAGTAGCTTTCTTCTGGCCGTAGGTCCTCAAATACTTGAGCATCAACGCACGCCACCTCCTCTTGTCCCTCTTCAATGCTGCACGGTGATAGGCCAGAGCCAACCAAAGGATATGTACCAAACAGATCCTCAGAGTGGCCAAGCTTAGGGTCATATGTCTCCTGTGACTGATAATGGCGGGAGGAAGGAGAACCAGCTTCAGGATTGGATGGGCCAGTAGACTGTGTGGTCATTGAAGATTTGTTGCTGCTTGGCAAATGCATAGAGGCCTTGTCTGCTATCCAAGACAGGATCTGCTCTCGCTCTTCTGACTCCCACACACGTTTACGTTCCAGACCGGGAAATTTTTCCAGGAACATAGTAGATGCATCAAACTTCTTCTGACCTGACACAGACTGGGTGCCTTCTCGCGCACCACTGACAACACCATGTCCACGTCCACGTCCCTTAACAACAGTTTTTTTTGGCATTTTGGGTTTTGTTGACAGATTTTCAGATGTTGATGGCACAAGCGAAGCTAGGTGTCACAGAAAAAATAGTGGGTAAAATGGCCTGGTGCATGCTTGGTAGCAGGCAGTAGGAAATGTTTGGACTACTGCTTTGTGTAGGGCACTAAACGCTTTTTTAAGTGGACTAAAGTGGACAGAAGGCAGGCTGTCACCCCAAAAACAGTGGGGAAAATGGCCTGGTGCGTGCTTGGTAGCAGGCAGTAGGAAATGTTTGGACTACTGCTTTGTATAGGGCACTAAATGCTTTTTTAAGTGGACTAATGTGGACAGAAGGCAGGCTGTCACCCCAAAAACAGCGGGGAATATGGCCTGGTGCATGCTTGGTAGCAGGCAGTAGGAAATGTTTGGACTACTGCTTTGCATCGGGCATTAACCACTTTTTTATGTGGACTAATGTGGACAGCAGAAGACAAGATCTGACCCCTAAAAAAGAGGGGAAAATAGACCAGTGCTTTTAAAAAAAAAGGCAGCACAAAATGCTATTACTCTGTGTGCTGGAAAAATATTGCTTTGCCTCTGACAAGAGCTGTTTTAAGATGGACACTGGAAGAAGACTTTAACCTCTCCCTACCTAATACACAATCTCTCCCTCCCTGTACTCTGACATCCAAGTATAGCAAGGTGAGTACACAAATACTCTCAATATAGCGAGTAACACGAATACCGTACTATCCGTGCAAATAGTGAATAGTAACGAATACAGTCGCTCATCACTAGTGGTAAGCATTACCTACACCATTCAATCACGTGTTTATAGCTATGAATGTACATTATATGCAATCATCATGGGTCAGAAAGCTGAGAGGCTTTACATTGAGATTGCATTTTTATTACTACAAGCTAATCTGTTTCATTTTTTTAGTTAGAAAAATGAAGGAGAGTCCTCGATCCATGCAATACCCCTTTGTAGTTATTGAAATATGTTATTCTCAGGCCAATTATGGAAAGAAGGTCAAGTTCAACTGCTCGGCTGTTCTTGTGCAATGCCCACACATTTCACAATGATAAAAAGAGTAAAATATCTTGTCAAAAAGTTGGTTTACTGCATTGTTGTGAAACTATGCATGGACATAGCTATGAGCAATAATTGTTTGCGCATTCCATGAGACATAGCATGGTTGCTGCATTTTCTAGAAGAACCTTGGATGTGTTGTTCCATTTTTGACAAAAGGGCATCTTCTAAATGTTGGACTGCGAGGACATTTTGGATCTTCCATCTAGAAAAGATTACCTCAGAAGAACATAGAAAAAAATGTGTGCATTTATTGATCATTTTCTTGGAAAACTACAAATCAAAGTAAGTAGGACAAATGTTATAATTAAATGTTTGGATTTAATCTACCCTATTTGTCCTAACTGATTTCTTTTACTTTTTTTGTAGGTTAGGACAATCTTTACCTGGAAGCTTTTTGTAGAAATCCTTGGAAGATATTGTAGAATTCAGGTCATACTCCAATTGTGTGGTAAGCATTTGCTCAAGAACTCTATCACATTTTCAAAGCTTTAAATGTAGACAATATGCAATCATCATGTGTCAGAAAGCTGAGAGGCTTTACATTGAGATTGCATGTTTATTACTACAATCTAATCTGTTGTGTTTTAGTTAAAAAACAAAAGACCATCCTCAATCCAAGCAACATGCTCTTTGCAGTCGCTGATATCTGATATCCTCAGGCCAATTAGGGTAAGGGCCCCGTCACACTAAGCGATGCAGCAGCGATCCCGACAACGATACGACCTGTCAGGGATCGTTGCTGCATCGCTAATACATCGCTGGTGAGCTGTCAAACAGGCAGGCTCACCAGCGATCAGGGGAGCAGCGATATCATGGAAAGAATCGTTCCACGATGTCCTGCTCCCGTTACCAGCCTGCTGCAAGCAGGAGCAGGCTGGTAACTATGGTAAACATCGGGTTACTAAGTGCGCGTGTGCCCCTAGTAACCCGCTGTTTACCATGGATACCACTCTGCTACGGTGCACGGGAGCCTCCGCGCACCGTAGCAGAGTGGTATCCATGGTAAACAGCGGGTTACTAAGTGCGCGCGTGCCCCTAGTAACCCGATGTTTACCATAGTTACCAGCCAGATCGTTGGTCCCGCTGGTCACACACAGCGATGTGTGCTGGCCAGCGGGAGGCCAACGACCAAAAAATGGTCCAGGACACTTTGCAACGATCAGCGACCTCACAGCAGGGGCCTGATCGTTGCAAAGTGTCACACACAGCGACATCGCTGGTGAGGTCGCTGGTGAGTCACCAAAACCGTGACTCAGCAGCGATATCGCTAGCGATATCGCTATGTGAGACGGGGGCTTAAGAAATACTTGTTCAACTGCTTGTTTGTTCCTGTGCAATACCCACACATTTTACAATGATAAATACAGTAAAAGCTCTTGTCAAAGATTTCTTTTTATTGCATTGTTGTGAAATCATGTGCATGCACAGAGCCTAGGCCGTAAATTTCTTGTGTATTGCATGGGCCATGGAATGGTTGATGCACGTTTCAGAAGAACCATAGAAAAATTCTTGCTTCCTGGACACAAGAGCATCTTCTAAGTTTTGCATTTTGAAGACATTTTGGACCTTCTATCAAGAATGGATTCCATTAGAAACACCGTGAAGGACATGTGAGGCCTTTGTTCATCAATTTTTGGAAAACACCTAATCAAAGTAAGTTTAACAAATTTAATATTTCAAGTTTTGCATTCTATCAACTCCATTGGTGGCAGATGACATTTTTTGTTTTGTTTTGTGTAGGTCAGAAAATAATTTCTATAGAATCACTTTCTGGACTCTTGGAATCAATGGAATACATTTTAGAATTCACGGTATGCCCCAACTGGATGGTAAGTATTACCTACACCATTCAATCACTGGTTTATAGCTATGAATATAGATTATATGCAATCATCATGTGTCAGAAAGCTGAGAGGCTTTACATTGAGATAGCATTTTTATTACTACAATCTAATCTGTTGTGTTTCAGTTAAAAAGCAAAAGATCATCCTCGATCAACGAAATATTCTCTTTGCAGTCGCTGAAATCTGATATCCTCAGGGCAATTAGGGTAAGAAATACTCATTCAACTGCTTGGTTGTTCCTGTGCAATACCCGCACATTTTACAATGATAAATACAGTAAAAGCTCTTGTCAAAGATTTGTATTTACTGCATTGTTGTGAAATCATGTGCATGCACAGAGCCTGGGGCGTAAATTTCTTGCGTATTGCATGGGCCATGGAATGGTTGATGCACGTTTCAGAAGAACCATGGAAAAATTATTCCTTCCTGGACACAGGAGCATCTTCTAAGTGTCGCATTTTGAAGACATTTTTGGACCTTCTATCAAGAATGGATTCCATTAGAAACACATTGGTTTACAGCTATGAATATAGATGATATGCAATCATCATGTGTCAGAAAGCTGAGAGGCTTTACATTGAGATTGCACTTTTATTACTACAAGCTAATCTGTTTCATTTTTTTTGTTAGAAAAATGAAGGAGAGTCCTCGATCCAGGAATACCCCCTTTGTAGTTATTGAAATATGTTATTCTCGGGCCAATTATGGAAAGAAGGTCATGTTCAACTGCTTGGCTGTTCTTGTGCAATGCCCACACATTTCACAATGATAAAAAAGTAAAAGCTCTTCTAAAAGAGTTGTTTAACTGCATTGTTGTGAAACTATGCATGCACATAGCTATGAGCAATAATTGTTTGCGCATTCCATGAGACATAGCATGGTTGCTGCATTTACTAGAAGAACCTTGGATGTGTTGTTCCATTTTTGACAAAAGGGCATCTTCTAAATGTTGGACTGCGAGGACATTTTGGATCCTCCATCTAGAAAAGATTACCTGAGAAGAGCCTTGAAGAAAAGGTGTGGATTTATTGATCATTTTCTTGGAAAACTCCAAATCAAAGTAAGTAGGACAAATGTAATATTAAATGTTTGGAATTAATCTACCCTGTTTGTCCTAACTGATATGATTTTTTTACTTTTTTTGTAGGTCAGGAAAATCCTTACCTGGAAGCTTTTTGTGGGCTCTAGGAATCCTTGGAAAACATTGCAGAATTCAGGTCATACTCCAATTGCGTGGTAAGCATTTGCTCAAGAACTCTATCACATTTTCAAAGCTTTAAATGTAGACAATATGCAATCATCATGTGTCAGAAAGCTGAGAGTCTATACATGGAGATTGCATTTCTATTACTACATGCTAATCTGTTTCATTGTTTTAGTTAGAAAAATGAAGGAGAGTCCTCGATCCAGGCAACACCCCTTTGTAGTTATTGAAATATGTTATTCTCAGGCCAATTATGGAAAGAAGGTCATATTCAACTACTCGGCTGTTCTTGTGCAAAGCCCACACATTTCACAATGATAAAAAGAGTAAAATCTCTTGTCAAAAAGTTGGTTTACTACATTGTTGTGAAACTATGCATGCACATAGCTATGAGCAATAATTGTTTGCGCATTCCATGAGACATAGCATGGTTGCTGCATTTTCTAGAAGAACTTTGGATGTGTTGTTCCATTTTTGACAAAAGGGCATCTTCTAAATGTTGGACTGCGAGGATATTTTGGATCTTCCATCTAGAAAAGAATACCTCAGAAGAACCTAGAAAAAAATGTGTGCATTTATTGATCATTTTCTTGGAAAGCTCCAAATCATAGTAAGTAGGACAAATGTTATAATTAACTGTCTGGATTTAATCTACCCTATTTTTCATAAGTGATATTTTTTTACTTTTTTTGTAGGTTAGGACAATCTTTACCTGGAAGATTTTTGTGGACTCTTGGAATCCTTGGAAGACATTGCAGAATTCAGGTCATATTCCAATTGTGTGGTAAGCATCTGCTCAAGAACTCTATCACATTTTCAATGCTTTAAATATAGACAATATGCAATCATCATGTGTCAGAAAGCTGAGAGGCTTTACATTGAGATTGCATTTTTATTTCTACAATCTAATCTGTTGTGTTTTAGTTAAAAAATAAAAGACCAACCTCGATCCAAGCAACATGCTCTTTGCAGTCGCTGAAATCTCATATCCTCAGGGCAATTAGGGTAAGAAATACTTGTTCAACTGCTTGTTTGTTCCTGTGCATTACCCACACATTTTACAATGATAAATACAGTAAAAGCTCTTGTCAAAGATTTGTTTTTACTACATTGTTGTGAAATCATGTGCATGCACAGAGGCTAGGGCGTAAATTTCTTGCGTATTGCATGGGCCATGGAATGGTTGATGCACGTTTCAGAAGAACCATAGAAAAATTCTTGCTTCCTGGACACACGAGCATCTTCTAAATGTTGCATTTTGAAGACATTTTTGGACCTTCTATCAAGAATGGATTCCATTAGAAGCACCTTGAAAAACATGTAAGGCCTTTGTTCATCAATTTTTGAAAACACCTAATCAAAGTAAGTTTAGCAAATTTAATATTTCAAATTTTGCATTCTATCTACTCCATTGGTCGTAGCTGACATTTTTTGTTTTGTTTTGTGTAGGTCAGAAAATAATTTCTCTAGAATCACTTTCTGGACTCTTGGAATCAATGGAATACATTTTAGAAATCACTGTATGCCCCAATTGGATGGTAAGTATTACCTACACCATTCAATCACTGGTTTATAGCTATGAATGTAGATTATATGCAATCATCTTGTGTCAGAAAGCTGAGAGGCTTTACATTGAGATTGCATTTTTATTACTACAAGCTAATCTGTTTCATTTTTTTAGTTAGAAAAATGAAGGAAAGTCCTCGATCCAGGAATACCCCCTTTGTAGTTATTGAAATATGTTATTCTCAGGCCAATTATGGAAAGAAGGTCATGTTCAACTGCTCGGCTGTTCTTGTGCAATGCCCACACATTTCACAATGATAAAAAAGTAAAAGCTCTTGTAAAAGAGTTGTTTTACTGCATTGTTGTGAAACTATGCATGCACATAGCTATGAGCAATAATTGTTTGCGCATTCCATGAGACATAGCATGGTTGCTGCATTTTCTACAGGAATCTTGGATGTGTTGTTCCATTTTTGACAAAAGGGCATCTTCTAAATGTTGGACTGCGAGGACATTTTGGATCTTCCATCTAGAAAAGATTACCTCAGAAGAGCCTTGAAGAAAATGTGTGGATTTATTGATCATTTTCTTTGAAAACTCCAAATCAAAGTAAGTAGGACAAATGTAATATTAAATGTTTGGAATTAATCTACCCTGTTTGTCCTAACTGATATGATTTTTGTACTTTTTTTGTAGGTCAGGAAAATCCTTACCTGGAAGCTTTTTGTGGACTCTTGGAATCCTTTGAAGACATTGCAGAATTCAGGTCATACTCCAATTGTGTGGTAAGCATTTGTTCAAGAACTCTATCACATTTTCAAAGCTTTAAATGTAGACAATATGCAATCATCATGTGTCAGAAAGCTGAGAGGCTATACACTGAGATTGCATTTTTATTACTACAATCTAATCTGTTCTGTTTCAGTTAAAAAACAATAGACCATCCTCGATCCAAGCAACATGGTCTTTGCAGTCGCTGAAATCTGATATCCTCAGGGCAATTAGGGTAAGAAATACTTGTTCAACTGCTTGGTTGTTCCTGTGCAATACCCACACATTTTACAATGATAAATACAGTAAACGCTCTTGTCAAAGATTTGTTTTTACTGCATTGTTGTGAAATCATGTGCATGCACAGAGCCTGGGGTGTAAATTTCTTGCGTATTGCATGGGCCATGGAATGGTTGATGCACGTTTCAGAAGAACCATAGAAAAATTCTTCCTTCCTGGACACATGAGCTTCATCTAAGTGTTGCATTTTGAGGACATTTTTGGACCTTCTATCAAGAATGGATTCCACTAGAAACACCTCGAAGGACATGTGAGGCCTTTGTTCATCAATTTTTGGAAAACACCTAATCAAAGTAAGTTTAACAAATTTAATATTTCAAGTTTTGCATTCTATCAACTCCATTGGTGGCAGATGACATTTTTTGTTTTGTTTGGTGTAGGTCAGAAAATAATTTCTCTAGAATCACTTTCTGGACTCTTGGAATCAATGGAATACATTTTAGAATTCACGGTATGCCCCAATTGGATGGCAAGTATTATCTACACCAGGGTTCCCCAACTCCAGTCCTCAAGGCCCACCAACAGGTCATGTTTTCAGGATTTCCTTAGTATTGCACAGGTGATAATTCCATCATCAGCACAGGCAATAGTTACATCACCTGTGCAATACTAAGGAAATCCTGAAAACATGACCTGTTGGTGGGCCTTGAGGACTGGAGTTGGGGAACCCTGATCTACACCATTCAATCACTGGTTTATAGCTATGAATATAGATTATATGCAATCATCATGTGTCAGAAAGCTGAGAGGCTTTACTTTGAGATTGCATTTTTATTACTACAATCTAATCTGTTGTGTTTCAGTTAAAAAGCAAAAGACCATCCTCGATCAAAGGAATATTCTCTTTGCAGTCACTGAAATCTGATATCCTCAGGGCAATTAGTGTAAGAAATACTTGTTCAACTGCTTGGTTGTTCCTGTGCAATACCCGCACATTTTACAATGATAAATACAGTAAAAGCTCTTGTCAAAGATTTGTTTTTACTGCATTGTTGTGAAATCGTGTGCATGCACAGAGACTGGGGAGTAAATTACTTGCGAATTGCATGGGCCATGGAATGGTTGATGCACGTTTCAGAAGAACCATAGAAAAAATATTCCTTCCTGGACACACGAGTATCTTCTAAGTGTTGCATTTTGAAGACATTTTTGGACCTTCTATCAAGAATGGAATCCATTAGAAACACCTTGAAGGACATGTGAGGCCTTTTTTCATCAATTTTTGGAAAACACCTAATCAAAGTTTAACAAATGTAATATTTCAAGTTTTGCATTCTATCTACTCTATTGGTTGTAGCTGACATTTTTTGTTTTGTGTAGGTTCAGAAAATAATTTCTCTACAATCACTTTCTGGACTCTTGGAATCAATGGAATTCATTTTAGAATTCACGGTATGCCCCAATTGGATGGGGCATACCTACACCATTCAATCACTGGTTTATAGCTATGAATGTAGATGATATGCAATCATCATGTGTCAGAAAGCTGAGAGGCTTTACACTGAGATTGCATTTTTATTACTACAAGCTATTCTTGATCCAGGAATACCCCCTTTGTAGTTATTCAAATATGTTATTCTCGGGCTAATTATGGAAAGAAGGTCATGTTCAACTGCTCGGCTGTTCTTGTGCAATGCCCACACATTTCACAATGATAAAAAGAGTAAAATCTCTTGTCAAAAAGTTGGTTTACTGCATTGTTGTGAAACTATGCATGCACATAGCTATGAGCAATAATTGTTTGCGCATTACATGAGGCATAGCATGGTTGCTGCATTTTCTAGAAGAACCTTGGATGTGTTGTTCCATTTTTGACAAAAGGGCATCTTCTAAATGTTGGACTGGGAGGACATTTTGGATCTTCCATCTAGAAAAGATTACCTCAGAAGAACCTAGAAAAATGTGTGTGCATTTATTGATCATTTTCTTGGAAAACTCCAAATCAAAGTAAGTAGGACAAATGTTATAATTGAATGTTTGGATTTAATCTACCCTATTTGTCCTAACTGATTTTTTTTACTTTTTTTGTAGGTTAGGACAATCTTTACCTGGAAGCTTTTTGTGGACTCTTGGAATCCTTGAAAGTTATTGTAGAATTCAGGTCATATTCCAATTGGGTGGTAAGCATCTGCTCAAGAACTATATCACATTTTCAAAGCTTTAAATATAGACAATATGCAATCATCATGTGTCAGAAAGCTGAGAGGATTTACATTGAGATTGCATTTTTATTACTACAATCTAATCTGTTGTGTTTCAGTTAAAAAATAAAAGACCATCCTCTATCCAAGCAACATGCTCTTTGCAGTCACTGAAATCTGATATCCTCAGGGCAATTAGGGTAAGAAATACTTGTTTTACTGCTTGGTTGTTCCTGTGCCTTACCCACACATTTTTCGATGATAAATACAGTAAAAGCTCTTGTCAAAGATTTGTTTTACTGCATTTTTGTGAAATCATGTGCATGTATAGAGCCTAGGGATTAATTTTTATGCATATTGCATGGGCCATGGAATGGTTGATGCACTTTTCAGAAGAACCATTGAAAAATTCTTCCTTCTTTGACACACGAGCGTCTTCTAAGTGTTGCATTTTGAGGACATTTTTGGACCTCCTATCAAGAATGGATTCCATTAGAAACACCTTGAAGGACATGTGAGGCCTTTGTTCATCAATTTTTGGAAAACATTTAATTAAAGTAAGTTTAACAAATGTAATATTTCAAGTTTTGCATTCAATCTACTCCATTGGTCGTAGCTGACATTTTTTGTTTTGTGTAGGTTCAGAAAATAATTTCTTTAGAATCACTTTCTGGACTCTTGGAATCAATGGAATACATTTTAGAAATCACGGTATGCCCCAATTGGATGGTAGGTATTACCTACACCATTCAATCACTGGTTTATAGCTATGAATGTAGATGATATGCAATCATCATGTGTCAGAAAGCTGAGAGGCTATACACTGAGATTGCATTTTTATTACTACAAGCTATTCTTTTTCATTTTTTTAGTTAGAAAAATGAAGGAGAGTCCTCGATCCAGGAATACCCCCTTTGTAGTTATTGAAATATGTTATTCTCGGGCCAATTATGGAAAGAAGGTCATGTTTAACTGCTCGGCTGTTCTTGTGCAATGCCCACACATTTCACATTGATAAAAAGTAAAAGCTCTTCTAAAAGAGTTGTTTTACTGCATTGTTGTGAAACTTTGCATGCACAAAGCAGTGAGCAATAATTGCTTGCGCATTCCATGAGACATAGCATGGTTTCTGCATTTTCTAGAAGAACCTTGCATGGGTTGTTCCATTTTTGACAAAAGAGCATCTTCTAAATGTTGGACTGCGAGGACATTTTGGATCCTCCATCTAGAAAAGATTACTTCAGAAGAACCTTGATGAAAATGTGTGGATTTATTGATCATTTTCTTGGAAAACTCCAAATCAAAGTACGGTAAGTAGGACAAATGTAGTATTAAATGTTTGGAATTAATCTACCCTGTTTGTCCCAACTGATATGATTTTTTTACTTTTTTTGTAGGTCTGGAAAATCCTTACCTGGAAGCTTCTTGTGGACTCTTGGGATCCTTGGAAGACATTGCAGAATTCAGGTCATACTCCAATTGTGTGGTAAGCATTTGCTCAACAACTCTATCACATTTTCAAAGCCAAATGTAGACAATATGCAATCATCATGTGTCAGAAAGCTGAGAGGCTATGCACTGAGATTCTATTTTTATTACTACAATCTAATCTGTTCTGTTTCAGTTAAAAAACAAAAGACCATTCTCGATCCAAGCAACATGCTCTTTGCAGTCGCTGAAATCTGATATCCTCAGGCCAAATAGGGTAAGAAATACTTGTTCAACTGTTTGATTGTTCCTGTGCAATACCCACACATTTTACAATGATAAATACAGTAAAAGCTCTTGTCAAAGATTTGTTTTACTGCATTTTTGTGAAATCATGTGCATGTATAGAGCCTAGGGCGTAATTCTTATGCATATTGCATGGGCCATGGAATGGTTGATGCACTTTTCAGAAGAACCATTGAAAAATTCATCCTTCTTTGACACACGAGCATCTTCTAAGTGTTGCATTTTGAGGACATTTTTGGACCTCCTATCAAGAATGAATTCCATTAGAAACACCTCGAAGGACATGTGAGGCCTTTGTTCATCAATTTTTTGGAAAACATTTAATTAAAGTAAGTTTAACAAATTTAATATTTCAAGTTTTGCATTCTGTCTACTCCATTGGTCGTAGCTGACATTTTTTGTTTCGTTTTGTGTAGGTCAGAAAATAATTTCTCTACAATCACTTTCTGGACTCTTGGAATCAATGGAATACATTTTAGAATTCAAGGTATGCCCCAATTGGATGGTAAGTATTACCTACACCATTCAATCACTAGTTTATAGCTATGAATGTAGATTATATGCAATCATCATGTGTCAGAAAGCTAAGAGGCTTTACATTGAGATTGCATTTTTATTACTACAAGCTAATCTGTTTCATTTTTTTAGTTAGAAAAATGAAGGAGAGTCCTCGATCCAGGCAATACCACTTTGTAGTTATTGAAATATGTTATTCTCAGGCCAATTATGGAAAGAAGGTCATGTTTAGTGTTGAGCCACCCCCGTAGTGTTTGAGTTCGGTTCGGTTCGTCGAACACCCGTATGTTCGCCGAACAGTTCGTAACTGTTCGTCGAACACCTTCGAACACCGTTAAAACCAATGGCAGGCAAACAAAAACACATAGACATACATAGAAAACACATGGAAAACACTTCAAAGGTGTCCAAAAGCTGACAAACTGCTCAGAAGACACAACTAACACATGGAAAAGTGACAAGTACATATAGTCATGCGAAAAGAAAAGAGGTGGAGGAGTAAAAGGAGGGGGAGACACAGATATAGGCATGTCATGCCCTTCTAAAACCAAAAAAGTGCGAAGCCGACACGGCCAGTCCGTTCCTGCCCGTGCGACCTCCGTGTCGCCGGGTTTGTGCCAGAGATGCGGTGGACCCTGACAGCCAGCCCCCCTCTCCCAATACTGGTGCCTGTCTGCTGGTGGGTCGAGCGAGCCCCCCTGCGGTGGAGCCAGGTCTAATCTTTTTAATTTAAATTGTCTCTCTAATTTGAATGAGTACACTTTAAATTCTTTTACAAGGATCTATTGGAGGGCAAGTCTCATGCCAGCAGCCGTGGTAATTCCAGCTCCAGTAGCGTCCACTAAAGCTGCTGCAGTTAAAAAGCTTTTATCAGGATCGAGCTTGGTGGTCCACCGCAAGGCGTCCTACCGCCAGTCCCAGCCCCTGTGCCTTGGGGTGCCTCCCCGATGCTCTTCACTGAGTGTCCCGGGGGCCCGAACCATTTCCTTTGAAAAAATTAAGTGTCCAAACTACAGGTGGTGTAGCTTGCTTAACAGCTGGGTTAATCCGCTGACTAGCAGACACTGCTACTAGGCCCAAAGTATTGCTTGGGCTAGATGCAGTTAAAAATTTGTAATTAGACACTCTCGTTGGATGCTGAGAAAGCATTCCATAGAGTCTCCTGGCACGCCATATATTATTCTCTTAAAAAGCTTGGGGTAGGGGACCCTTTTATAGCCAAAATCATGGCCCTGTATCGCAATCCGTCTGCTAGGCTGAAGATAAATGGAACATTATCATCACCTTTCATAATCACCAATGGGACAAGGCAGGGATGTCCTCTGTCCCCTCTCTTATACATCCTAGTGATGGAGCACCTGCTCTCATCAATTCACGATAACCCCAATATTAGGGGGATTGAGGTGGGAGGCACCGAGTACAAGTGCTCTGCATTTGCTGATGATGTCCTAGTATATATCACTCAACCACATATATCCATCACTGCTGTTATGGCTGAAATAGATCACTTTGGTACATGGTCAAATTTTAAAATCAATGCAGCGAAGTCTGAGGCCCTCGATGTCTCCCTCCCCAAATCCATACAGGATTCCATCCAGTCCAACTTTCCCTTTGCCTGGCGCTCACAGGGTATCAAATACTTAGGAATTCGTATTCATAGAGACCTCTCCCGTCTATTTTATCTTAATTTTGGGCCCTTTACTGAACAACTCCATAGAGATCTTACTTCTTGGCCGGTGAAGGATTTTTCCTGGTTCGGCAGAATAAATATACTAAAAATGAACGTCCTACCTAAACTCTTATACCTCTTCCAAACCATTCCCGTGGTAATTCCCTCAAATTTTTGGAAAAGACTACTCAGTAGCTTTTGCAGATTTATCTGGGCAAGTGGGCGTCCACGCATTCGGGGGGACGTTCTGATCAGACACAAACAAAAGGGGGGCCTTAGCCTTCCGGATTGTCGAAGGTATTACATGGCAGCAGTACACGCTAGAATCCTGGACTTCTTCCATCATTCGGAAGGGAAATTGTGGGTCAAAATAGCTCAATCCATTTGTCCTAAAGCTCTTACCACTCTCCCATGGTGCGCCCATTTAATTGTCCCCTCTCTTGGCCTCGTGTCATATAGTACTTATGCCACTGCTTTGGTTTTGAGATTCCAAAAAAAAAGCTTATCCTCAATCGACCCCCAGGGCCCCTTGCTCCCGATTTCAGATAATCCAGATTTCCCACCAGGACTATCTGCAAATAGATTTCTCGGTTCAAATAAATCCCATCCGATATTATTTTCTCATGTCATCTCCAATACTTCGCTGCTCCCCCTCAATGACTTGTTACAGGGAAGAGCCACTTCCCCGAAGGCTAATTTTGAATATAGCCAGATACAACACTTCTATTCAACTGTGAAGAAGCGCACACATCTTCATAGAGATCTCACAAACTTTGAAAAATTGAGCCTATCATTGTCACCCCCTACACACTCCATCTCCCTACTGTATAATCTCCTCATTGCCCAGGTAACTGACAATAGGCCAGGATTCTGCAGTGTATGGGAAAGGGAGCTGGGGAAGTCCTTCTCTGACTCACAATGGGATAAATGTTTCTTCCTAACACATAAAACCTCAATAGAGTCCAAAGCTCAGGAAACCTCCTTCAAAATTAACTCTAGATGGTACCGGGTACCAGCAGTCCTTCATAGATGGTATCCAGTGGTCTCAGATAGATGTTGGAGATGTGGGGAAGGGGAAGGGACAATGTCACACATATGGTGGGCATGCCCTATAATAAATGCATTTTCGGCAAAGGTGGCTCCCATGATTGAGAAAATAACTGGTTTGACTATCCCTAATACGCCAGAAGCCCTCCTTTTATCAATGTTACCAATAAGTAAACGTAGTTATAAAAGGTCATCAATAGGCTACCTAATACAGATGGCTAAGAATGTCATTCCAGGACACTGGGAAAGAGAAGACCCACCCACTGTGGAGGAATGGTTTGCAGAGATCTCCCTCCTTAATAGGATGGAGCATCTGATTGCCATCTCACCGGCTGATGTTGATAGATACTGTGTGATTTGAAGGGATTGGATTGATTTGCAAAACTCTGATGCCTACCATCTAGCCCCCAACTAAAGTTATCCGTGATGTCGGCACAACAATGATCATAATCGCACTCTATTGATTGGTTGTCTGCCGTGGTTCGCTCCCTCTCTCTCTATCTTTCATATGGAAAAATACATGCTTGATCTGGATATTGATGGAAAACCCTCCCTGTACCCCCCTATGTACTGTCGTTATGCATAGATTTATAGTTATACTACCCCTTTTACTATGTATATTGTATTTTCTTGTACTTTTTCAACACAAAAATAAAAAAAAACTTGAATTTGAAAAAAAAAATTGTAATTAGATCTACAGGCGGTGGCTACTCCGCTGACTAGCAGACACTGAAGCTTTGGAGCAGACCTCTGATTCCCAGGTTATAGTATGAGTAAACAGCTCTTCAGACTCAACCATCTGTGTTACCCCAAGCCATAGTGTATGTAGTTTCTTACGGTTAAAAGGGGGGGGGGATACCCGACCCACCTGGAATTGACGAAGGCAACGTCATGTAAAACACAGCAAGGGGACTCCAAAAAGAGTCTCCATTTTTTCCCAAAATTGTGGCACAGACACCACTTAAGTGGCATCAATTGTCCCAGAGTTGCTTAAAATGGTTGGTGAGGTTATTTTCCAAAATCCTCAAGCTTTTAGTCTCCCCACAATGACACAGGTGGGGCAGATGGTGGTTGTCCCGGCCCGCTAGGCCGCATTATAGCACAGTGAGCTTCGCACTGCAACTTATGCTTCATATCCGTGTGACGGTTCATGCATGAAGTACTCAAACTATGGATTTTTTGGCCTCTACTTAGCTTTTGGTGACAAATGTTACAGATAACACGAGTTGGGTCATCCTTATCGATCTGAAAAAATGCACAGGCTATGCAAGGTTTAGAGCCCATGCGACTCTGCTACTAGCAATACTATCAAATGATTGGCTGGGTTAGATGCAGAGCGTCTGGGTTTGGTTGGGGGTCCCCACAGTCTGCCTAGGCTAGATGCAGTTAAAAATTATTATTAGATACACAGGCGGTGCAGCTTGCTTCGCAGCTGGGCTAATACGCCCAAAGTATTGGTAGACTCTATACTAAATAAGGAAGGATTCACTGACTGTGGTGTCCCCTCCGTGGGCCGTGGCGATTGGTGGAGATTTGGTGGATGATTATAGGAGAAAGCTCCTTAATAGAGAAAGTTGGTGGATTTATACTTTAAATACACTTGTACCAGCGGGTTTAAACATCAGACATGATTTGATGTATCATTATGAATGATCATTTATAGATTATTATTATATATATGTTCCTTTTTTCTTCTTTTCTTTTTCTTTTGGATTATTTACATTTATATGCATTGTTTCTATGCTATACGATTTTAACATGGTATGTGTGTTTAAATTTCTGATTAACTCAGCCTTGAACAGGTGCATAGCAGGACATGACCTATAAATACCACTTCCTTGCTGTTTTTTTGCTATGCAATGATTAAGAACCTTTAGTTCGAAAGGCGTTTGCTGTTCTTCTCCAAGGTGGACTTTTAAAATATTTTTTGTATGACCCAATAAAAAGTGGATTTTAGAAGATTTGTTCAGCTGGATCTTCCTGGTTCCTCATGTTCGTCTGGTAGCACTCCTGGCTCCATGCTGTTGATCTTCTAGGTGGGTGAGCTGATTTTTTCCTTTCTTTTTCTGCCATGTGACGATTGGTCATCCACTTTTGCTGCCCCTTACTCAACGAATTCACAAACATCTCGCGTCGGTTTGGAGTCCCATTATGGCCAACCAAAAACAGGCCCCACAACTAAAAAAAAATCGTTCTTAGGCATCGAAATCGACACCACAGCAAGGTTGTTCCGCCTCCCATGGGAAAAAATACACCTGATCTAGGTTTTTTGCGCAGTATGGAAAGTA
Source organism: Phyllobates terribilis (assembly GCF_046119375.1). Taxonomy (NCBI): domain Eukaryota; kingdom Metazoa; phylum Chordata; class Amphibia; order Anura; family Dendrobatidae; genus Phyllobates; species Phyllobates terribilis. The sequence continues at coordinate 88,915,023 of NW_027362769.1, forward strand.
ACACTACAGCAGATGCAAGTATTACTAGGTCTCCTCGGGTTTGCGAGCCGGGTGATGCCAGTCGGAAAGGTTTTTTCTCTTCATTTATCGCCCGCAGCAAAAGGGGCATCTAAACCGAGTCATACAATCAGAATCAGCAGGCAGCTACGGGCAGACTTAGAGGTGTGGAAAACCTTCTTATAATCATTCAACGGTCACACGTTCTTTATGTCAGCAGAACAGTCCAACATTCAACTAAGATTATTCACCGGGGCGGCAGAATCAGGCGGATATGCAACGATACTAAATAACCAATGGTGCACAAGCTTATGGCCTCCGTATTGGGCAGAACAAGTGCTGACAAAAAAACAGACAGTCCTGGAACTGTTTCCAATAGTGGTAGCAATAGAAAAATGGGGCGCGCGCCTGGCTAACAAAAATATACTCTTCATAACAAAAAACACCAGCCCAGCACACTTCATTAATAATATGGCATCATCGTCTCTCCCAGTGTTAGGCCTGCTACGCTGGCTAGCATTCCTGTGCCTAAAACACAATGTATGGGTCCGCGCTAGCCACGATGCTGAGGGGTCTAACGCTGCTGCTAACGCTTTATCACAATTCAATTGGCAGATTTTCACAGAGCTCCTCCTCAACGCCCACCCATCAGGCAACAGTTGCCCAGCCTCCCTATGGGATCTAGTGGAGAATAGTTGATGCCATTAATCAGAGCGTCAGTTGCCCCGTCGATGTGGCAAGCATACAGTAAGGCATGGAAACAGTGGACACGACTAGTAGCAGGCAGATGGGTTGACTAATGTGAACAAGCCAGATTACAAGTCACCATAGAATTTCTCCACCAGCTAATGATGAGGGGCATATCAGGGGCGTCAGCGCAGCGGTGGCTGACCGGAGTAGCATTTCACTTCCAACTACTGAATTGGGGACATGTGACAAAGAGATTCATCATCAGACAATCCATAAAAGGGTGGAAAAGGGGTCAGCCAAGTCCGGAGTGTAGACGTCCCGTCCCATGTCACTAAAACTGATTTCTCACATCATATCCCTAACACCATTAACATGATACTCACAATTCGAAGCAACACTACTGTCTGCTGTATTTGCGATCGCCTTCGGGGCGCTATGCATAAGCGAATTAGTCCCTCAATCCAAAATTAACACCAGTGGAGGCTTATTACACCAGGACGTAGTCATAGCCAATAATGCAATACGTCTACGCATACGCAAATCGAAAATGGTTCCAGAGGGCAGGGGCACTTGGGTACTTCTACAACCCACAAATGGTACGCTGAGTCGGGTAACAATAGTAAAAACATATATAACCATCAGATCACAAAGTAATTTCTTCCTATCACACATTGATGGAACGCCATTATCAAGATACCAGTTCCAAGCTATATTTAATAAATGCATAACATCGGAAGGGAATCACCCCAAAGATTATGGGACACACTCATTCCGCATAGGTACGGCCACGGAAGCAGCAAGAGCAGGACTGTCACAAACAGAAGTTCAGAGGATAGGGAGATGGCGATCCACGTGTTTGGCGAGATACATAAGACCGGACTTGTTATCCTAACGTGGTTTGTTTCTTTTACAGGTGACGCTAAGCCAACAGTGTAGGTGATAGGCCACTCGTATATATATTGTGCAGAAAAAAGGGCGAAAGTCCGCCCAGGCAGGAGGAAATTTGAGTTTCATAACACATATTTCAACTGGAGAGGTATTAGAGGCCTGCAATGGCCACAGGTACTAATGGAGGTAATCAAGGTAGGGAGAGAGGCAAGAGGTCCGGTCATCTTAGTTATACAGGCCGGGGGAAACGAGCTAGGTTATCACAAGAGCGCATAACTAATGGCAATAATGAAACTAGACACTGAGCGCTTCAGAGAATTTTTCACAAAAATAGTCAGAGATTGTGCCGAGAGCGGTATGGCAAGGTGCCCGAGACATCACGGCCATCGAACGGACAAGGCGGCTAATAAATATTTGGATGCCAAAATTTATAAGAGACAGAGGCGGACAACTGGAAGGAGGTAAAGCAGGCCTCATACGGCCCGACTGTGTTCACTTAATGGATATTGGACTGGACATATTCCTGTCAGGACTCCAGGACGGAGTGGAGCAAGTGTTAAGAGTGATGGATGGGGGTCAGAGTCCTGCATACAAGTACGCAGGATCCTCCGTGGCCTGGAAATAGAAAGGACATGTTGGAGAGTTACACTTGTTGGCCAACTTGCCGTTGTGGAGACTGGAGACACAGGGCATGCTGCAACAAGCTGAATTATTTTAGAAATAAAATGCCTTTCTAATGTAATGAGTATAAACAGTTAATAAAGCTGTGACCGATCCTCACCCATCCAGTTGTAAGAGTTACATGATTGTATTGTCAATGAAATGGGGGCGGTAGGGGGCTGAGTGTCTGGGTTTGGTTGGGGGTCACCACAGTCTGCCTAGGCTAGATGCAGTTAAAAATCATTATTAGATACACAGGCGGTGCAGCTTGCTTCGCAGCTGGGTTACTACGCTGACTAGCAGACACTGAAGCTTTGGAGCAGACCTCTGAGTAAACAGCTCTTCAGACTCAACCATCTGTGTTACCCCAAGCCATAGTGTATGTAGTTTCTTACGGTTAAAAGGGGGGGGGAGACCCAACCCACCTGTAATTGACGATGCCAACGTCACGTAAAACACAGCAAGGGGACTCCAAAAAGAGTCTCCATTTTTTCCAAAAATTTGGGGCACAGACACCACTTAAGTGGCATCAATTGCCCCAGAGTTGCTTAAAAAGGTTAGTGAGGTGATTTTAACAAATCCTCAGGCTTTTACTCTCCCCAGGATGACAAAGGGGTAGAAAAGTCCTTGCGGATCCATGATTTGTTCATCTTTATGAACGTGAGTCTGTCTACATTGTCAGTGGACAGCCGCGTGCGCTTATCTGTCAGCACACCACCAGCAGCGCTGAACACACGTTCAGAGAGAACAAAAATTATTATTAATTTGAAAGCTGGTGGAGCTTAGTATAGATGGCCTAATAGAATGAGTACCACACACTGCTACTATGCCCAAAATTATTTTCCAGACAAGATGCAGCTAAAAATTATTAGTAATTTGAAAGCTGGTGGAGCTTAGTATAGATGGCCTAATAGAATGAGTACCACACACTGCTACTATACCCAAAATTATTTTCCAGACAAGATGCAGCTAAAAATTATTAGTAATTTGAAAGCTGGTGGAGCTTAGTATAGATGGCCTAATAGAATGAGTATCACACACTGCTACAGGCCCAAAATTATTTTCCAGGCTAGATGCAGCTAAAAATTATTATTAATTTGAAAACTTAAAACGGTTGGTGAGGTGATTTTAACAAATCCTCAAGCTTTTACTCTCCCCAGGATGACACAGGGGTAGAAAAGTCCCTGCGGATCCATGATTTGTTCATCTTTATGAACGTGAGTCTGTCTACATTGTCAGTGGACAGCCGCGTCCGCTTATCTGTCAGCACACCACCAGCAGCGCTGAACACACGTTCAGAGAAAACGCTGGCTGCGGGGCATGACAATATCTCCAAGGCGTGAGTGGTGAGCTCCGGCCATTTATCCAGATTGGAAGACCAAAAAGAGCAAGGGTCCAGTGACACAGTCATGGCTTCGATGTTCACTTGGAGATACTCCTGTACCATTGTCTCTAGGCGTTGACTATGTGTCTGACTTCTTGTCTCCTGTGGCCTTGCAAAGGATGGGCTAAAAAAGTGATGAAAGGATTCCGCAAAATTGCTGTTCCCAGCAGATACTGTGTTTCTGTTACGGTTTGAGTGCTGAAGACTCGACAGTCCCACGGTTGGCAAGTTAGAACTGTGAGATTCACTACGTGCACCACTGGTGTTTTGTGGAAAAGCACATGTAAGATTCTGCAACAGTCTCTGCTGATACTCCTGCATGCGTGAATCCCTTTGTATGGCAGGAATTATTTCGGCAAATTTACTTTTGTACTGGGGATCTAAGAGTGTGGCAACCCAGTAGTCAGGATTATTTCGAATTCTGAAAATTTGAGGGTCATGTTGCAGGTAGTGCAGCAAGAAGGCACTCATGTGTCTTGCGCATCCAGGAGCACCAAGTCCCTGTTGTGTTGGTGGCGAGGTAAGGATCATGCTTCCTTCCTCTGCCCTCTCTCCCCAACCTCGCACAACAGAAATGTGATCAAGGTCTCCCTTATCTGATGAGTCTTCCATGCCCATCGCCAGTTCGTCCTCCACTTCTTCCAGGGCTCCTGCACCTTCCTCACTAGTTTGGCTGCTACCATGCACCGTGATTAATCCCTCTCCCCCACCCTCCCATGCCTGCCGCCTTGGTGCTGCCGACCGTCTGGACCTTGCAGATGTTAGCCCTTCCACATACAACTCCTCCTCCTCTACTTCCTCCACCTCCTCTTGTCCCACCACCTGACTCCGAATTCTGTTTAACATGTGCTCCAGCATGTAAATCACCGGAATAGTCATGCTGATAATGGCATCGTCAGCACTAAACATCTCCGTCGCCATTTCAAAACTGTGCAGAAGGGTGCATAGGTCCCTGATCTGAGACCACTCCTCCAGCGTGATTTGCCCCACCTCTGGATTTCGTTGGGCCAGGCTATAAGTCAGAACATATTGCACCAGGGCTTGTCGGTGCTGCCACAGTCGTTGCAACATGTGCAGAGTTGAATTCCACCGTGTTGGCACATCGCATTTTAGCCGGTGAAGTGGCAGGCCCAACGACTTCTGTAGAGATGTAAGTCGCTGAGCTGCGGGATGCGAATGGCGGAAGTGAGCACACAACGACCGTGCCCTCTGCAAAAGGCCATCTAGTCCGGGATAGTGGGCTAAAAATTGCTGGACAACCAGGTTCAACACGTGAGCCATACCAGGCAAGTGTGTGACATTGCCCCGGCGAAGGGCCGCACCCTGGTTTGCAGCATTGTCGCACACGGCCTTCCCTGGTTGCTGGTCCAGTGGAGACAACCATTCATGAAACTGGTTCTCCAGAGCTGACCACAACTCCTCAGCTGTGTGACTCACATTTCCCAGACACTTCAAAGTAAAAACCGCCTGATGACGTTGAGCCCTGCTGCCAGCATAGTAAGGAGGTGTGCAGGATCCCTTCTGCGCAGTTAGAAAGCGGGTGGCATGACCAGACAGGCTTTGGGTGCAGGTGGAGGACCGAGAGGAGGTTGAGGAGGCAGAAGCAGTGGAGGAACTTCGAGATAAAGAGGATTGACGGACAACTCGTGGGGACGGCAAGACTTGGACAGCAGCCCCTTGTTCTGCTGTCACCATAGTTACCCAGTGCCCAGTCAGCGACATATAACGCCCCTGTCCATGCCTACTCGTCCAAGTGTCTGTGGTGAAATGCACCCTGTCACACACAGAGTTTCTCAAAGAAGCGGTGATGTTGTGTGCGACATGCTGGTGGAGCGCAGGCACACCTTTCTTTGAGAAGTAGTGCCGACTGGGCATCTGGTACTGGGGCACTGCGACGGACATAAGGTCTTGAAAATCCTCTATGTCCACCAGGCGGAAAGACAGCATTTCTGTAGCCAAGAGCTTGCAGATGGTGAAATTCAACCTCTTAGCTTTCTCATGACTAGGAGGAAATGGTCTTTTACTTGTCCACATCTGAGGGACCGAGGGCTGGCTGTTATGCTTAGACGGGGTTGAGTAGGGTATCCCCGGCAAACTGACGGTCTGTGAGGAAGATGCAGGCGGAAAAGTTAGGTTGCCTTGATCCAAAGGTGGTGCTCTCGTTGTCAGAGAGCGCTCAACACCAGCTGGTGTTTCCACTTCCAAATGAAATGATGACCTGCCAATCACACTGGCTGTTGCGGGTAAAGAGGTGGCAGGTCTGCGTCTCAAAACAGGTGTGACTGCTGTCCCCCCAGTCACAGAGGATGAAGAGGCCGCGGATGCACACGATGTGGCAGACGGTGGTTGGCCCGGCCCGCTAGGCAGCATTGTAGCACAGTGAGCTTCCCACTGCAACTTATGCTTCATATCCATGTGACGGTTCATGCATGAAGTACTCAAACTATGGATTTTTTGGCCTCTACTTAGCTTTTGGTGACAAATGTTACAGATAACATGAGTTGGGTCATCCTTATCGATCTGAAAAAATGCCCAGGCTATGCAAGGCTTAGAACCCATGCGACCTGAAGAGCCACCACGACTTGTGGTCAGAGGCAGAGTTGTGTTTGAGGATGCAGTTGGTGACGTGCTTCCAGTACTACGTCTCTGTCCAGGAAGGCGCAACCTGACCACTTCGTCACTAGCATCCTCCTCCACCTCCTCTGCTGACCTCATTGACTGGCTGACTGTGGGTTGACAGTAAGTGGGATCTGCAACCTCGTCATCATCACCCTGTGCGTTCTCACACCCGTCGTACTCAGAGCCAACCTCTTCCTGCCCTGACAAAAAACTCAAGTTGTCGCTCCAATCAGGTATTTGAGTCTCATCATCGTCTTCCTCATTGTCTCCACCAACAGGACTTACAGTTTGGGAACGAGGGTCTACATTATGCACAGTACCTTCTTCATCTGGTCCTGGATCCGACTCATAAAGATTCTGGGCATCAGTGCAGATCATTTCCTCGTCTGGATTCACAGAAGCTCTGGAGCCGACCTCTGATTCCCAGGCTATAGTATGAGTAAACAGCTCTGCAGACTCAACCATCTGTTCTACCCCATACTCAGATGGGCAGCTGGAGACTTGGGAGCTGTGAGGAAGCAAGTGCGATTGGGGTGACACCTCTGAGGACTGGAATATTTGTGATGTTGAAGTTGAGGTGGAGGAGAGCCTACTTAAAGGAGCACTTGATATCCATTGAAGCACCTGCTGTTTTTGTGCCTCATCTGGAATTTGCAGCGATGGGCGTGGCCGTAAGAAAGGGATCATATCACATTGTCCACTAAAAGAAGTAGACATCTTAGTTTGGCTGGAAGATGGTCTTTCTTCTGCAGATGTTACTGTTGCTTTAACACCTACCCCACGGACACAACCTTTCTTTCCCTTTCCAACACGCCTATTCCCCTTTCCACCAGCAGCAGGCCTTTTGCCACTCATTTTGGTGGTTAACTAATTGACAACTCTGGAGTTGTTTGCACAAAAAACGATGGATGGAAACCGAGCAGAGCTGAGTGGCCAAATTGTGGTACTAGCCCAAAAGGATTAGCTGGGTTAGAAGCAGTAAAACAATTTTATTAGATACACAGGTGGTGGAGCTTGGTATAAATGGCCTAATAGAATGAGTACCAAACACTGCTACAGGCCCAAAATTATTTTCCAGGCAAGATGCAGCTAAAAATTATTAGTAATTTAAAAGCTGGTGGAGCTTAGCATAGATGGCCTAATAGAATGAGTACCACACACTGCTACTATGCCCAAAATAATTTTCCGGGTTAGATGCAGCTAAAAATTATTAGTAATTTGAAAGCTGGTGGAGCTTAGTATAGATGGTCTAATAGAATGAGTACCACACACTGCTACTATGCCCAAAATTGTTTTCCGGGCTAGATGCAGCTAAAAATTATTATTAATTTGAAAGCTGGTGGAGCTTAGTATAGATGGCTTAATAGAATGAGTACCACACACTGCTAATATGCCCAAAATTATTTTACAGGCAAGATGCAGCTAAAAATTATTATTAATTTCAAAGCTGGTGGAGCTTGGAATAGATGGCCTAATACAATGAGTACCACACACTGCTACTATGCCCCAAATTATTTTCCGGGCTAGATGCAGCTAAAAATTATTATTAATTTCAAAGCTGGTGGAGCTTGGTAAAGATGGCCTAATACAATGAGTACCACACACTGCTACTATGCCCAAAAGGTTTTACTTGGCTAGGTGCTGTAAAAAATTTATATTACATACACAGGTGGTGTAGCTTGCAACGCAGATAAGCTACTCCACTGAGTAACACACACTGCAAGAGGCCCAAAAGGATTTGCTTTGCTAGATTTAGCCAAATGCTGTGAAAAACACTTGCACAGCACTAAAACAGACCTGCCTGGCAAAAGTGATAGGAACTGATGTAACCTAGCCCTCAAAAGGGCTGGGATTACAACTAGTCACTACTCCCAAAGTATCTGTCTATTTAAGAGCATAGACCTGTCTGCTAAAAGTGCTAGGAACTGCTGTAACCTAGCCCTCAAAGGGGCTGCAATTACAAACTAGTCCCTACTCCCTAAACCTTTCTGTCTATTTAAGAGAAAATTTGCTTGCAATTCAGTTACGCAATATAGCGCTAACAGCAGCAGCAGTGCCGTCTAACACTCAGCTGCAGCAGTGAGAAAATGGTGGCGACAGGGAAAATGGGTGGGTCTTATAGGGCAAGGACATGTGACATACACAGCCAATGACACATGCCCTTGCTTGTGTGAAAAAAAGCACTTCGCTCCATGTGTGCGCTGCAGATAGGCTGACAGACTGCACCTCCCCACTGTAAATGCGGGAAAGAGAGAAAAAAATGGAGATCTTCATTATTTCTGCAGAGATCCATCCCATGCCCCTCCCCCCCGCCCCGCTGTACACTCAAACTGCGTATTAACATTGATTATCAGCATTACTGTGAAAAAATCCAGTTATGATTTTGGTGCACGAACAGTTATTGAACATAACCTCGAACAGCCGGATTTTTTTCAAATTGTTCGGGTTCGTCGAACAGCTCGAACACCGCCCAAAACAGCTCGAATTTGAGATTGGCGAACAGTTCGATTCGAACACCGCTCATCTCTAGTCATGCTCAACTGCTCAGCTGTTCTTGTGCAATGCCCACACATTGATGAAAAGAGTAAACCCGACGCGCACGTTTCGCATTAGCTTCTTCGGGAAACGTGCGAGTCGGGACAGGAAGCAGGAGAGTTCACATCGGTATGGGATACTTTTGATGATCTAACTGTTAATTATTTATTATGTGTTGACATCAATGTTCGATACTCCACTTTTCATCGGAGGATTCACTTTGGTAATTGGCATGTCAGTTAGAGGGGAACCATGTATATTTGGCTGTGTTAGTTTATGTGCATAAGGCACGAGAACACCGTTGTTTCCCTCACCTGACATGCCGTTGTCTGTGATTTACCCCGTTATGTGGAATATATAGGTCCACTTTGGTGTTCCTTTGTTTTTCATTGATTGATCAAATCATGTTGGAATGCTATTGATTGTATTTACAAATAGTACTGTTGTGGAGATATTTTCCACCATGAAATTTTGATGAAGTACAATTTAGCCCTATATGCATTATTTTTCATCTGATATCACTCCCAAAGATTAAAAAGTTCCTACTGTGTATTCCATTGATTGGTACCTTTCCCCTTTTATCTTTTTTAGTTATTTTTAAACATGTTTCAAATAAAATATTCATTTTAATACTTCTTTTGTTACTCCTTTTTTACTTGGTGATTATTATACACCTTTGTAAAAATCTGTATTTATAATTGATATTGGGAGTACTATTATTTCATTATATATTTGGACTACTTATGTGAAAAGTCTTCTAAATGTTGCATTTTGAAGACATTTTTGGACTTTCTATCAAAAATGGATTCCATTAGAAACACCTCAAAGGACATGAGGCATTTGTTCATCAATCTTTGGAAAACACCTAATCAACGTGAGTGTAAAAAATTTAATATTTCAATATTTGAATTCTATCTAATCCGTTTCTCCAAGCTGACATTTTTTGTTTTGTTTTGTGTAGGTCAGAAAATAATTTCTCTGGAAGCACTTTCTGGACTCTTGGAATCAATGGAATACATTATAGAATTCACAGTATGCCCCAATTGGATGGTAAGTATTACCTAAACAACTCAATCACGTGTTTATAGTTATGAATGTAGATGATATGCAATCATCATGTGTCAGAAAGCTGAGAGGCTTTACATTGAGATTGCATTTTTATTACTACAAGCTAATCTGTTTCATTTTTTTAGTTAGAAAAATGAAGGAGAGTCCTCGATCCAGGCAATACCCCTTTGCAGTTATTGAAATATGTTATTCTCAGGCCAATTATGGAAAGAAGGTCATGTTCCATAATTGGCCTGAGGTCATGTGTGGGCATTGCTCGGCTGTTCTTGTGCAATGCCCACACATTTCACAATGATAAAAAAAGTAAATGCTCTTGTCAAAGAGTTGTTTTACTGCATTGTTGTGAAACTATGCATGCACATAGCTATGAGCAATAATTGTTTGCGCATTCCATGAGATATAGCATGGTTGCTGCATTTTCTAGAAGAACCCTGGATGGGTTGTTCCTGTTATGATCTGCAACATAAACTAAGGAAAGATAGGGGAAAGCTGTCCCTACAGTAAGACTAAGCTGAATCCCTACGATGTAGCGGGCTGCCTGTTCCTTGTGAACAGACCTGCCTTCGTCCTCGGCTAGTCTGAAAGAAGACCTATAGAATTAAGGGAGGGGTCCCTAAATGAACTAAGGACTGGGACAAAAATGGGACACCTCCTAAACAGAAGTTGTTGCAGAGCACAAAGACAAACTAACAAAAAGTAGTAAAGGTCCCAGAGGACCAAGCGAACTAGAAAGAGATAGGCACCGAAGCACCTGGCTAGAGAGACAGTCAAACAACACTGAAGTCCAGCAAAGCCAGAAGGGCGGAGCTGGAATATATAGGCAGACGGTCACGTGACCGCAAACACAAGATAGAAAAAACTAACAAGAGGGTTCTAACAGTTCCATTTTTGACAAAAGAGCATCTTCTAAATGTTGGACTGTGAGAACATTTTGGACCCTCCAACAAGAAGAGATTACAACAGAAGGACCTTGAAGATAATGTGTGGATTTATTGATCATTTTCTTGTAAAACTCCAAATGAAAGTAAGTAGGACAAATGTAATAATTAAATGTTTGGATTTAATTTTCTCAATCTACCTTATTTGTCCTAACTGATAAGTTTCTTTTTACTTTTTTTGCAGGTCAGGAAAATCTTTACCTGGAACCTTTTTGTGGACTCTTGGAATCCTTGGAAGATATTGTAGAATTCAGGTCATACTCCAATTGGGTGGTAAGCATTCGCTCATAAACTCTATCACATTTTCAAAGCTTTAAATATAGACAAAATGCAATCATCATGTGTCAGAAAGCTGAGAGGCTTTACATTGAGATTGCATTTTTATTACTACAATCTAATCTGTTGTGTTTTAGTTAAAAAACAAAAGACCATTCTCGATCCAAGCAACCTGCTCTTTGCAGTCGCTGAAATCTGATATCCTCAGGGCAATTAGGGTAAGAAATTCTTGTTCAACTGCTTGGTTGTTCCTGTGCAATACCCACACATTTTACAATGATAAATACAGTAAAAGCTCTTGTCAAATATTTGTTTTTACTGCATTGTTGTGAAATCATGTGCATGCACAGAGCCTGGGGTGTAAATTTCTTGCGTATTGCATGGGCCATGGAATGGTTGATGCACGTTTCAGAAGAACCATAGAAAAATTCTTCCTTCCTGGACACACGAGCTTCTTCTAAGTGTTGCATTTTGAGGACATTTTTGGACCTTCTATCAAGAATGGATTCCACTAGAAACACCTCGAAGGACATGGGAGGCCGCTGTTCATCAATTTTTGGAAAACACCTAATCAAAGTAAGTTTAACAAATTTAATATTTCAAGTTTTGCATTCTGTCTACTCCATTGGTCGTAGCTGACATTTTTTGTTTTGTTTTGTGTAGGTCAGAAAATAATTTCTCTAGAATCACTTTCTGGACTCTTGGAATCAATGGAATACATTTTAGAAATCACGGTACGCCCCAATTGGATGGTAAGTATTACCTACACCATTCAATCACTGGTTTATAGCTATGAATGTAGATGATATGCAATCATCTTGTGTCAGAAAGCTGAGAGGCTTTACATTGAGATTGCATTTTTATTACTACAAGCTAATCTGTTTCATTTTTTTATTTCGAAAAATGAAGGAGAGTCCTCGAACCAGGCAATACCCCCTTTGTAGTTATTAAAATATGTTATTCTCAGGCCAGTTATGGAAAGAAGATCATGTTCAATTACTTGGCTGTTCTTGTGCAATGCCCACACATTTCACAATGATAAAAAAGTAAAAGCTCTTGTCGAAGAGTTGTTTTACTGCATTGTTGTGAAACTATGCATGCACATAGCTATGAGCAATAATTGTTTGCGCATTCCATGAGACATAGCATGGTTTCTGCATTTTCTAGAAGAACCTTGGATGGGTTGTTCCATTTTTGACAAAAGAGCATCTTCTAAATGTTGGACTGCAAGGACATTTTGGATCCTCCATCTAGAAAAGATTACCTCAGAATAACCTTGAAGAAAATGTGTGGATTTATTGATCATTTTCTTGGAAAACTCCAAATCAAAGTAAGTAGGACAAACGTAATATTAAATGTTTGGAATTAATCTACCCTGTTTGTCCTAACTGATATGATTTTTTTACTTTTTTTGTAGGTCAGGAAAATCCTTACCTGGAAGCTTTTTGTGGACTCTTGGAATCCTTGGAAGACAATGCAGATTTCAGGTCATACTCCAATTGTGTGGTAAGCATTTGCTCAAGAAATCTATCACATTTTCAAAGCTTTAAATTTAGACAATATGCAATCATCATGTGTCAGAAAGCTGAGAGGCTATACACTGAGATTGCATTTTTATTACTACAATCTAATCTGTTCTGTTTCAGTAATAAAACAAAAGACCATTCTCGATCCAAGCAACATGCTCTTTGCAGTCGCTGAAATCTGATATCCTCAGGCCAATTAGGGGAAGAAATACTTGTTCAACTGCTTGGTTGTTCCTATGCAACACCAACACATTTTACAATGATAAATACAGTAAAACCTCTTGTCAAAGATTTTTTTTTACTGTATTGTTGTGAAATCATGTGCATGCACAGAGCCTAGGGCGTAAGTTTCCTGCGTATTGCACGGGCCATGGAATGGTTGATGCGCGTTTCAGAAGAACCATAGAAAAATTCTTCCTTCCTGGACACACGAGCGTCTTCTAAATGTTTCATTTTGAAGACATTTTTGGACTTTCTATCAAGAATGAATTCCATTAGAAACACCTTGAAGGACATGTGAGGCATTTGTTCATCAATTTTTGGAAAACACCTAATCAAAGTAAGTTAAAAAAATTTAATATTTCAAGTTTTGCATTCTATCTAATCCATTGGTCGTAGCTGACATTTTTTGTTTTGTTTTGTGTAGGTCAGAAAATAATTTCTCTGGAAGCACTTTCTGGACTCTTGAAATCAATGGAATACATTATAGAATTCACATTATGCGCCAATTGGATGGTAAGTATTACCTGCACAATTCAATCACGTGTTTATAGCTATGAATGTAGATGATATGCAAATGTAGCACCCTGAGGATTCGGCTGCTACAGGGGTATTGCACCTCAACCCAGAGGTGTGATATTCCACTCCCGGGTAAGGAAGGAGTGTGGAACTGAGCTCAGATAGACTGCATGCACTACATACATCCCATTCCAGAGGAGCAGGCCGACGGTACTCCCACTTAGAAATGTGCAGGTACAACCGAGCCTGTTCCTGGCTGGAGTGGGAGGGGGGTGGTACATCCCATGTAGTGTAGGGGCAGATAGGGGGAGCAGTCTGGGTAGTGATAGGAGCTCATTGGGTGCTGGTCACCTGAGCTCACACATAGAGGGATATATAAGGAGGGCACCAACTTAGATCAGGGTCAGACGCTGAGAACAAGTCAGTTGGAGAGGAGAGAGAAGGAAACAGCAGCCCTGGAGAGAGAGAGAGTGGAGCAGAGAAAGACCCAGAGGGGGAAGACTGAAGGGACCCAAGAACCCAAATTAGAACACCGGGTGAGGAGTCAGCATCAGGGTACCGGAACCCAAGCTGGTGGGGGCAAAAACAATCCCCAGCCAGAGACCGGAGATCGTGGGCAGCATTTGCCACGGTCACCCACCACATTCACCCCGAAGGCAAACCACATGAAGGGTCAGGGAACCCAGGGCCAAGGGTGTCCCAAAAGAAGGCCCGAGGGAGCTGGACCTAGGTGAATCACTGGTGGGGACGGCTGAAGAAAGGACAGAGGGAGAGCTCAGGGCCACGCTCCGGACTTGTTTGGGGGTTGGCTGGATCCAGGACCTGGTGGACGCAGCACGGCTCGGGTGGTCACTAGCAGCTGGAGTGACCAGTACAACATCAGCAGTAAGTAAACACCCTTAACTGCACAACCCGAGTCTGTCTTCATTGCCGGCTGCATCGCACCACCACAACCCCCATCCTCTGCGCCTGTCCCCTCTGAGGCTATACCCCTCCCGTTGGGGGTTATCTCACCAAGCTGCGCACCCACCATCAGCCTCAGCGGACCCTGCAGCAGCGGCGGCCACAGTGACCGCATCACAACGGGTGGCGTAGTCGACACAAAAGAACTTTAGTAACATCTGTAAAGCTGCCACATAACACTGAGCTTGACGCCCTGGGCACGGGACCGGGTCACAGCCGCTCGGAGACTACAACCCCCCATCTGATCCGGTGCCGGGTATTCCCCTCAAAGAGGAATATGTCCCAGGGGGCGCGTCAACTTTGGCGTAGTCGGCAGGATTACGTGCCCGCAACACCCGGGTACTGCGTGCCTGAAGAAAAGTGCAAGTTTACCTCAGAAAGAAGACTCCTGCCGGTTCCGGAGGGTCCACGCCATCGGACTCCATCACCAGTCGTTTCCCGCCGATTGTCCGCCATTTCCAGCTTGTTCCCGCCATCTGCAGAGTTTCCCGCCACTGGGCGACGCTTCCCGCCAAAACCGCAGATTTCCCGCCTTGGAAGAGCAGCGGACGCCATTATGGGCGTGCCAAAGGAGGGCAAGAGGCCACCTCCCATCGTGGGCCAGGACAGAAAATGGCGCCAAAAGTGGAAACCGCCCCCACCAACAGAGACTGTGATGCTGGAGGTGTCTGTCAGCGTGAAAGAACTCCCCCTGGAGCTGACAGTCACCGAGTTGCCCCGGGACCGCCCTCGAAGTGGGAGGAGACGAAAGAGAAGAGAAAAGATGGGTGTCGCTTGGAGCAGTCTGGAGCGAGCGCACCCGGAGGCAAGAGGTCTAACAAGGAGTAGCGGAGGAGCTCACCCGGAGATGGAGAGAAAGCAGAACAGCACCGGCCCGCTGGCCAGGAGTCTGCTAGAGACCGAGGAAGGAGGGCAGAGCAGCACCGGCCCGCTGGCCAGGAGCCTGCCGGAAGCCGAGCAGAGCAGCACCGACCCGATGGTCAGGAGCCTGCTAGAGTCCACAACCCCGCTAGGTCTAGCGGAGATCCTAGCGCAGCTCCCCCGAGACCGGGAGTGTGCACAAACTGCCCTGGAGGGCCTCGCAAGGAGGATGGCCCGGGTACAGCGCGAGATACTGGCGGAGTGGAGCCGGGAGATGACCCAGCAAGCTGAGACCAGTCAACGGAGCACGCTACCCTGGAAGAGGAAGCAGACCGCCTCTGAGGATGGCGCGGGAGGACCCAAGGCCGGAGACGGCGCCGAGGAGGGAGCCGAACGCATGGAGGCAGGTAAAGGGGACGCCTATACCCCAAGCCGTGACACCGCTTACCTGCCCCAGCTCCCCGTCGCAGAGCCCGAAAGTCCCCCTGCTGTGCCCGTAGCCGCCATGTCACCGCTATGGACTAGGCCCCGACCGGAAGCCGCCGCAGCGACCCCTGTGACGTCACGCGCCCCGACCCGGAGCGTGACAAAGCAGGAATTACCACCAGCCTGGTCGCAAGGCCTAGTACCCCCGGGCGCCGCACCACCAACAGCGCCCCCTACCTCCGCGGAGCCCCCGGCCTGGCCGCAAGGCCAGGTAGCCCAGGGCGCCGCCGTCCTAACGGTGCCCTTCACCTTCCAGGTGCCCCAGGCCTGGCCGCAAGGCCCGGGCGACCTGGGCGCCACCACCACCGCGCCCATAAGACCAAGAGTGCCGCATCTGGGAGGAGCCAGAGGACCCGGACGGGTCTGAAGAAACATCATATCAAGAAAGAGCAGGAGGAAGACGCCGTTGAGTGCGGCAGAGCAGGAGCTGTAAATAGTTACCCAATCGGGGTATATAGAAACTGAAACTGTTGCTGCTAAAATAGTCCCCGTTGGGACCAGGGAACTGTTTACCCGTTAACCCCTTCATCCTACAGGCTGAGGACTGTGAGCAGCCATTCCCTACCCTCTACCTGGCCGAGGACTGAGAGCGGCCAACTTTCAACTTCCCCTGTATATAGTTGCGCGTCCTAAAGCGCCCCCTACCGGTTTTATAGGGAAACCAGTTTTCCTAAGAGACTGTCGCACTTTTCCCGGACACACGGTGCACAGTGTCCGGAGGAGGAACCAGAGACAAGAGAAGTCTACGAGAATGTTTATATAAAAAGTTTTATATATATATAATGTTTATATGTTTTATATGTTCATATAAAAATTTTGTATGTTTTGGTGTTTTATGTCTTACAGCCCGAGGACGTGCTGTGATTTACCAGGGGGGAATGTAGCACCCTGAGGATTCGGCTGCTACAGGGGTATTGCACCTCAACCCAGAGGTGTGATATTCCACTCCCGGGTAAGGAAGGAGTGTGGAACTGAGCTCAGATAGACTGCATGCACTACATACATCCCATTCCAGAGGAGCAGGCCGACGGTACTCCCACTTAGAAATGTGCAGGTACAACCGAGCCTGTTCCTGGCTGGAGTGGGAGGGGGGTGGTACATCCCATGTAGTGTAGGGGCAGATAGGGGGAGCAGTCTGGGTAGTGATAGGAGCTCATTGGGTGCTGGTCACCTGAGCTCACACATAGAGGGATATATAAGGAGGGCACCAACTTAGATCAGGGTCAGACGCTGAGAACAAGTCAGTTGGAGAGGAGAGAGAAGGAAACAGCAGCCCTGGAGAGAGAGAGAGTGGAGCAGAGAAAGACCCAGAGGGGGAAGACTGAAGGGACCCAAGAACCCAAATTAGAACACCGGGTGAGGAGTCAGCATCAGGGTACCGGAACCCAAGCTGGTGGGGGCAAAAACAATCCCCAGCCAGAGACCGGAGATCGTGGGCAGCGTTTGCCACGGTCACCCACCACATTCACCCCGAAGGCAAACCACATGAAGGGTCAGGGAACCCAGGGCCAAGGGTGTCCCAAAAGAAGGCCCGAGGGAGCTGGACCTAGGTGAATCACTGGTGGGGACGGCTGAAGAAAGGACAGAGGGAGAGCTCAGGGCCACGCTCCGGACTTGTTTGGGGGTTGGCTGGATCCAGGACCTGGTGGACGCAGCACGGCTCGGGTGGTCACTAGCAGCTGGAGTGACCAGTACAACATCAGCAGTAAGTAAACACCCTTAACTGCACAACCCGAGTCTGTCTTCATTGCCGGCTGCATCGCACCACCACAACCCCCATCCTCTGCGCCTGTCCCCTCTGAGGCTATACCCCTCCCGTTGGGGGTTATCTCACCAAGCTGCGCACCCACCATCAGCCTCAGCGGACCCTGCAGCAGCGGCGGCCACAGTGACCGCATCACAACGGGTGGCGTAGTCGACACAAAAGAACTTTAGTAACATCTGTAAAGCTGCCACATAACACTGAGCTTGACGCCCTGGGCACGGGACCGGGTCACAGCCGCTCGGAGACTACAACCCCCCATCTGATCCGGTGCCGGGTATTCCCCTCAAAGAGGAATATGTCCCAGGGGGCGCGTCACAATCACCTTGTGTCAGAAAGCTGAGAGTCTTTACATTGAGATTGCATTTTTATTACTACAAGCTAATCTGTTTCATTTTTTTAGTTAGAAAAATGAAGGGGAGTCCTCGATCCAGGCAATACCCCCTTTGTAGTTATTGAAATATGTTATTCTCAGGCCAATTATGGAAAGAAGGTCATGTTCAACTACTTGGCTGTTCATGTGCAATGCCCACACATTTCACAATGATAAAAAAGTAAATACTCTTGTCAAAGAGTTGTTTTACTGCATTGTTGTGAAACTTTGCATGCACATAGCTATGAGCAATAATTGTTTGCGCATTCCATGAGACATAGCATGGTTGCTGCATTTTCTAGAAGAACCTTGGATGGGTTGTTCCATTTTTGACAAAAGGGCATCTTCTAAATGTTGGACTGTGAGAACATTTTGGACCCTCCAACCAGAAGAGATTACATCAGAAGGACCTTGAAGAAAATGTGTGGATTTATTGATCATTTGCTTGTAAAACTCCAAATGAAAGTAAGTAGGATAAATGTAATAATTAAATGTTTGGATTTAATTTTCTCAATCTACCTTATTTGTCCTAACTGATAAGTTTTTTTTTACTTTTTTTGCAGGTCAGGAAAATCTTTACCTGGAACCTTTTTGTGGACTCTTGGAATCCTTGGAAGATATTGTAGAATTCAGGTCATACTCCAATTGGGTGGCAAGTGTGGCGCCCCTGAGGGTTCAGTCGCCACAGAAGTACTGCACCTCACCCAGAGGTGTGGTATCCCCTTCTCTCAGGTAAGGAAGGAGTGCTGCCCGGAACCCCAACACCCACATTCAACACTACACTGCTCTAGGCCGGCTGGAAGGGCAAGATGCAATGTGTTTTCTGCTGAGCCCTGTCCCTGGCTGAAGTGGGGGGAACCAAAGGTAGGGGGAACCAGTAGTGGGTGTGGGTGGAGGAAGTAGTTAGGGGGAGCACATGGAGAAGGAGGTATATAAAGGGAAGCCTTCTTAGGGTGGCAGGTTAGTCAGAACAGACAGTAGGGACAGTTCATAAGAACAGTCTGGGAGCAGAGTCTCTGTAGGAGCTCTGCTCCACTACTAGGGCCTAGTGATAGAGGCCCAGGACTGGAGCAGGGAGTTAGCTCCGTTCTGTAGAAGGGATCCTAGGGGGTACGGAGAGTGCAGGAAGGCACCCATACGCCCCGAATCTGTCACAAGACAGAGGGATCATAGGCCGAAAAAAGGGGACCGGCCCCTTGCCCAGTCGTGTATTCCAGGTCTCGGCTGGAAAAAAACGGAGGCTTCTGGCTTCTACAGTCAGTTGCCGAAGCCCTTCTCTAATACCTGTGAGGGTCAAGCAGGTCTGTGAACTCCAACGGACAGGAGGGACTTCAGAGCACCCGAGCAGGATTCAGAGTGGGGAAGCGCATGGCAGGAGGGAGAAAGACCCAGAGTGAAGACGGTCTACCTAGGAACACAGGAAAGTGGGTTTCTGCCAGGTACTCCTAATCTGCCTGAGGAAGAACTGGAACCCTGCCTGGTGAACGCAGCGCAACGTGGGAGGCTAGCACCCGATCAGTGCACCAGTGGAACTACCTTAACAACTGTGAGTAAAAACTCGCATGACTGCACTGCACTGCCTCCGTCCATTCTTTCATCAGCGCCAGCTTTCCCCCTGCACTGCAACGCCCAGCGCACCTTACATTACCTCCACTGCCCTGGAGCTAGCTCTACCTGTGGAGAGCCACACCATCCCTGCTGCCGAACACCAGCTCCAGAGGACTGACCCGCAGCGGCGGCTCCCTCTAGCCGCAATCCACAGGTGGCGTCACGAACTCTATAATTCCCAATTAAATAACCCCTTTTTTCACTAACCGCCCTGGGCCACCGACCAGGCCAGCCACCGTGATATCCCACGCAAGCAGCCATAGGCCCGGCTGCCGAGTACCCCACGGCCCTGGGGGCGCGTCATAAGCTTTTGCTCAAGAACTCTATCACATTTTCAAAGCTTTAAATATAGACAAAATGCATTCATCATGTGTCAGAAAGCTGAGAGGCTTTATATTGAGATTGCATTTTTATTACTACAATCTAATCTGTTGTGTTTTAGTTAAAAAATAAAAGACTATCCTCGATCCAAGCAACATGCTCTTTGCAGTCGCTGAAATCTAATATCCTCAGGGCAATTAGGGTAAGAAATACTTGTTCAACTGCTTGGTTGTTCCTGTGCAACACCAACACATTTTACAATGATAAATACAGTAAAAGCTCTTGTCAAAGATTTGTTTTTACTGCATTGTTGTGAAATCATGTGCATGCACAGAGCCTGGTGCGGAAATTTCTTGCGTATTGCATGGGCCATGGAATGGTTGATGGACGTTTCAGAAGAACCATAGAAAAATTCTTCCTTCCTGGACACACGAGCGTCTTCTAAATGTTACATTTTTGGACTTTCTATCAAAAATTGATTCCATTAGAAACACCTTGAAGGACATGAGGCATTTGTTCATCAATTTTTGGAAAACACCTAATCAACGTGAGTTTAAAAAATTTAATATTTCAATATTGGAATTCTATTTAATAAGTTTCTCCTAGCTGACATTTTTTGTTTTGTTTTGTGTAGGTCAGAAAATAATTTCTCTGGAAGCACTTTCTGGACTCTTGGAATCAATGGAATACATTATAGAATTCACAATATGCCCCAATTTGAAGGTAAGTATTACCTACATAATTCAATCACGTGTTTATAGCTATGAATGTATTGTACAGACCAAAAGTTTGGACACACCTTCTCATTTAAAGATTTTTCTGTGTTTTCATGACTATGAAAATTGTACATTCACACTGAAGGCATCAAAACTATGAATTAACACATGTGGAATTATATACTTAACAAAAAAGTGTGAAACAACTGAAAATATGTCTTATATTCTAGGTTCTTCAAAGTAGCCACCTTTTGCTTTGATGACGGCTTTGCACACTCTTGGCATTCTCTTGATGAGCTTCAAGAGGTAGTCACCGGAAATGGTTTTCACTTCACAGGTTTGCTCTGTCAGGTTTAATAAGTGGGATTTCTTGCCTTATAAATGGGGTTGGGACCATCAGTTGTGTTGTGCAGAAGTCTGGTGGATACACAGCTGATAGTCCTACTGAATAGACTGCTAGAATTTGTATTATGGCAAGAAAAAAGCAGCTAAATAAAGAAAAACGAGTGGCCATAATTACTTTAAGAAATGAAGGTCAGTCAGGCCGAAAAATTGGGAAAACTTTGAAAGTGTCCCCAAGTGCAGTTGCAAAAACCATCAAGTGCTACCAAGAAACTGGCTCACATGAGGACCGCCCCAGGAAAGGAAGACCAAGAGTCACCTCTGCTTCTGAGGACAAATTTATCCGAGTCAACAGCCTCAGAAATCGCAGGTTAACAGCAGCTCAAATTAGAGACCAGGTCAATGCCACACAGAGTTCTAGCAGCAGACACATCTCTTCAACAACTGTTAAGAGGAGACTTTGTGCAACAGGCCTTCATGGTAAAATAGCTGCTAGGAAATCACTGCTAAGGACAGGCAACAAGCAGAAGAGACTTGTTTGGGCTAAAGAACACAAGGAATGGACATTATACCAGTGGAAATCTGTGCTTTGGTCTGATGATTCCAAATTTGAGATCTTTGGTTCCAACCACCGTGTCTTTGTGCGACGCAGAAAAGGTGAACGGATGGACTCTACATGCATGGTTCCCACCGTGAAGCATGGAGGAGGAGGTGTGATGGTGTGGGGGTGCTTTGCTGGTGACACTGTTGGGGATTTATTAAAAATTGAATGCATACTGAACCAGCATGGCTAACACAGCATCTTGCAGCGGCATGCTATTCCATCCGGTTTGCGTTTAGTTGGACCATCACTTATTTTTCAACAGGACAATGACCCCAAACACACCTCCAGGCTGTGTAAGGGCTATTTGACCAAGAGGGAGAATGATGGGGTGCTACGCCAGATGACCTGGCCTCCACAGTCACCAGACCTGAACCCAATCGAGATGTTTTGGGGTAAGCTGGACCGCAGAGTGAAGGCAAAAGGGCCAACAAGAGCTAATTATCTCTGGGAACTCCTTCAAGATTGTTGGAATACCTTTTCCGGTGACTACCTCTTGAAGCTCATCAAGAGAATGCCAAGAGTGTGCAAAGCAGTCATCAAAGCTAAAGGTGGCTACTTTGAAGAACTTAGAATATAAGACATATTTTCAGTTTTTTCGCACTTTTTTGTTAAGTATATAATTCCACATGTGTTAATTCATAGTTTTGATGCCTTCAGTGTGAATGCACAATTTTCATAGTCATGAAAATACAGAAAAATCTTTAAATGAGAAGGTGTGTCCAAACTTTTGGTCTGTACTGTAGATGATATGCAATCATCATGTGTCAGAAAGCTGAGAGGCTTTACATTGAGATTGCATTTTTATTACTACAAGCTGATCTGTTTAATTCTTTAAGCTAGAAAAATGAAGGAGAGTCCTCGATCCAGGCAGTACCCCTTTGTAGTAATTGAAATATGTTATTCTCAGGCCAATTATGGAAAGAAGGTCATGTTCAACTGCTTGGCTGTAGTTGTGCAATGCCCATACATTTCACAATGATAAAAAAGTAAATGCTCTTGTCAAAGAGTTGTTTTACTGCATTGTTGTGAAACTATGCATGCAAATAGCTATGAGCAATAATTGTTTGCGCATTCCATGAGACATAGCATGGTTGCTGCATTATCTAGAAGAACCTTGGATGGGTTGCTCCATTTTTGACAAAAGGGCATCTTCTAAATGTTGGACTGTTAGGACATTTTGGACCCTCCAACCAGAAGAGATTACCTCAGAAGGACCTTGAAGATAATGTGTGGATTTATTGATCATTTTCTTGTAAAACTCCAAATGAAAGTAAGTAGGAAAAATGTAATATTAAATGTTTGGAATTAATTTTCTCAATCTACCTTATTTGTCCTAACTGATATGATTTTTTTACTTTTTTTGTAGGTCAGGAAAATCCTTACCTGGAATCTTTTTGTGGACTCTTGGAATCCTTGGAAGACATTGCAGAATTCAGGTCATATTCCAATTGTGTGGTAAGCATCTGCTCAAGAACTCTCACATTTTCAAAGCTATAAATATAGACAAAATGCAATCACCATGTGTCAGAAAGCTGAGAGGCTTTACATTGAGATTGTATTTTTATTACTACAAACTGATCTGTTTTGTTTTAGTTAAAAAATAAAAGACCATCCTCGATCCAAGCAATATGCTTTTTGCAGTCGCTGAAATCTGATATCATCAGGCCAATTAGGGTAAGAAATACTTGTTCAACTGCTTGGTTGTTCCTGTGCAATACCCACACATTTTGCAATGATAAATACAGTAAAAGCTCTTGTCAAAGATTTTTTTTACTGCATTGTTGTGAAATCATGTGCATGCACAGAGCCTAGGGCATAAATTTCTTGCGTATTGCAAGGGCCATGGAATGATTGATGCACGTTTCAGAAGAACCATAGAAATATTATTCCTTCCTGGACACACGAGCGCCTTCTAAAGTGTTGCATTTTGAAGACATTTTTGAACCTTCTATTAAGAATAGATTACATTAGAAACACCTTGAAGGACACTTGAGGCATTTGTTCATCAATTTTTGGAAAACACCTAATCAAAGTAAGTTTAACAAATTTAATATTTCAAGTTTTGCATTCTATCTACTCCATTGGTCGTAGCTGACATTTTTTGTTTTGTTTTGTGTAGGTCAGAAAATAATTTCTCTAGAATCACTTTCTGGACTCTTGGAATCAATGGAATACATTTTAGAAATCACTGTATGCCCCAATTGGATGGTAAGTATTACCTACACCATTCAATCACTGGTTTATAGCTATGAATGTAGATTATATGCAATCATCTTGTGTCAGAAAGCTGAGAGGCTTTACATTGAGATTGCATTTTTATTACTACAAGCTAATCTGTTTCATTTTTTTATTTGAAAAATGAAGGAGAGTCCTCGATCCAGGCAATACCCCCTTTGTAGTTATTGAAATATGTTATTCTCAGGCCAATTATGGAAAGAAGGTCATGTTCAATTGGTTGGCTGTTCTTGTGCAATGCCCACACATTTCACAATGATAAAAAAGTAAAAGCTCTTGTAAAAGAGTTGTTTTACTGCATTGTTGTGAAACTATGCATGCACATAGCTATGAGCAATAATTGTTTGCGCATTCCATGAGACATAGCATGGTTGCTGCATTTTCTAGAAGAACCTTGGATGGGTTGTTCCATTTTTGATAAAAGAGCATCTTCTAAATGTTGGACTGCGAGGATATTTTGGATCCTCTATCTAGAAAAGATTACCTCAGAATAACCTTGAAGAACATGTGTGGATTTATTGATCATTTTCTTGGAAAACTCCAAATGAAAGTAAGTAGGACAAATGTAATATTAAATGTTTGGAATTAATCTACCCTGTTTGTCCTAACTGATATGATTTTTTACTTTTTTTGTAGGTCAGGAAAATTCTTACCTGGAAGTGACTCGCCCCCTGGGCCGTGGGGCACTCGGATGCGGGCAATAGGGGAACGATTGGGGTAGTAGTGGCTACCCGGTTCCGTGGCTCAGGGTGGTCAGACCAGTGGTAGTCTGCGACGCGCTGTTGGTCTGTCCGACTACGCCACCCGTGGATTGCGGTCAGTGCAGACCGCCGCTGCCTGGTAGACCGCTGGGGCTGATGATGTATGCAGCTGGGATAGTGTGACTCCCCACGGGAAGAGTGCGGCCCCAGGGCAGTATAATGGAAGATGGGGGGTGATGGTGTAGGGCGTCCCAGTACCGTTAGTGCTGGAGGAGCAAGGAGCACACAGACAACAGTTTGCAGTCCAGGGTCTTTACTAGAACAGTTGAACTGACCCACAAACAGTCCCTGGCTTGTGGCTCTCCTACTGCCACACGTCCTCTTAGGGTGCAATACAACTGTCCCTCTCTGCTCTGGGACACCTCTCAGTCCTGAGACAGGTCGTCCAGTTCTCCCTAACCCTGCCCCCAGTTCCAGCTTTTATAGGGGCAGCCTGCTCCCCCTACTGACCTGAGACAGGAGGTATTGCATGCTAATGTTCCCCTGACCAGAGAACCTCCCCCTTGCTCTCAGACACAGCTTTATTATATTTGTGGCATCCAGGCGAGGGTGACACATTTCCCCCTAGTAGAATTTAGTACTCCGGGACTAAACAAGAAACAAGAACAATATGCATAGCCATAAAACATTAATAGATAAACGACGCACAGGTTGAGTTCTTAAGGTCACAGTGTGGTCTGTGACCAGGTGTCCATATCACCAACACAACGGGGAGCCTTAACCAGGTGGGGGTCTGTCCTACCCCAAGTCCTTTACAGTCTTAGTTCATTCCTTGGTCAGGCTCCGAACGCAGTACATACAAAGTCCCGGTTATTAAAAGTCCATAACCTTTGAGTGAGTACGGTAACTGCAAGAAACTGAAATACACTATTAATAATCATGCAGGTAACTTGGCAAACATTTCAACATTTGGCAACAGGGTTATTTACAATTCTAGTGCACCCTATATTCTCCAGCGAGCGGGTATCAGCCCCTTTGTGCTCCTGGTTGACCTCCTTAACCCACTGTCTGGTGGTGGACCGACCTGGCTTTCCCCACTAGCGTTAGGGGTACTGCTACCAGCTGGGTGTACAGGTAAGGCAGGCAGGCTTACCGCAGGCATGGCAGGCTCGCTGTCAGCAGAGGGTTGACTCTCCTGGGCTGCTGGTTCAGGCTCTTCTGCCTCTGGAGCTGCTTGCTCCTCTTCACCTTCCAGCTCTGGTGCAGGTTGTTGCTCAGTCGGTTGCAGGAAATGCAGGACGGGCACCACTATGGCATCGTTTATTCGAGTCCAGGACTGAGGGAACTCTCCGAGAACGGTGCTGATCATTTCTTCCTTGTCCTCTGCGGGTTCAAGGTCACTTTGATCCTCTTCTGCACTACGGAGTTGCTCGGGGCATCTTTTGAGGTGGTCTCTGGAGACGGTACTAGTGGTTTCTCCTACTTCCTTGGTGATCACGCACACCTTCGAGTTGTCGTGGTCAGACTGCAGTACGGTGTAGGGTTCCCTTTCCCACTGGTCGTCCAACTTATGTAGCTTTCTCTTGCGCTTCAGGACCTGCTCACCAGGTTCTAGGGGACCAGCAGGGGCGTGTTGGTTGAAGAGTCTTTCTTGCCTTTCTCTCACCTGGGCCAAGCTCTTCTCCACACTCTTCTGTACCTTCTTGTACTGCAGTCGCCTTTCCGTATCCCAACCCGCATCCGGGGAGG
The DNA here is from genome assembly GCF_046119375.1 of Phyllobates terribilis. Taxonomy (NCBI): domain Eukaryota; kingdom Metazoa; phylum Chordata; class Amphibia; order Anura; family Dendrobatidae; genus Phyllobates; species Phyllobates terribilis. The sequence continues at coordinate 88,941,063 of NW_027362769.1, forward strand.
TGTCCTCAGGTGTTAGGACTCCCATCTCCAGGTCTACGGGCAGCTTACCTGGTCTAGCTCGCATCAGGTAAGCCGGGGTGCAGTTTGTAGCATTCACCGGGATATGGTTGTATAAGTCTATTAGATCCGGCAGTTTTTCTGGCCACAGGCTGCGTTCCTCCAGGGGCAACGTCTTCATGAGATCAATGACTATATTGTTCATTTTCTTACACATCCCGTTGGTTTGTGGGTGGTAAGGCGTTGTCCGAATCTTCTTACAGCCATAGAGGTTGCAGAATTCTTGGAAGATTTCAGCTTCGAACGCTGGACCATGGTCCGTCAGGACCTGTTCCGGATACCCGTGAGGATGGCAGAAGTATTGCTGGAAGACTCTGGCCGCCGTTTGGGCTGTCAAGTCTTTCACCGGGACCACCACTAGAAAACGGGAATAGTGGTCCACGATTGTCAGGGCGTAGATGTATCCTGACCAGCTTGGAGCCAATTTGACGTGGTCTAGGGCTACCAGCTCAAGAGGTTGCTGGGTGACGATGGGCTTCAAGGGTGTCTTCTGGCTGGTGTGGTCTTTTCTCCTTAAGTGACAAGGGCCACAGTCCCGGCACCACTTCTCTACAGCACCTCTCATGCCGACCCAAAAGAACCGTCCTCTTAGCAGGAACTCCAGTTTCTTCCAACTGAAGTGCCCCGCTCTGTCATAGTAAGCCCCCAGGACCATAGCTGCATCCCGCCTTAGGACCACGACTTGCCAAGTCAGCTCGTGTGTCCGGTGGTTGACAAGTCATCTGCACAGCTTGCCTTCATAGAGAAACAGCTTGCTCTTCTCTTTCCATAGCTGCTTGGCTTCCTCTGGAGCATCCGGACCTAAGCGGGCGTCTTCCTGGGTCAGCAGATCTTTCACCAGGCGGACTGCAGGGTCACTATTTGGGGTCTCGGCCCAGCTGTGGTGAGGTAGGGGATTGATCATAACGGTTGTTAAATCCTCCTCCTTCACACGGTGGGAGTATTGAGCGGCTCCATACCGGTGAAACGCGGGGAGTTCTACCTCCTCCAGCTCTTCTGGGTCTTCGTCACCTTCAGGTAAGTGAGGCATTCTCGATAGGGCGTCAGTGTTGGCATTGGTTTTGCCTGCCCGGTACTTGATCACGAAGTCATAATTGGAGAGACGGGCCATCCACCGCTGTTCCAGGGCACCAAGTCTTGCACTGTCTAGGTGTGTTAACGGGTTGTTGTCCGTGTACACAGTGAACTTTGCGGAGGCCAGGTAATGCTTGAAGCATTCCGTTACGGCCCACACCACCGCCAAGAATTCTAGCTTGAAGGAGCTGTAATTCTCCGGGTTCCTCTCGGTGGGCCTCAGCTTCCGGCTGGAGTACGCGATCACCCTTTCTCTGCCCTGTTGGTTTTGGGACAGTACAGCTCTCAGTCCCACATTACTGGCGTCTGTGTGGAGAATAAAAGGCTGGCCATAATCAGGGTAGGCCAGGATCTCATCCCCTGTGAGGGCCATCTTCAACTGGCAGAAGGACTCCTCTTCCGGTTTATCCCACTTGAAGGGTGGCTTTTGGCTTCTGGACTTAGACTGTCCTATCAGGAGGTCCTGCATAGGAGCTGTCATCTTAGTGAACCCGAGGATGAACCTTCGGTAGTAGCCTACCAACCCGAGGAATTGCCTCACTTCCTTGATGCTCGAAGGGCTTGGCCAGCTCTTGATTGCCGTGACCTTGTCAGGGTCGGGGGCTATTCCTTCCGCACTTACCACGTTCCCTAGGTACTGGGCCTTTGGTTTCAGCAGGTGACACTTCGATGGTTTCACCTTCAGGCCATAGCCTACCAGGGCTTCGAACACCTCGGCCAGGTGCTTTAGATGGTCCTCGTAAGTCTTCGAATAGACCATCACGTCGTCCAGGTAAAGGAGGACCGTCTCGAAGTTTCGGTGCCCTAGACAGCATTCCATCAGCCTCTGGAAGGTCCCTGGTGCGTTGCAGAGCCCGAAGGGCATACAGTTGAACTCGCTCAGTCCCATTGGGGTGGTGAAGGCGGTCTTCTCCCTGTCAGCCTCTGCCACAGGAACCTGCCAGTACCCGCTAGTAAGGTCCAAAGTAGAAAAGAAGTTAGCTGATTTTAGTGCGGCTAAAGATTCCTCTATTCTAGGCAGCGGATATGCGTCTTTGTGGGTGATATGGTTGATTTGTCTATAGTCCACGCACATTCTCATGGTGCCGTCTTTCTTTTTTACCAAAACCAAGGGGGCTGCCCAGGGGCTACAGCTATCTCTAATGACCCCAGCTTCTTTCATTTCTCTCAGCATACCCTTGGCGCTCTGATAATGTGCAGGGGGTACAGGCCTGTGTCTCCCTTTTATTGGTGGGTGGCTCCCCGTGGGGATATGGTGTTCTATCCCTTTTACTCTGCCGAAGTCTAGCGGGTGCTTACTAAAAATTCTCTCGTACTCCTGGACCACCTGGTAGACTCCTTGTTTTTGGTGCAGGGGAGTGGAGTCAGCACCCACATGGAGTTTCTGGCACCAGTCCTCCTTTTGTTTCTGGGAGCCATTACCCTCCGCCTGAGGAGATGGAGGCAAGGGTTCCACGGCCCTGATAGCTTTGTGTTCGACAACAAACAGTTTGGCAAGTGTAGCGTACCTGGGTAAGTGTACCTCTCTCTCCCCAATGTTGAGAATGCGAACGGGCACCCTCCCATGGCGGACATCAACCACCCCCCTGGCTGTCAAAATGGTGGGCCTGCTGTCTGAGTACACGGATTCTACCATGGCTTGGTAGTCTCTACCTCTCAACCCGATTGCAGTCCGACACCAGATCATCATTTCACTTTTGGGAGGCATGGAAATGGGGAATGGGTCACTCAGTCTTACGCTACCGATCTCACCACCAGACAGTTCTACCTGCTGCCATCTCATCAGGGCTTTTATCTCTTTGTTGAGGACTCTCTGTTGGCTGGAACTAGCATTCACCGCCACCTGTTGTAGAATTACAATTACCTCTGAAAGACAATTTTCAATCACGTTAGTACCCACAGTTATTTTAGGGTGACTTTCACGATGATCAATGTCCACAATAATCACTCCCTGTGCCGGTAGTTCAACTTTACCAATTTTAATGGTCATCTCCTTGAACCCCATCTGCGGCACGGGTAAGCCATTACTGGCGATGATGCTCAAGTTACTGTCTGGATACCGTGTGATATCAGCATCAATCCAATACTGCTTAAAAAGTACATAAGGGATAGTGGTTACTTGCGACCCGGTATCCAGCAAGGCGCTCATGGAGATACCGTCCAGCACCACGGGTAAAACCAGGCGCCCCCCAACGCACTTATCACGCCAATTATAAGGGCCTGGTGATCTTATGCCTGGGGGTTGGCCCTCTGCCCCAGGTTGGACCCGTTTAAATTACAGTACCTGGAAATGTGTCCGGGCTGGTTGCATCGACGGCAAATGGGCTGTCCATCCTCTGCGTAGTGGTCTGTGGGCCTCCCTCGGAACGACAGGATCCTCCTCTGTCGATGCCACGGGACATCCTCCGGACTTGAAGCCAGCTCGATGGGTCTTGACGGGTCCACTTGTAACGCCTGGACGGTCCTGGTCAACGCAGCAACGCTCCTGGTCAGCTCCTGGACTTGGTGATGCAGATCTTTCGACGGGGCTTGGTTCAGGGCCTGTGCGTCAGCCCCCACGCAGTCCATAGAGGAGGGCGCCGCCTCCTGGTGGTAGGTGAGAGCAGGGCGCCGGGGGTTTATAGCGCCACTTGTTGCGGGCTCACGAAGCAACCTTATGGCCCTGTCCTTAAATTGGGCAAAGGTCAGATCAGGGTTCTGAAAGAACATGAGGCGCAGTTGGGCCCTGTGGGCGCTAGACAGCAGACCTTCTATGAATTGTTCCGTTAGCAGCTTATCCGTTTCCTGCACGCTGCCAGGGTCAGTTTGTTTGATGGCCCTCAAGGCTTCCTGCAAGTTTAGGGCATAGTCTCTGATGCTGTCCTGTGCCCGCTGCTTACATCCATAGAATCGCATTTTAATTTCAGCGGAGGTACGGATATCAAAGGTACCTCGCAGCCGGGCCAGAATGTCCTTCACAGTCCTTTTCTCCTCAGCGGGCCATGACTTTACCACCCGCTGGGCTGCGCCAGTTAACTGCCCCGTCAGTATGCTGACCTTCTGTTCCTCTGTCAGGGGGTAAACTTGGAACAAACTGTACAGCCTTTCCTTAAAATCAGTCAGGGCATGGGGCTCCCCTGAGTACTTAGGCAGCCAGGCCACTCCAGAGACGTAGGGCAGGGAAAATGGCATCACCGCTGCTGCAGCTGCGCTGGTGGTAGTGGGCGCCTCTGTGTCCGACATCTTCCTCCCCCCTAGTTAAGCGCGGCCTACCTTCCGACGATCCTCTTCTGTAGGCCGTGGCTCCGCTGATGCTGCTCCGGACGAGGACCTTGCGTCGCGTCCTGGTGACGTCAGCGTCGCTCTCTCTCCCTTCCAGGACCTTGCGCAGCGTTGGTGCGTGGGGCGGAGCTTCGGGTCTCACGCGGTTTGGACGTCCACGCCCCTCTTCTTCCCGCGCGGCGTCCTGAAGATGGCGTCCGATGGCGGGAAAACGGCTGAAGATGACGGGAACCGACGGAAGATGGCGGGAGACGGCTGGAAATGGCGGGAAACGGCTCCGGATGGCGGGAAACCTCTTTTCAGGTGCGTGTACAGTCTTTTTCAGGCACGCAATACCCATTTGTGGCGGGTTGGTTACTATCCTGCCGACTACGCCAAAAGCTGACTCGCCCCCTGGGCCGGGGGGCACTCGGAACCGGGCAATAGGGGAACGATGGAGGTAGTAGTGGCTACCCGGTTCCGTGGCTCGGGGTGGTCAGACCAGTGGTAGTCTGCGACGCGCTGTTGGTGTGTCCAACTACGCCACCCGTGGATTGCGGTCAGTGCGGACCGCCGCTGCCAGGTAGACCGCTGGGGCTGATGATGTATGCAGCTGGGATAGTGTGACTCCCCACGGGAAGAGTGCGGCCCCAGGGCAGTATAATGGAAGATGGGGGGTGATGGTGTAGGGTGTCCCAGTACCGTTAGTGCTGGAGGAGCAAGGAGCACACAGACAACAGGTTGCAGTCCAGGGTCTTTACTAGAACAGGTGAACTGACCCACAAACAGTCCCGGCTAGGAGGGGACCTGGATGTCTGAGAGCAATTGGGAAATTGGCCCTGGTCAGAGTGAGGGTGTAGGCCTACCGTGCTCTCTGCGCTCCTTCTGGCTATCTCCTCCAGGTAGGGTAACAGCCCACGGTCCCGAGCTCACCGTGTCCTCTCGCCCGTATGGTTTGCAACGTGGGTTCCTTTCTACTCCCGGCCTAGTACGGCTCTGCTGGTCCCTTCTGGTGTGGCGGAACCGCCGGGCTTCTTAGGCCAAGGAACATACAGTACCCTGCGGACTGGTTATCTGCTGTAGGACGTGGAATCCTCACAGCCTCAGACACCAAAGTCTGGTAGAGTAGTCTCTTTGTCTGCCAGGACAGGCGTACTTCACCTCTTGTCCCTGGCTTGTGGCTCTCCTACTGCCACACGTCCTCTTAGGGTGCAATACAACTGTCCCTCTCTGCTCTGGGACACCTCTCAGTCCTGAGACAGGTCTTCCAGTTCTCCCTAACCCTGCCCCCAATTCCAGCTTTTATAGGGGCAGCCTGCTCCCCCTACTGGCCTGAGACAGGAGGTATTGCATGCTAATGTTCCCCTGACCAGAGAACCTCCCCCTTGCTCTCAGACACAGCTTTATTATATTTGTGGCATCCAGGCCAGGGTGACACAGAAGCTTTTTGTGGACTCTTGGAATCCTTGGAAGACATTGCAAAATTCAGGTCATACTCCAATTGTGTGGTAAGCATTTGCTCAAGAACTCTATCACATTTTCAAAGCTTTAAATGTAGTCAATATGCAATCATCATGTGTCAGAAAGCTGAGAGCCTATACACTGAGATTGCATTTTTATTACTACAATCTAATCTGTTCTGTTTCAGTTAAAAAACAAAAGACAATTCTCGATCCAAGCAACATGTTCTTTGCAGTCGCTGAAATCTGATATGCTCAGGCCAATTAGGGTAAGAAATACTTGTTCAACTGCTTGGTTGTTCCTGTGCAACACCAACACATTTTACAATGATAAATACAGTAAAAGCTCTTGTCAAAGATTTGTTTTTACTGCATTGTTGTGAAATCATGTGCATGCACAGAGCCTGGGGTGTAAATTTCTTGCGTATTGCATGGGCCATGGAATGGTTGATGCACGTTTCAGAAGAACCATAGAAAAATTGTTCCTTCCTGGACAGACGAGCGTCTTCTAAATGTTGCATTTTGAAGACATTTTTGGACCTTCTATCAACAATGGATTCCATTAGAAACACCTTGAAGGACATGTGAGGCATTTGGTCATCAATTTTTGGAAAACACCTAATCAACGTGAGTTTAAAAAATTTAATATTTCAATATTTGAATTCTATCTAATCCGTTTCTCCTAGCTGACATTTTTTGCTTTGCTTTGTGTAGGTCAGAAAATAATTTCTCTGGAAGCACATTCTGGACTCTTGGAATCAATGGAATACATTATAGAATTCACAGTATGCCCCAATTGGAAGGTAAGTATTACCTACACAATTCAATCACGTGTTTATAGTTATGAATGTAGATGATATGCAATCATCATGTGTCAGAAAGCTGAGTGACTTTACATTGAGATTGCATTTTTATTACTACAAGCTAATCTGTTTCATTTTTTTATTTATAAAAAGGAAGGAGAATCCTCGATCCAGGCAATACCCCTTTGTAGTTATTGAAATATGTTATTCTCAGGCCAATTATGGAAAGAAGGTCATGTTCAACTACTTGGCTGTTCTTGTGCAATGCCCACACATTTCACAATGATAAAAAAAAGTAAAAGCTCTTGTCAAAGAGTTGTTTTACTGCATTGTTGTGAAACTATGCATGCACATAGCTATGAGCAATAATTGTTTGCGCATTCCATGAGACATAGCATGGTTGATGCATTTTCTAGAAGAACCTTGGATGTGTTGTTCCATTTTTGACAAAAGGGCATCTTCTAAATGTTGGACTGTGAGGACATTTTGGATCCTCCATCTAGAAAAGATTACCTCAGAAGAACCTTGAAGAAAATGTGTGGATTTATTGATCATTTTCTTGGAAAACTCCAAATCAAAGTAAGTAGGACAAATGTAATATTAAATGTTTGGAATTATTCTACCCTGTTTGTCCTAACTGATATGATTTTTTTACTTTTTTTTGTAGGTCAGGAAAATCCTTACCTGGAAGCTTTTTGTGGACTCTTGGAATCCTTGGAAGACATTGCAGAATTCAGGTCATACTCCAATTGTGTGGTAAGCATCTGCTCAAGAACTCTATCACATTTTCAAAGCTTTAAATGTAGACAATATGCAATCATCATGTGTCAGAAAGCTGAGAGGCTATTCACTGAGATTGCTTTTTTATTACTACAATCTAATCTATTCTGTTTCAGTTAAAAAACAAAAGACCATTCTCGATCCAAGCAACATGCTCTTTGCAGTCACTGAAATCTGATATCCTCAGGCCAATTAGGGTAAGAAATACTTGTTCAACTGCTTGGTTGTTCCTGTGCAAGTCTGACGCGCCCCCTGTGTTGTGAGGTACTCGGCAGCCGGGCCTATGGCTGTTTTGCGTAGGATATCACGGTGGCTGGCCCGGTCCGTGACCCAGGGCAGTCTGTAAAAAAAATGAAAAATAAAAGAAAAGGGGAAAAGATTGTATAGGATAGGGGGCTATTTGTGACGCCACTTGTAGATTCTGGTGAGGATCACCAGTGCTGCGGCAGTCCTCTGAGGCCGGTATTCTGGCAGCGTAGTTGGTATAGCTCTCCACAGGTGGAGCGGGATCTCATGGCAGTATAGGTGCAGGGATGCAGGACAGACGGGACCCAGCCGGGTCAGGGAAAGGATAGGCACACACAACGGTTCACTTCAGTACCTTTACTGGTGGTATTTCAGGCACGATCCAGGGTACTGCAGGGTGAAGGGTGCATGTCGGGACTCTCCACAGTGAGCGGGTGTGAGGCCTCCTGTTCTTTGCCTTTCCTCGATAAGTTTCTGACCTGCCTGGAGCTAGGCCTAACTAGGTTTCTGTCTTGCACCTGCTGATCCTGGTGATAGGGCCTTCTGTTGGAGTTCTCACTCCCTGGTATATGGGGCTTCAGTAACTCCTGACCCTGGTACGTGGTCAGCATTGGGTTAACCTGGGACATGTAGTTCTCCAGGGGTTCCGGTTGTTTTCTGCTGGATATGATGAATCCCTGCGGACGCGGACCCGGTGTCCGGTATTTGGTTTTTGGGGTGAGCGGGTAATGCTCCTCTGCCCCCTAAGTTACTCTCCTTCCTCTTGCCTTCGGCCGCGCTCGGGCCCTGACTAGGCTTCACACGGTTAATAGGCCTCGCTACTCTTCACCGCTCTTATGGCGCTGGCACGCCTTAGGCTCACTAACCTGAGCTCGGTGAGTCTGGACTGTGATCCACTGCAGGCTAGCAACTGCAGGAGCAGGAACTGTCTCTGTCTCCTGAGGTAACTGCACTCAGACTGTGCTTCAGACTGCTACCAGCTTCCAGACTTCTCACTGACTAAGCTGCCTAGCTCCACCTTCCCTATTTATATCCCTAACGGGCTCCCTTTGGTCTGAGGTGGTAAGGTGGAGATGTCTGAATGCTTATGAGGGCCTCTTGTGGAGGAATCCATCCATGCACCCCTCCTGGGATCTGTGGTACCAATCGCAGCAGGGCGCCACATTTCCCCTAGCAAAGCTCAGTACTCCCGGACTGAAGTAACTTTTGCAAAACAGTTAAAACAACAATACAATAACTCTTCCCTTTATGGGAGGCACTTTGCTTGAACGTTGCATAAAACATTATAAATAACAAATAATAATTCAATAAGCAACCTCAGAATTCTAGTCTCTTCCGGTGAGGTCCCCTGACAGAGTGTCCATCTCACAGGGTGAAGTACTTGGTAGCTTGAGGGACCTGTCCCAAACCCTCAACTTAGGCCCTGGGGTGGCTGCAGGGCATGGAGATCCTGAGTTTGGACCTCCGGTAGAGCCACTCCAGACAGGTTTTTCTTCTGAGGTCACCTAAAGGGGGCACTATTATGTACAAGAAGCAGTTTTTAGGCTGCACATAGTCCTCAGCCACAAAGTTCTTTATGTGAATAACAAGGGAAGTGTCCATATCACTTAAATTATCCATTACTAAAGGCAAAAACACATATTAAGATACATCTGCATGAAAAATACACAATACCCCAGGGCCAACTATCTACACTGTCAGAGTTTAACTATTTTACTCAGTGTATCTGACAGGGGGTTGACCTTTCGTGCTACGTGTTGATCTGCGTAGTACTGGGATGCATGAGGCCCTAGTGTTTGTACTACCTCGCCTTCTGTCAGTTCTAGGTGTGGAGGGGCTACAAGCCTGCATTGACCTCTCTTCAGGACTGGCAAGTATACCATTGACTGGGCCTTCTTGCTCTGCTCCAACCTTCTTCTGGGGATTCTTCTTGAGCAGGGGATTCTTCTTGAGCAGGCTCTTCTAAAGCACTTACAGGTTCTTCTTGCTGTGGGTAGAAGGTGATTACAGGGATGATTACTGCTCCTCCTAGTTGGGGCCAATCTGCCGGGAAATCTCCTAAGTCAGTATGTATTACTGCTTCTTTAGGCTCCTCCAGTATGGTGAGAGGCACTTCTTCTTGGGGCTTTAGCAGGTCTGGACACAACTTCAGATGGTCTCTAGATACCGTCGCAGTCGTTATTCCTCCATCTTTGCTTATTAAACAGGTCTTCTTGTTATCAAACCTTGAGTTTAACACAGTGTAGGGTTCTTTCTCCCACTGGTCATCAAGTTTGTGGTTACTCCTCTTCCTGTTTAACACCACTTCTCCCGGTGTGAAGGGTTCTGCTGGCGCACTTTTGTTGTAGTGGGCTTCCTGCTTGTCCCTCACCCGAGTGAGACTGTCTTCGACCGAGGCCTGTACTCTTCTATACTGCTCCTGTCTGGTCGTGTCCCAGTCCTCAGTGGACATATCTGCTTCTGGTTCCACTACACCAAGCTCCAGGTCCATGGGCAACTTCCCAGGTCTTGCACGCATGAGATATGCCGGAGTACAATTGGTGGACCTCACAGGTATGTTGTTGTACAGATCTACCAGGTCAGGTAGTAGGTCCGGCCACTGATTTCTCTCCTCAAGTGGTATGGTCTTCAGCAGGTCAATGATGATGTTATTCATCTTTTCAAAGAGACCATTGGTTTGTGTTTGGTACGGTGTAGTCCTGATCTTTTTACACCCGTACAAATGGCAGAACTCTTTGAACAACTCAGCCTCAAAGGCCGGGCCTTGGTCCGTTAGCACCTGCTCAGGGTATCCATGGGGTCTTCAGAAACACGCCTGAAACGTTTTTGCTACTGTCTCTGCTGTCAGGTCTTTAATGGGGGCGACCACCAGGAACCTGGAGTAGTGATCCACCATGGTCAGGGCATAGGAGTACCCTGACCTGCTGGATGACAGCTTGACATGGTCCAGGGCCACGATCTCCAGGGGTCGAGTCGTCTTAATGGATTGCAGGGGTGCCTTCTGGCTGCTGTAGTCTTTTCTTCTGAGGCTACAGGGTCCACAGTTTCGGCACCACCGCTCAATGGAGCTGCGCATTCCTACCCAGTAGAGTCGACACTTCAGCAAGTTCTCTAGCTTTTTCCAGCCAAAGTGTCCCGCCTGATCATGGCAGGCCTCCAACACCATTTGGAGGTCTGTCTTAGGGACCACTATCTGCCATACCATTTCATGGGTTTTTGGATTGACATACCTCCGGCACAGCTTCTCACGGTAGATAAACAGCCGGCTTCGCTCGTTCCATAGCTGCTTCGCTTGCAGAGACGCTTCCTTTTCCAGGGAGGCACCTTCCTGGGTTATCAGTTCTTTAATACGGCTGACAACCGGGTCGCTGTCCTGGGTCTCCTTTCAGCTGTGGTGAGGCAGAGGGTTTAACGTCTTCCCACGCTGCCTCCTGGAGGCTCATTGCTCGTGGATCATCCCATTCCGGTGAAAGGCAGGTAGCTCAATCTCTTCCAGGTCATCCACTTCTTCTTCCGTGTCTGACTGGTGAGGCATCCTAGACAGGGCATCGGCGTTGGCGTTCTTGCGGCCCGCCCGGTATTTAATTGTGAATTGGTAGTTTGACAGCCGAGCCATCCATCGTTGTTCCAGGGCTCCAAGCTTGGCTGTTTCCAGATGAGTCAAGGGGTTGTTATCAGTGAAGGCAGTGAATTTATTGGAGGCTAGGTAGTGCTTGAACCGCTCGGTGATGGCCCAGACCAGGGCCAGGAACTCCAACTTAAAGCTGCTATAGTTCTCTGGGTTCCTCTTGGTCTGGCGGAGCTTCCTGCTTGCGTATGCGATCACTTTCTCTTGGCCATTCAGCTTCTGACTTAGGACAGCTCCCAATCCTTCGTTGCTGGCATCAGTATACAGCAGGAACGGTTGACTGTAGTCAGGGTAGGCCAGGATCTCATTGCCTGTCAGGATCTCCTTCATCTCCTGAAATGACTCGGCTTGCTCGTTACCCCAGTGGAACGGGGGATTTCTGCCTTTGGGGGACTGTCCTACCAGGAGGTCTTGCAGAGGGGCTGCTTTCTTAGTGTAACTTTTACAAACCTCCGATAGTATCCTACTAGTCCCAGGAACTGATGCACCTCCTTGAGGCTCTTCGGCTCCGGCCATTTCTGGATGGCTGTGATCTTCTCCGGGTCTGGTGCTACTCCCTCCGGACTGACGATGTGCCCCAGGTACTGTACCTTTCTCTTGAGCAGGTGGCACTTTGAGGGCTTCAGCTTCATCCCGTAACGGGACAGTGACTCAAATACCTCCGCCAGGTGCTTCAAGTGGTCCTCGTATGTTTTGGAGTACACTATCACATCATCCAGGTAGAGTAACACAGTCTCGAAGTTGCAGTGTCCCAGGCAGCACTCCATCAATCTTTGGAACATTCCGTGGGCGTTGCAGAGTCCAAACGGCATACTATTGAACTCGCAGAGTCCCATCGGGGTAGTAAAGGCAGTCTTCTCCCGATCCTCCTCAGCAACAGCTACTTGCCAGTACCCACTAGTGAGGTCAAGGGTGGAAAAGTAATTTGCAGACTTTAAGGCAGCCAGGGATTCCTCTATGCGTGGTAAAGGGTATGCATCTTTATGTGTAATGCGATTTACTTGTCTGTAATCTACACACATTCTCATGCTCCCGTCCTTTTTCCTGACTAGCACTAGGGGAGCTGCCCAGGGACTACAACTATCCCTTACTATCCCTGCCTTTCTCATGTTGTGCAGCATCTACTTTGCCTTCTGGTAGTGAGCTGGTGGTATAGGCCTGTACCGTTCTTTGATGGGTGGATGGTCACCTGTGGGTATATGATGTTGTGCCCCCTTAATCCTCCCAAAGCCAAGTGGGTGCTTACTGAATACTTGTGCGTATTCCTGAACCACCCGGTGCACCCCCCTGTTTCTGATGGGCAGGAGTGGTGTCTGTCCCAGCATGGAGCTGCTGACACCAATCCTCCACCTGGGTTCCAGGGTCATTATCCTCCACTTCATTTGGTGAGGTCAAGGACTCCGCCGTGTGTATGGAGTTGTTATCTACTGTGTACAGTTTGGAAACAGTGGCATAGCGTGGTAATCTAACCTCGTCCTCCCCACAGTTTAAGAGGCGTATGGGCACCCTCCCATTGCGTACATCCACTACCCCTCTGGCTGTCAAGAGTGTAGGTCTATGCTCAGAGCTAATGGGCTCTACTACTGCTTTGTAGCTCCGTCCCCTGAGACCTATTGCTGCTCTACACCAGATTAGCATTTCACTCATGGGGGGAATCACAATGGGTACCGGGTCTGTCACCCGCACATTACCAATTTCACCACCTGTTAACTTTACCTGTTGCTGGTACAAAAGGGCTCCGATCTCTTTTTGGAGCGCCCTTCTCTGGCCTGGTCTTGCAGTGTCAGCTAGCTGTTGGAGCAAGAACACATCTTCTCCCATACAGTTACTAACAATGTTTGTGCCAAGTACCATATACAAGTCTTTATCATCAGGATTAGTCTCTACTACAATTAGTCCCTGGTTCTTCAGTTCCACTCTTCCCACCTTCACTACCACATCCTTAACCCCAATTAGGTTAAGGGGAAGGCCGTTTGAAGCATAGATGGAAAGATTTGGAGCTGGTGGGTTTAGGTCATCCATGGACCAGAACCTTTTGTAGAGGACGTCAGGCATGATGGTTACCTGAGATCCTGTGTCCAGCAGAGCGTGTGTCGGGATGCCGTCCAGCACGATGGACAGGAAAGGTCTTCCTCCCATGAACCTGCAGTACCAGTCTGATGGGCCTGGGGAATCTACTCCTGGGTGTCGGCCCTCGGCCCCAGGGTTTTCTCGTTTAAAGGATAGCTCTGGATGGTGTGACCTGTCTTGCGACAACGGTAGCAGACAGGGTCCTTCGGTGGGCGGCGTTGGTGGCTGGTCCTCTCAGGGGGTGGTGTTATCCTCCTCCTCCTCATCCAGGGGACATCCTCAGGGCTGTCGGCTAGCAGGATCCTTCCCTCGGCCTCGGGCTCCGTCCGCAGCTGCAGGGCACTCAGCACAGTGGTCATGGTTTTGCTCAACTGATGCACCTCAGAGCGAAGGCTGTCCAGCTCACTAGGGGACGTTGCTGGAACCTTGGCTTCAGCAGCCACCGGGGAAAAGGTGGGTGGGGTGGCCCCACCCTGGAAACATTGGATGGCATTTGTTTCCAGGGGCTGCAGTCCTTTTATAGCCATGTCCTTAAGGTTGTCAAAGGTGGCATCTGGATGATCCAGGGACCACCAACGCACAGTCCTGCTCTCCTCTGGAGACCTCAGTCCCCGGACAAACTGTTCCTTCAGTATTTTATTTTCATTGTTGATGCTGGTTGGACTAACCTGTTTCAGAGCTCGCAGACCCCCTTGTAGACGCCAGGCATAGTCCTGAACATTGTCCTCTGGTTGCTGAGAGCAGTTGTAGAACCTCATCCGGAGGTCCGTCTCAGTATGATCCTCAAAGATTGCGGACACTGACTCCTGGTCTGCGGCCGACCAGTTTTCTACTTCTCACTATGCAGCACCAATCAATTGTCCCAATACAACAGCGGATCTTTGCTTGCGTGTCATAGAGTACATGTCCAAAATACCGCATATCTTCCGTTTAAATCCAGACAGGGTATCTGGTTTGCCGCTATACTGGGGGAGCCACTTCGCTCCAGGGATGTACGGCAGGGCCATGGGTACGACAGGTGTTACAAGTCCTGCTGGTTGAGCAGCTGCTCCGGCCTGCTCGGCGCCGGGCGCGGATTTGTTACCAGGGTCGTTAACCGGTATTCCGGCGTTGTGCTGTTCTTCAGACATTCTGGCGCCCCCCTAGAGAACTGTGGCCTTCCTTCTTTTCTTTTCTTCCGGTAGGCCGCAGCTGCGCAGGTGACGGTCTTCTTCAGGACCTTGCGTCGCTTGCTTCCTACGTCAGAGCGCTCACCGCGACTCCTTCCAGGACCTGGCGCTTCATGGTTTGACGTCGAGGCGTGGGGCGTGTCCGGGGCTTCGCGCGCTTCAGCAGGTACGCCCTTCAGTTTCCCGCGGTTATGCCCTTCTTCTTCCCGCACTACAGCGCAACAATGGCGGCCATCTTCACCACAGTTTAACACACAGTTTTTGATTAAAGGCGCACAGTACCCGGTGGCAACGGGCACGGAATCCTGTTCGTGACGCCAAGTCTGACGCGCCCCCTGGGCTGTGGGGTACTCGGCAGCTGGGCATATGGCTGTTTTGCGGGGGATATCACGGTGGCTGGCTTGGTCTGTGACCCAGGGTGGTCAGTAAAAAAAATAAGAAAAAGAAAAGGGGAAAAGATTGTATAGGATAGGGGAATTATTCATGACACCACCTGTAGATTCTGGTGAGGATCACCAGCGCTGCGGCAGTCCTCTGAGGCCGGTGTTCTGGCAGCATAGTTGGTATAGCTCCCCACAGGTGGAGCGGGACCTCAGGGCAGTGTAGGTGCAGGGATGCAGGACAGACGGGACCCAGCCGGGTCAGGGAAAGGATAGGCACACACAACGGTTCACTTCAGCACCTTTACTGGTGGTATTTCAGGCACAATCCAGGGTGCTACAGGGTGAAGGGTGCATGTCGGGACTTTCCACAGTGAGCGGGTGTGAGGACTCCTGTTCTTTGCCTTTCCTCGATAAGTTTCTGACCTGCCTGGTGCTAGGCCTAACTAGGTTTCTGTCTTGCACCTGCTGATCCTGGTGATAGGGCCTTCTGTTGGAGTTCTCACTCCCTAGTATATGGGGCTTCAGTAACTCCTGACCCTGGTACGTGGTCAGCATTGGGTTAACCTGGGACATGTAGTTCTCCAGGGGTTCCGGTTGTTTTCTGCTGGATATGATGAATCCCTGCAGACGTGGACCCGGTGTCCGGTATTTGGTTTCTGGCGTGAGCGGGTAATGCTCCTCTGCCCCCTAAGTTACTCTCCTTCCTCTTGCCTTCGGCCGCACTCGGGCCCTGACTAGGCTTCACACGGGCAGTAGGCCTCGCTACTCTTCACCACTCTTATGGCGTCAGCACTCCTTAGGCTCACTAACCTGAGCTCGGTGAGTCTGGACTGTGCTCCACTGCAGGCAAGCAACTGCTGGAGCAGTAACTGTCTCTGTCTCCTGAGGTAACTGCGCTCAGACTGTGCTTCAGACTGCTATCAGCTTCCACACTTCTCACAGACTAAACTGCCTAGCTCCACCTTCCCTATTTATATCCCTAACGGGCTCCCTTTGGTGGTCTGAGGTGGTAAGGTGGAGATGTGTGAATGCTTATGAGGGCCTCTTGTGGAGGAATCCTTCCATGCATCCCTCCTGGGATCTGTGGTACCAAGTGCAGCAGAGCGCCACAACATCAACACATTTTACAATGATAAATACAGTAAAAGCTCTTGTCAAAGATTAGTTTTTACTGCATTGTTGTGAAATCATGTGCATGCACAGAGCCTGGGGCGTAAATTTCTTGCGAATTGCATGGGCCATGGAATGGTTGATGGACGTTTCAGAAGAACCATAGAAAAATTGTTCATTCCTGGACACACGAGCGTCTTCTTAATGTTGCATTTTGAAGATATTTTTGGACCTTCTATCAAGAATGGATTCCATTAGAAACACCTTGAAGGACATGTGAGGCATTTGTTCATCAATTTTTGGAAAACACCTAATCAACGTGAGTGTAAAAAATTTAATATTTCAAGTTTTGCATTCTATCTAATCCATTGGTCGTAGCTGACAATTTTTGTTTTGTTTTGTGTAGGTCAAAAAATAATTTCTCTGGAAGCACTTTCTGGACTCTTGGAATCAATGGAATACATTATAGAATTCACAGTATGCCCCAAATGGATGGTATTACCTACACAATTCAATCACGTGTTTATAGCTATGAATTTAGATGATATGCAATCATCATGTGTCAGAAAGCTGAGAGGCTTTACATTGAGATTGCATTTTTATTACTACAAGCTAATCTGTTAAATTCTTTAAGCTAGAAAAATGAAGGAGAGTCCTCGATACAGGCAATACCCCTTTGTAGTTATTGAAATATGTTATTCTCAGGCCAATTATGGAAAGAAGGTCATGTTCAACTGCTTGGCTGTTCTTGTGCAATGCCCACACATTTCACAATGATAAAAAAAGTAAATGCTCTTGTCAAAGAGTTGTTTTACTGCATTGTTGTGAAACTATGCATGCACATAGCTATGAGCAATAATTGTTTGCGCATTCCATGAGACATAGCATGGTTGCTGCATTTTCTAGAAGAACCTTGGATGGGTTGTTCCATTTTTGACAAAAGGGCATCTTCTAAATGTTAGACTGTGAGAACATTTTGGAACCTTCAACCAGAAGAGATTACCTCAGAAGGACCTTGAAGAAAATGTGTGGATTTATTGATCATTTTCTTGTAAAACTCCAAATGAAAGTAAGTAGGACAAATGTAATATTAAATGTTTGGAATTAATCTACCCTGTTTGTCCTAACTGATATGATTTTTTTACTTTTTTGTAGGTCAGGAAAATCCTTACCTGGAAGCTTTTTGTGGACTCTTGGGTTTCTTGGAAGACATTGCAGAATTCAGGTCATACTCCAATTGTGTGGTAAGCATTTGCTCAAGAACTCTATCACATTTTCAAAGCTTTAAATGTAGACAATATGCAATCATCATGTGTCAGAAAGCTGAGAGGCTATACACTGAGATTGCATTTTTATTACTACAATCTAATCTGTTCTGTTTCAGTTAAAAAACAAAAGACCATTCTTCATCCAAGCAACATGCTCTTTGCAGTCGCTGAAATCTGATATCCTCAGGGCAATTAGGGTAGGAAATACTTGTTCAACTGCCTGGTTGTTCCTGTGCAAGACCCACACATTTTACAATGATAAATACAGTTAAAGCTCTTGTCAAAGATTTGTTGCTACTGCATTGTTGTGAAATCATGTGCATGCACAGAGCCTGGGGTGTAAATTTCTTGCGTATTGCAAGGGCCATGGAATGGTTGATGCACGCTTCAGAAGAGCCAAAGAAAAATTCTTCCTTCCTGGACAAATGATCTTCTTCTAAGTGTTGCATTTTGAAGACATTTTTGGACCTTCTATCAAGAATGGATTCCATTAGAAACACCTTGAAGGACATGTGAGGCATTTGTTCATCAATTTTTGGAAAACACCTAATAACGTGAGTTTCAAAAATTTAATATTTCAATACTTGAATTCTATCTAATCCATTTCACCTAGCTGACATTTTTTGTTTTGTTTTGTGTAGGTCAGAAAATAATTTCTCTGGAAGCACTTTCTGGACTCTTGGAATCAATGGAATACATTATAGAATTCACAGTATGCCCCAATTGGATGGTAAGTATTACCTACACAATTCAATCAAGTGTTTATAGCTATGAATGTAGATGATATGCAATCATCATGTGTCAGAAAGCTGAGAGGCTTTACATTGAGATTGCATTTTTATTACTACAAGCTAATCTGTTTCATTCTTTTAGTTAGAAAAATGAAGGAGAGTCCTCGATCCAGGCAATACCCCTTTGTAGTTATTGAAATATGTTATTCTCAGGCCAGTTATGGAAAGTGTTATGTTCTGCTACCAAAGCTAAGGAAAGAGAGGAGATCTGTCCCTACTATAGGACTCAGCTGAATCCCTACGATGTAACAGGGAACCTGATCCTGCGATCAGACCTGCTAAAGTCCTAATCTAGTCTGTACGGAGACCTATAGATGTGGGGAGGGAATCCCTACAAGTACTAAGGACTGGGAGGAATATGGGACACCTCCTAACAGAAATAGTAGCAGACAGACGAACAAACAAAATAGATAGAACATAGAGGTCCGTAGACCAACCAAACTAACAGAGTTAGATACAGAGCACAGGCTAGCTAGAAAGTAGATATACAATGAAGTCCAGCAAAGCCAGAAGGGCGGAGCAGGATTAAATAGGCCAACAAGGTCATGTGACCAGCAAAGGAAAAAAAACCTAACAGCAAGGTTCTAACAGAAAGAAGGTCATGTTCAACTTCTCGGCTGTTCTTGTGCAATGCCCACACATTTCACAATGATAAAAAAAGTAAAAGCGCTCGTCAAAGAGTTGTTTTACTGCATTGTTGTGAAACTATGCATGCACATAGCTATGAGCAATAATTGTTTGCGCAATTCCATGAGGCATAGCATGGTTGCAGCATTTTATAGGAGAACCTTGGATGGGTTGTTCCATTTTCGACAAAAGGGCATCTTCTAAATGTTGGACTGTGAGGACATTTTGGATCCTCCATCTAGAAAAGATTACCTCAGAAGAACCTTGAAGAAAATGTGTGGATTTATTGATCATTTTCTTTAAAACTCCAAATGAAAGTAAGTAGGACAAATGTAATAGCTAAATGTTTGGATTTAATTTTCTCAATCTACATTATTTATCCTAACTGATAAGGTTTTTTTTACTTTTTTTGCAGGTCAGGAAAATTTTTACCTGGAACCTTTTTGTGGACTCTTGGAATCCTTGGAAGACATTGTTGAATTCAGGTCATACTCCAATTGGGTGGTAAGCATTTGCTTAAGAACTCTATCACATTTTCAAAGCTTTAAATATAGACAAAATGCAATCATCATGTGTCAGAAAGCTGAGAGGCTTTACATTGAGATTGCATTTTTATTACTACAATCTAATCTGTTGTGTTTTAGTCAAAAAACAAAAGACCATCCTTGATCCAAGCAACATGCTCTTTGCAGTCGCTGAAATCTGATATCCTCAGGGCAATTAGGGTAAGAAATACTTGTTCAACTGCTTGGCTGTTCCTGTGCAATACCCACACATTTTACAATGATAAGTACAGTAAAAGTTCTTCTCAAATATTTGTTTTTACTGCATTGTTTTGAAATCATGTGCTTGCACAGAGCCTAGGGCGTAAATTTCTTGCGTATTGCATGGGCCATGGAATGGTTGATGCACGTTTCAGAAGAACCATAGAAAAATTCTTCCTTTCTGGACACACGAGCTTCTTCTAAGTGTTGCATTTTGAAGACATTTTTGGACCTTCTATCAAGAATGGATTCCATTAGAAACACCTTGAAGGACATGTGAGGCATTTGTTCATCAATTTTTGGAAAACACCTAATCAAAGTAAGTTTAACAAATTTAATATTTCAAGTTTTGCATTCTATCTACTCCATTGGTCGTAGCTGACATTTTTTGTTTTGTTTTGTGTAGGTCAGAAAATAATTTCTCTAGAATCACTTTCTGGACTCTTGGAATCAATGGAATACATTTTAGAATTCACGGTATGCCTCAATTGGATGGTAAGTATTACCTACACCATTCAATCACTGGTTTATAGCTATGAATGTAGATTATATGCAATCACCTTGTGTCAGAAAGCTGAGAGGCTTTACATTGAGATTGCATTTTTATTACTACAAGCTAAGCTGTTTCATTTTTTTATTTCGAAAAATGAAGGAGAGTCCTCGATCCAGGCAATACCCTCTTTGCAGTTATTGAAATAAGTTATTCTCAGGCCAGTTATGGAAAGAAGGTCATGTTCAATTGCTTCGCTGTTCTTGTGCAATGACCACACATTTCACAATGATGAATAAGTAAAAACTCTTGTAAAAGAGTTGTTTTACTGCATTGTTGTGAAACTATGCATGCACATAGCTATGAGCAATAATTGTTTGCGCATTTCATGAGACATAGCATGGTTTCTGCATTTTCTAGAAGAACCTTGGATGGGTTGTTCCATTTTCGACAAAAGGGCATGTTCTAAATGTTGGACTGTGAGGACATTTTGGATCCTCCATCTAGAAAAGATTACCTCAGAAGAACCTTGAAGAAAATGTGTAGATTTATTGATCATTTTCTTTAAAACTCCAAATGAAAGTAAGTAGGACAAATGTAATAATTAAATGTTTGGATTTAATTTTCTCAATCTACATTATTTGTCCTAACTGATAAGTTTTTTTTTACTTTTTTTGCAGGTCAGGAAAATATTTACCTGGAACCTTTTTGTGGACTCTTGGAATCCTTGGAAGACATTGTAGAATTCAGGTCATACTCCAATTGGGTGGTAAGCATTTGCTCAAGAACTCTATCACATTTTCAAAGCTTTAAATATAGACAAAAAGCAATCATCATGTGTCAGAAAGCTGAGAGGCTTTACATTGAGATTGCATTTTTATTACTACAATCTAATCTGTTGTGTTTTAGTTAAAAAACAAAAGACCATCCTCGATCCAAGCAACATGCTCTTTGCAGTTGCTGAAATCTGATATCCTCAGGGCAATTAGGGTAAGAAATACTTGTTCAACTGCTTGGTTGTTCCTGTGCAATACCCACACATTTTACAATGATAAGTACAGTAAAAGCTCTTCTCAAATATTTGTTTTTACTGCATTGTTTTGAAATCATGTGCATGCACAGAGCCTAGGGAGTAAATTTCTTGCGTATTGCATGGGCCATGGAATGGTTGATGCACGTTTCAGAAGAACCATAGAAAAATTCTTCCTTCCTAGACACACGAGCGTCTTCTAAGTGTTGCATTTTGAAGACATTTTTGGACCTTCTTTCAAGAATGGATTCCATTAGAAACACCTTGAAGGACATGTGAGGCATTTGTTCATCAATTTTTGGAAAATACCTAATCAAAGTAAGTTTAACAAATTTAATATTTCAAGTTTTGCATTCTATCTACTCCATTGGTCGTAGCTGACATTTTTTGTTTTGTTTTGTGTAGATCAGAAAATAATTTCTCTAGAATCACTTTCTGGACTCTTGGAATCAATGGAATACATTTTAGAATTCACGGTATGCCCCAATTGGATGGTAAGTATTACCTACACCATTCAATCACTGGTTTATAACTATGAATGTAGATTATATGCAATCACCTTGTGTCAGAAAGCTGAGAGGCTTTACATTGAGATTGCATTTTTATTACTTCAAGCTAATCTGTTTCATTTTTTTATTTCGAAAAATGAAGGAGAGTCCTCAATCCAGGCAATACCCTCTTTGCAGTTATTGAAATAAGTTATTCTCAGGCCAGTTATGGAAAGAAGGTCATGTTCCATTGCTTCGCTGTTCTTGTGCAATGCCCACACATTTCACAATGATGAATAAGTAAAAACTCTTGTAAAAGAGTTGTTTTACTGCATTGTTGTGAAACTATGCATGCACATAGCTATGAGCAATAATTGTTTGCGCATTTCATGAGACATAGCATGGTTTCTGCATTTTCTAGAAGAACCTTGGATGGGTTGTTCCATTTTTGACAAAAGAACATCTTCTAAATGTTGGACAGAGAGGACATTTTGGATCCTCCATCTAGAAAAGATTACCTCAGAAGAACCTTAAAGAAATTGTGTGGATTTATTGATCATTTTCTTGGAAAATTCCAAATCAAAGTAAGTAGGACAAATGTAATATTAAATGTTTGGAATTAATCAAACCCTGTTTGTCCTAACTGATATGATTTTTTTTACTTTTTTTGTAGGTCAGGAAAATCCTTACCTGGAAGCTTTTTGTGGACTCTTGGAATCCTTGGAAGACATTGCAGAATTCAGGTCATACTCCAATTGTGTGGTAAGCATTTGCTCAAGAACTCTATCACATTTTCAAAGCTTTAAATGTAGACAATATGCAATCATCATGTGTCAGAAAGCTGAGAGGCTATACACTGAGATTGCATTTTTATTACTGCAGTCTAATCTGTTCTGTTTCAGTTAAAAAACAAAAGACCATTCTCGATTCACGCAACATGCTCTTTGCAGTCGCTGAAATCTGATATCCTCAGGCCAATTAGGGTAAGAAATACTTGTTCAACTGCTTGGTTGTTCCTGTGCAATACCCACACATTTTACAATGATAAATACAGTAAAAGCTCTTGTCAAAGATTTGTTTTTACTGCATTGTTGTGAAATCATGTGCATGCATAGAGCCTAGGGCATAAATTTCTTGCATATTGCATGGGCCATGGAATGGTTGATGCACTTTTCAGAAGAACCATAGAAAAATTCTTGCTTCTTTGACACACGAGCGTCTTCTAAGTGTTGCATTTGGAGGACATTTTTGGACCTTCTATCAAGAACGGATTCCATTAGAAACACCTTGAAAACCATGAGAGGCTTTTGTTCATCAATTTTGGAAAACACCTAATCAACGTGAGTTTAAAAAATTTAATATTTCAATATTTGAATTCTATCTAATCCGTTTCTCCTAGATGACATTTTTTGTTTTGTTTTGTGTAGGTCAGAAAATAATTTCTCTAGAATCACTTTCTGGACTCTTGGAATCAATGGAATACATTTTAGAATTCTCGGTATGCCCCAATTGGATGGTAAGTATTACCTACACCATTCAATCACTGGTTTATAGCTATGAATGTAGATTATATGCAATCATCATGTGTCAGAAAGCTGAGAGGCTTTACTTTGAGATTGCATTTTTATTACTGCAAGCTAATCTGTTTCATTTTTTCAGTTAGAAAAATGAAGGAGAGTCATCGATCCAGGCAATACCCCCTTTGTAGTTATTGAAATATGTTATTCTCAGGCCAGTTATGGAAAGAAGGTCATGTTCAACTGCTTGGCTGTTCTTGTGCAATGCCCACACATTTCACAATGATAAAAAAGTAAAAGCTCTTGTAAAAGAGTTGTATTACTGCATTGTTGTGATAGTGTTGATCGATACCCTCCGATATCGAGAAATATCGGATCGGATTGGATCGGACCGATACCCAAAAAATATCAGATATCGCCGATTCCGATACCGGAAACCAATGCAAGTCAATGGGACACAAATATCGGAATGAAAATAAACCCTTTCTTTCCTTGTAGGTTAATTCTACATGAAGGAAAACAGCTAAGAATAATGTAGAATGTATTGGGGGAGGTGGGGGGGACAATAAAGGCATAGAGGTTTAGCCCAATCAAATGGAATAGCAGGAACTAATATTTTTTTTAAGATGTTCTGAGTTACAAAAATATTGACTATGTTAAGTTTTTTTATATTTTGTCAGATATTTATGTTTCACTACTTCCATGCTCTTCACCTTCTTTTTTACTTCTCCCACACTTTCTCCTTCAACATCCTCAGCATCAGCATCTTTTTCATCAACTTCTTCTTCACCTTCTTCATCTTCTTCACCTTCTTCGTATTATTCTTTTTTTTTACATTCTTCATATTCTTCTTATTCAACTATTATTCTTCTTCATATTCTACTTCTTCATCTTCTTCATATTCTTCTTCTTCATCATATTCTTATTTGTGACAGGCATTCCTGTAGTTGTTATCTATAAAAGTTTGAAGATTACACCTTTCGTTCTGCCTGTCACAAAAGATTTACAACAGGATTTGTCCGCGTTCAGTTTGGCCTGCAGCAAGAAGTCTTTTCCAGGGGCACCACGAGGAGGAATGGACTCACCCCATACACTGCTTAGTCTTCTTCTGCTTATAATTTAGATAATATCTTTTGCTCTGATTTTTAGTCTTATGCTTAATGTTCTTCCGCTTTTTGTTCTGCAGCTTCTTAATCTTCTGCTTCTTGGTTTTCTGTCTCTTGTTCTTCTGTATCTTGGTGGTTGTCTTCTTGTTCTTTGTCCTCTTGGTCATCTTCTTCAGGGTCATCTTCTTGGTCTTCTTCGGGGTGGTCTTCAGGGTCGTCGTCTTCAGGGTCGTCGTCTTCGGGGTCCTCGTCTTCTTCAGGGTGGTCTTCAGGGTCGTCGTCTTGGGGTCCTCGTATTCTTTGGGGTGGTCTTCAGGGTCGTCGTCTTCTTCGGGGTGGTCTTCAGGGTCCTCGTCTCCAGGGTCCTCGTCTTCGGGGTCCTCGTCTTCTTCGGGGTGGTCTTCAGGGTCCTCGTCTTCAGGGTCATCGTCTTCGGGGTCCTCGTCTTCTTTGGGGTGGTCTTCAGGGTCCTTGTCTTCAGGGTCGTCGTCAGGGAGATCCAGAGTGATTACCAAGAACCATTTCAAAAAGCTTGAACTTGGAAATGTAGCAGAAGGTACAAGAAGGCTGAGGAACTGCCGAGAACCAGCTGACGGTACTGGAACCCGGATGGGTAGCAGAAGGCACTAGAGCCAATTGAACTACCGAGGACCAGCTGACGGTACTGGAACCCGGTTACAAAGCAGGAGGTAACTGTGCCAGAAAGCTCTACCAAGGACCAGCAGACATTGGTGGAACTTTGATACCGAGAAGGAGGCACCTAAGCCAAAAGCACTGCCGAGAACCAGCTGACGGTACTGGAACACGGATGGGTAGCAGAAGGTACCCATGAAAAGAAAAGTTGCAAGGCCGCGAGCCGGCCGGTGTTACCGAAACCCACAGTCCTACAGGGGGTGCTTGTCCTATTGGCACTATGGAACCAGCCTTCATTGCGAGATCCCGCAGCCCACATAGGAGTCACCTAAACTGCAGGTACCATAAAGTCGGCTAACCCGACCACAACACGACAGGACAACGTATTGGAGGCAAAGTGACATTGACACTACCTGGAAACAGCTGGCGTGCTGGAACCAGGCTGGGCAGCAGGGAGTACCCGTGCCAAAGACACTGCCGGGAAACAGCTGACGGTACTGGAACCCGGATGGGTAGCAGAAGGTACAAGAGCCAATGGAACTACCGAGGACCAGCTGACGGTACTGGAACCCGGATGGGTAGCAGAAGGCACAATAGCCAATGGAACAACCAAGGACCAGCTGACGGTACTGGAACTCGGTTACTAAGCAGGAGGTGCCTGTGCCAGAAATCACTACCAAGGACCAGCAGACGTTGGTGGAACTTGGATACCGAGAAGGAGGCACCTAAGCCAAAGGCACTGCCGAGAACCAGCTGACGGTACTGGAACTCGGATGGGTAGCAGAAGGTACCCATGAAAAAAAAAGTTGCAAGGCCGCAAGCTGGCCGGCGTTACCAAAACCCACAGTCCTACAGGGGGTGCTTGTCCTATTGGCACTCTGGAACCAGCCTTCATTGCGAGATCCCGCAGCCCACATAGGAGTCATCTAAACTGCAGGCACCATAGAGTCGGCTAACCCGACCACAACACGGCAGGACAACGTATTGGAGGCAAAGTGATGTTGACACTACCTGGAAATAGCTGGAGTGCTGGAACCAGGCTGGGCAGGAGGGAGTACCCGTGCCAAAAACACTGCCGAGAACCAGCTGATGGTACTGGAACCCAGTTGCTAAGCAGGAGGTACCTGTGCCAGAAAGCACTACCAAGGACCAGCAGACGTTGGTGGAACTTGGATACCGAGAAGGAGGCACCTAAGCCAAAGGCACTGCCGAGAACCAGCTGACGGTACTGGAACCCGGATGGGTAGCAGAAGGTACCCATGAAAAAAAAAGTTGCAAGGCCGTGAGCCGGCCATATTTGTCCTTACTGATATGTTTTTTTGTATTTTTTTGTAGGTCAGGACAATCTTTACCTGGAACCTTTTTGTGGACTCTTGGAATCCTTGGGAGATATTGTAGAATTCAGGTCATACTCCTATTGTGTGGTAAGCATTTGCTCAAGAACTCTATCACATTTTCAAAGCTTTAAATGTAGACAATATGCAATCATCATGTGTCAGAAAGCTGAGAGGCTTTACATTGAGATTGCATTTTTATTACTACAATCTAATCTGTTGTGTTTTAGTTAAAAAAACAAAAGACCATCCTCGATCCAAGCAACATGCTCTTTGCAGTCGCTGAAATCTGATATCCTCAGGCCAATTACTGTAAAGGCCCCGTCACACTTAGCGACGCTGCAACGATCCCGACAACGATACGACCTGTCAGGGATCGTTGCTGCGTCGCTATGTGGTCGCTGGTGAGCTGTCAAACAGGCAGGCTCACCAACGATCAGGGGAGCAGCGACATCATGGAAAGAATCTTTCCACGATGTCCTGCTCCTGGTTACGAGCCTGCTGAAGCAGGAGCAGGCTGGTAACTATGGTAAACATCGGGTTACTAGGGGCACACGAGCTCCTAGTAACCCATTGTTTATCATGGTTACCACTCTGCTACAGTGAGCGGGAGGTTACCGCTCACTTTAGCAGGCTCGTAACCATGATAAACAACGGGTTACTAGGTGCGCTTGTTTGTCTCTGGCTGTCTCTCCCTCTATGACTGCCTATTTGTTTCTCTCCCTCTCCGGATGTCTATCTGTCTCTCTCCCCCACTGGCTGTCTATCTGTCTATCTCTCTGGCTGTCTTTCTGTCTTGCTGTCTCTATGATGAGGAACATACTTGAGTTTCGGGACAGGCATGTGGGCAGGTCTTATCTTGCTGATCTGGCCTAGAGCACCAAGGAAAGACCCTGCCTACAGTTGTGGCGCCCCTGAGGGTTCGACCGCCACAGGAATGCTGCACTTCTTCAATGGAATGTGGCGTTCCTCTGAGGTAAGGCCGGTGTGATGGTAGTGACCTAACCTTTTGCATCCAACACCACATTTCCACCAGAGGGAGCTATTATGCACTAGGTGCTGCTCCCCTGGTTACAGGGAGACTGGGGAACACAAAGTGGTAGGAACCAGTTAGAGGGTGTGGGTGGAGGAACAACTAGATAGTGACACTTTTAGATTTCATATTTAATAGAATGCCATCTTTGATCTTGTCTTTTGGTCCTTCTCTCCTGTCTTCTCTGGTTCATCAGTCTAGCCTTTGCTAGTCTGTCGGCTGTCACTGTGCTGTCAAACTACTGTGTGTTAATGTGACTTCCCCCCGGGAGCGCAGATCCTGTGTGGGCCTGCACCAGCATTGGACACAGCCCTCGTACCCTGATATTGGGACGAGAGGTAGGTTGCAGACAAGGAATGTCTCAACCCGGCCGAGGACCAGGATCAAGAAGGCCCGGGAGCTTTAGAGTGTGGCTCCCTAGCAAATGGGTCCCGGGGAG
The DNA here is from genome assembly GCF_046119375.1 of Phyllobates terribilis. NCBI lineage: Eukaryota > Metazoa > Chordata > Amphibia > Anura > Dendrobatidae > Phyllobates > Phyllobates terribilis. The sequence continues at coordinate 88,968,603 of NW_027362769.1, forward strand.
GATGCAGACGGAGCGGAACACGCCACCTGTCCTCGCCTACCTGATCTATTCAGAGGGATTCCGGCTGCAAAAGGGGCACCGGCCCCCGACACCCGACCTCGTACTCTACGTTCAGGACGGGAAAGCCCGGTTAGGCCCTGAGGATCCCGCCAGGCGTCGGATGGAGAGGAATTGCCACCCGAGCCCTACACCTGAGAGCAGCTCAGAGGGAGACCCAGCCTATCCACACACGCACAGACGGGAAAGGGTGAAGTCTGTAGTGCAGGAACACTCTGGTGTAGGGTCGCTACCGAATACTGGACTTCCTCAGAGGTAGTCGGACCCCCGTCCCTGGTGGCCGCAGGACTCCGCGAGGAGCAGGGAGTCGCCTTCCCGCTAATATCTCTGAGTGAGTAAAGCCTTGGAAGTTCACCCCTATGGCCTCCAGACTGTTCATTACGCGCCATACCACGCGACGCGGTGCCTGTACTCCCCGCGCTACTGCTACCCCCCTTCATCCTGTTTGTCTTCCCTGAGGCCTTGCTCCCCCTGTGGGGAGCAGTGAGAACTTTAGCCGCCACGACACCGGGCCTCAGCGGACTGCTAGCGGCGCTGGTGACCCTTCACCAGGCACCACAGGTGGCGTAGTCGTTAATCAGCCACTCAACCCGGACAAGCCCACACCATCTCTTTCTAATGTGACAGCCTTGAGCACGGGTCGGGCCCGGGCCACGGCTGCATCCCATCTCTTCAACACAGGGCCCGACACCAAGTCCCCCAACACCCAGGGTAAAACACGGGCTTTCTGAGTAGAGGCGTCACACAGTCCTGCCCCGAAAGCAAGAGAATCTCATTAACTCAAAACTGCAAACACTGATTACACAAGAACCATAAGAAGGATTTCTTCACCTCAGGTATCATTTTAATCAGTGTAACAGCACCAACATGGCAATGTCTGTAGTTTACTTAGCGAAATCCTGCTGACAGGTTCCCTTTAAACTGCTGTGTTTTAGTTGGAAAAATTAAGGACCGTCCTCGATCCAGGAAATTCCCTCTTTGTAGTTACTGAAATATTTTATCATCAGGCAAATTTGTATTAGAAGATCTTGTTCAACTGTTTGGTTGTTCCTATGTAATACCTACACATTTCACTATGACAAGTACAGTAAATGCTCTTGTCAAATATTTGTTTTGACTTCATTGTGAAATGATGTGCATGCACAGAGCTATGAGTTTGAACTTCTTGCGTATTGCACGAGCCATGGCATGGTTGACTCATTTTCCATCAGAACTTTGGATGGGTCCTTTTATCTTTGAAAAAGAACAGTTTTCTAAATGTTGGATTGTGAGGACATTTTGGACCCTCTATGAAGATGTATGGCTGTTATTCACTATTTTTTTGAAAACACCAAATCAAAGTAAGCAGAACAAATTTAATATTTAAATTTTTGGATCTTATCTATTTTGTTTGGTCTAACTGACATGTTTTCTTGTTTTCTGTAGGTTAGAAATTTGTTGTAGGTCAAATAATTCCTTATCTGGAGTTTTGGAAACGATGGAAGACCCCGGTAACCTTCCCCACACTTTTCTTAGCCGGCCTGCTTTAGGGCAGCATTGGCCGAGCCCACCAGACAACCAGACTCCTCCGGTGGGCCGTGGCTTCTCCATCAGGGGAGTTGAGAGTGCCAAGGTGAGGAGCATGATGATGATGATGATAGAAGTTAGCATCTGCTTTGTTTTCTTGGAATGCAAGCGTAAGTGTGCAGCCTGCCGCCAACCCACCCCCAGGCTGCAATACCATACTGTTAGCTTGCTTGCACTTGAAATGAGGCCTTTTAGGCTTGTGGAGGCAGACTCCGGTCACCATGTCATGGCTGCGTCGGCAACCTGGTATCCATACTCAGTCCCCAGCTGCCCGGCGGCCGAGTGTCCACACTCGGTCCCCAGCCGCCAGGGGGCAGCCGGGTGTCCATACTCAGTCTCCAGCCTTCTCTATTTGTCCCGGTAACCTTCCCCACACTTTTCTTAGCCTGGCCTGCTTTAGGGCACCATTGGCCGAGTCCACCAGACAACCAGACTCCTCCGGTGGGCCCTGGCTTCTCCATCAGAGGAGTTGAGAGTGCCAAGGTGAGGAGCATGATGATGATAGAAGTTAGCATCTGCTTTGTTTTCTTGGAATGCAAGCGTAAGTGTGCAGCCTGCCACCCACCTACCCCCAGGCTGCAATACCATACTGCTAGCTTGCTTGCACTTGAAATGAGGCCTTTTAGGCTTGTGGAGGTAGACGCCGGCCACCATGTCATGGCTGCGTCGGCAGCCTGGTATCCATACTCAGTCCCCAGCCGCCCGGCGGCCGGGTGTCCACATGTGGCGCCCCTGAGGGTTCATTCCCCACAGAGATACTGCACCTCACCCCGAGGTGTGGTGTCTCCCTTCTCTCAGGTAAGAAGGTAGTGCTGCACAGAACCCCAAACACCCACATCCAAGACTACACCGCTCCAGGCCAGCAGGAGGGGCAAGACGCAATGTAGTTTCTGCTGAGCCCTGGCCCTGGCTGGAGTAGGGGGAAACCCAAAGGTAGGGGGAACCAGTAGTTTGTGTGGGTGGAGGAAGTAGAAAGAGGAAGCACATATACAGTAGGTATATAATAGGAAGCCATATTAAGTCAAGAGGAGTGCAGTCGGTGGAGTACAGGTACAGACGGTCAGTGAGGACTGTCTGGGAGCAGAGGCTCAGTCAGATCTCTGCTCCACAAGTTAGGGCCCAGGATAGAGGCCCCGGAGGGGAGCAGGGAGTAGGCGCCAGTTCTACAAAAAGGATCCAAGAGGGTACGGCGCGTGCAGGACGGCACCCGTACACCCCGCTCCTGCCAGGATATAGGAGGGATCCAGCTTACCGCATTCTAATCCTCAGGGGATCAGGTTGGTCCTGGATCCGACGTACAGGAAGGACTTCAGCATACCCGAGCGGGATTGAGACTGGGCAGCGTAGGGCAACGGTGAGAAGGACCAAGGGTGAAGAAGGTCAATATAGACACATACGAAAGTGGGGTTCTGCCAGGCATTCCTGGACTGTTTGAGGAAGGATTGAACCCCTGCCCGGTGAGCGCAGCGTGACGAGGGATGCTTTCACCTGTAAAGCGCACCTGTGAATTGTCTAAGAACTGTAAGTAAAACCTTGGACGACTGCACCGAACAGCCTCAGTCTGTTTATTTACCGGCGCCATTATTCCTCACTGCACCACAACGCCCAGCACACCCACCATTCAACTATTTTGACACTGCCCTGAGGCCCGCTCCCCTGTGGGGAGCCGTACCATCTTTAGCTGCCTTGACACCTGCCTCAGAGGACTGTTGCAGCGCTGGTGACCTTCACCAGACACCACAGGTGGCGTCTCGAATTATCCGAACTTTTCTATTCATCTTATTTCTCCTCTTTTTGCACTGACCGCCCTGGGTCACGGACCGGGCCAGCCACCGTGATATCCCCGCCATGCCAGCATCCAGAGGCCCGGCTGCCGAGTACCCCACGGCCCTGGGGGCGAGTCAGACCTGGCGTCACGAACAGGATGCGTGACCAGCCCGTACCAGCGGGTGAAGTGTACCTAAACAGTTGTGTTGTGATACTGAATGTGGCGCCCGCCCCAGAAGAACGGGCGCCATTATCTGCATGCCAAAAGACAACAAGATAGAACCTCCCATCGTGGGCCGGGTCCCAGAATGGCGCCAAAAGAAGGCCCCACCCCTTGCAACAATGACTGTCCGCATAGATGTGTCCGTCAAAGCGGGGGGGCCGTCACAGGGCGTGACCGACAACAAGTTGCCATGGGACCGGCCCCAAAAGAAGAAAGGAGGCGGAGAGAAAGAATGGAGGCAGGGGGTGGTCTCTACCTGTCTGGGCAGACCGCACCCGGCAGCCAAGATGTAAGGGAGCAAAAACCAAGCCTCTGCCTCTGGCCTGCCACTTCACCAAGCCACCCCCTCCACCATGGAGGAAGATACGGAGAAGCTGTCCCCGGAGTATGTGGAGTTCCTCGAGGGTGAGGTTCTCGAACTGGGCCAGCAAGTCGAGCGAGCCCAGCAGGCAGTGGTCGCCTGGTGGAAAAGTGAGCTGCTGGGAAAACTGGCAGCCCGCCGGAAAGTGAGACCGGATGCCAGCAGCCGCACACCAGCCCAGGCGGAACCCGCAGGAGACCAGGAGGCCTTGAAGAATCCAGGAGCAGGTAGGAGAGAATCCCCAGTCCTGGGCGCTGCCAACGCCGACCTGCTCCTGAGACTCCTGCCCCAGTCCCCAGCCACCAGGTGGCGGCCGGGTGTCCATACTCGGTCCCCAGCCGCCCATATTTGTCCCGGTAACCTTCCCCACACTTTTCTTAGCCTGGCCTACTTTAGGGCAGCATTGACCGAGCCCACCTGACAACCAGACTCCTCCGGTGGGCCCTGGCTTCTCCATCAGGGGAGTTGAGAGTGCCAAGGTGAGGAGCATGATGATGATGATGATAGAAGTTAGCATCTGCTTTGTTTTCAAGGAATGCAAGCGTAAGTGTGCAGCCTGCCACCCACCCACCCCCAGGCTGCAATACCATACTGCTAGCTTGCTTGCACTTGAAATGAGGCCTTTTAGGCTTGTGGAGGCAGACGCCAGCCACCATGTCATGGCTGCGTCGGCGGCCTGGTATCCATACTCAGTCCCCAGCCGCCCGGAGGCCAGGTGTCCACACTCGGTCCCCAGCCGCCAGGGTGTGGCCGGTTGTCCATACTCGGTCCCCAGCCTCCCCTATTTATCCCGGTAACCTTCCCCACACTTTTTTTAGCCTGGCCTGCTTTAGGGCAGCATTGGCTGAGCCCACCAGACAACCAGACTCCTCCGGTGGGCCCTGGCTTCTCCATCAGGGGAGTTGAGAGTGCCAAGGTGAGGAATATGATGATGATAGAAGTTAGCATCTGCTTTGTTTTCTTGGAATGCAAGCGTAAGTGTGCAGCCTGCCACCCACCCCCAGGCTGCAATACCATACTGCTAGCTTGCTTGCACTTGAAATGAGGCCTTTTAGGCTTGTGGAGGCAGACGCCGGCCACCATGTCATGGCTGCGTCGGCGGCCTGGTATCCATGCTCAATCCCCAGCCACCCGGCAGCCGGGTGTCCACACTCGGTCCCCAGCCGCCAGGTGACGGCCGGGTGTCCAACCTTGGTCCCCAGCCGCCCCTATTTGTCCCGGTAACCTTCCCCACACTTTTCTTAGCCTGGCCTGCTTTAGGGCAGCATTGTCCGAGCCCACCAGACAACCAGACTCCTCTGGTGGGCCCTGGCTTCTCCATCAGGGGAGTTGAGAGTGCCAAGGTGAGGAGCATGATGATGATGATGATAGAAGTTAGCATCTGCTTTGTTTTCTTGGAATGCAAGCGTAAGTGTGCAGCCTGCCACCCACCCACCCCCAGGCTGCAATACCATACTGCTAGCTTGCTTACACTTGAAATGAGGCCTTTTAGGCTTGTGGAGGCAGACGCCGGCTACCATGTCATGGCTGCGTCGGCGGCCTGGTATCCATACTCAGTCCCCAGCCTCCCCTATTTGTGCCGGTAACCTTCCCCACACTTTTCTTAGCCTGGCCTGCTTTAGGGCAGCATTGGCCGAGCCCACCAGACAACCAGACTCCTCTGGTGGGCCCTGGCTTCTCCATCAGGGGAGTTGAGAGTGCCAAGGTGAGGAGCATGATGATGATGATGATAGAAGTTAGCATCTGCTTTGTTTTCTTGGAATGCAAGCGTAAGTGTGCAGCCTGCCACCCACCCACCCCCAGGCTGCAATACCATACTGCTAGCTTGCTTACACTTGAAATGAGGCCTTTTAGGCTTGTGGAGGCAGACGCCGGCCACCATGTCATGGCTGCGTCGGCGGCCTGGTATCCATACTCAGTCCCCAGCCTCCCCTATTTGTCCCGGTAACCTTCCCCACACTTTTCTTAGCCTGGCCTGCTTTAGGGCAGCATTGGTCGAGCCCACCAGACAACCAGACTCCTCCGGTGGGCCCTGGCTTCTCCATCAGGGGAGTTGAGAGTGCCAAGGTGAGGAGCATGATTATGATAGAAGTTAGCATCTGCTTTGCTTTCTTGGAATGCAAGCGTAAGTATGCAGCCTGCCACCCACCCACCCTCAGACTGCAATACCATACTGCTAGCTTGCTTGCACTTGAAATGAGGCCTTTTAGGCTTGTGGAGTCAGACGCCGGCCACCATATCATTGCTGCGTCGGCGGCCTGGCATCCATACTCAGTCCCCAACCGCCCAGCAGCCGGGTGTCCACACTCGGTCCCCAGCCGCCAGGGGGCGGCCGGGTGTCCATCCTCGGTCCCCAGCCGCCCTGTGGACGGATGCCCACACACGGTCCCCGGCCGCCTGGGGGCGGCCAGGTGTCCATACACGGTCCCCAACCACCCCTATTTGTCCCGGTGCACCTTATACACAAGCGTTCATACCAAAACATTACCTGTGCCCTCCCCAGTGCATTTAGTGGGAAGGACAGCCTAACCACAAACACGTGGACAAGTGAATGTGGCCAGAGATGGTCCATCTCACTGATGCCTTCACACTGGGTTAATATTGTGGAAGCCAGGACACAGTTGGACACTGGGATGCAACATGTCCTCCAGACATAGAGGATTGCAGGTCCTGGGTTAATCATGCTTCAACACAAAGTTCAGAAGGTAGACAGCAGCAGTGGTCAGCCTCCTACACAACGAGTAAATTATTCATGATCATGAGGCCATCCATCTCCATAGCTTTCTGTTCCTTGGCATGCAAGCGCATGTATGCAGTAGCGGCTAGGCCTGAGGTGGTCAGCGTTTTGGCGCATATCCTACCTCCTCCGAGGATTGCTGGATGTTTTCCTGCTACTATCCCAGTTCTATGACTCCCGTTAAAACAAAGCTTCAGGTGATGAATGATGGATGAGGTGGTGGCAAAGGAGAAAGAGCAGGAGGAACAGGGACCATTCACATCAATATCAGGCCGGTCAACCACACATGTCTTGTAGGATATGTTTCTGTAACAAAAGGAGCGGCTCGGCTACACAGTTATAGGGCATGCAGTGAGTGCAATGCCTACCAAAAATTTTGAAGCACTCCAATGCCCCTTGAAAGTGACATGGAGGTCAGAGGGCCTTAACTAAACAGTTTTTTCCATTTATAGCAACTGAGTCTCCTGTATACTGTTAGCCTAAGCAGTGAATGGAAGGCTTTCCAAAAATTATGAGGAACTGCAATGCCCCTTGGAACAGACGTGGATAACAGCGTACTAAAAACCTTCTACCCATTATTGGGGAGTGGCTCTCCCTTAGTGTTCGCCTATGCATCGGAAAGAAAAAGCTGACTAAAATTAGGAGGAAATGCAATGCCCGCTGGAAGAGTCGTGGAGGTTAGAGGTAATTAAAAACAACATTTCAATGCCCCTTGGTAGAGCTGTGGAGTTCAGAGTGGTTTAACAAGACGGTTTTAATGCCCCTTGGAAGAGACGTGGAGGTCACAGTAGCTTAACAAGACAGTTTTAATGCCCCTTGGAAGAGTGGTGGAGGTCGCAGTGGAATAAAAAGACAATATCAATGCCCCTTGGAAGAGTGGTGGAGGTCGCAGTGGAAAAAAAGACAATATCAATGCCCCTTGGAAGAGTGGTGGATGTCGCAGTGGAATAAAAAGACAATTTCAATGCCCCGTGGAAGAGACGTGGAGGTCACAGTAGCTTAACAAGACGGTTTTAATGCCCCTTGGAAGAGTGGTGGAGGTCGCAGTGGAATAGAAAGACAATATCAATGCCCCTTGGAAGAGTGGTGGAGGTCGCAGTGGAATAAAAAGACAATATCAATGCCCCTTGGAAGAGTGGTGGCGGTCGCAGTGGAATAAAAAGACAATATCAATGCTCCGTGGAAGAGACGTGGAGGTCACAGTAGCTTAACAAGACGGTTTTAATGCCCCTTGGAAGAGTGGTGGAGGTCGCAGTGGAAAAAAAAAACAATATCAATGCCACTTGGAAGAGTGGTGGAGGTCGCAGTGGAATAAAAAGACAATATCAATGCCCCGTGGAAGAGACGTGGAGGTCACAGTAGCTTAACAAAACGGTTTTAATGCCCCTTGGAAGAGTGTTGGAGGTCGCAGTGGAATAAAAAGACAATATCAATGCCCCGTGGAAGAGACGTGGAGGTCACAGTAGCTTAACAAGATGATTTTAATGCCCCTTGGAAGATAGGTGGAAGTCGCAGTGGAATAAAAAGACAATATCAATGCCCCTTGGAAGAGTGGTGGAGGTTGCAGTGGAATAAAAAGACAATATCAATGCCCCTTGGAAGAGTGGTGGAGGTCGCAGTGGAATAAAAAGACAATATCAATGCCCCGTGGAAAAGACGTGGAGGTCACAGTAGCCTAGCAAGACGATTTTAATGCCCCTTACAAGAGCCCTGCAGTACAGCATATTAAAAACATTATTCCCATTATTGGGGAGTGGGTCTCCCATAGTATTTGCTTATGCCTTCCAAGCAAAAGCTGCCAAAAATTAGGATGGAGGAACTTGCTATGCCCCTTACAAGAGCCATGCAGTACAGCATATTGCAAACACTATTCCCATTATTGGGGAGTGGGTCTCCCATAGCCTTTGCTTATGCCTTCCAAGCCAAAGCTGCCAAAAATTAGGACGGAGGAACTTGCAATGCACCGTACAAGAGCCATGCAGTACAGCATATTAAAAACATTATTCCCATTATGGGGGAGTGGGTCTCCCATAGTCTTTGCCTTAGCCTTCCAAGCAAAAGCTGTCAAAAATTAGGACAGAGGAACTTGCAATGCCCCATACAAAAGCCATGCAGTACAGCATATTAAAAACATTATTCCCATTATGGGGGAGTGGGTCTCCCATAGTCTTTGCCTATGCCTTCCAAGCAAAGGCTGCCAAAAATTAGGATCGAGGAACTTGCTATGCCCCATACAAGAGCCATGCAGTACAGCATATTAAAAACATTATTCCCATTATGGGGGAGTGGGTCTCCCATAGTCTTTGCCTATGACTTCCAAGCAAAAGCTGCCAAAAATTAGGACGGAGGAACTTGCAATGCCCAGTACAAGAGCCATGCAGTACAGCATATTAAAAACATTATTCCCATTATGGGGAGTGGGTCTCCCATAGTCTTTGCCTATGCCTTCCAAGCAAAAGCTGCCAAAAATTAGGACGGAGGAACTTGCAATGCTGGCAACACGGACCACGGTCACCCTGGTGGTATAGTGGTGGTGGAGGCTGAGGATAAGGAGAAGAGCAAAAAACAGCCGAAATGAGGAAGCGTATACCCATGTGTGGGTGTGAAGCGGTGCATGGGAATACACCTCCCGAAATAACACAATGGATTTGACTTTATGTTACTCTGCTGTCATTTGGTGGTGATGAGAAGTCTGGCCCAATCCAGCCCTTGTTCATTTTGATAAGGGTCAGCTTGTCAGCATTGTAAGTTGACAGACGAGTGCGCTTATCAGTTATAATTCCCCCAGCGGCATTAAAAACACGCTCCGATAACACGCTAGCGTCTCTCTTGCCTGAACGCCTTGGTTGGGCAACGAACTGTGACCTCTGCCGCTAGCGTGTTCAGATGGTAATTTTTTTAACAGTTCTGCAGCAAGGGCCTTCTGGTACTGCCCCATTTTTGTAGACCTCTCCACCTCAGGAATAAGAGAGTGAAAGCTCTCCTTATAGCGGGGTCTAAAAGTGTCACCAACCAGTAATGACTGTCACCCAACATTTTGACAATGCGAGGGTCACGGTTAAGGCAGCGTAACATAAAGTCAGCCATGCGTGCCAGACTGGTAACGGGCAAGTCTTCCGTGTCCTCACCAAGATGACGACTGACCATGCTCTCCTCCTCCTCCTCCTCCCCCCTGTCCTCAGGCCACCCACGCTGAACCGACAGTATGACAGTTGTACAGGTACTACCGTCTACAGCGCATCATACCAGCTCCTGTTCTTCCTACTCCTCCTCCTCCTCTCCCTCATTGTCCCCCAACGCACGTTGGGATGAGATGAGGCTGGGCTGTGTGTAATCGCCCGCTACGGCTTCTTCTTCCATCTCATCATACTCTGGCTGCAATGCCTCCTCTTTAATTCTCTGCAGAGAGCGTTGCAACAGACAGACAAGTGGGATGCTGACGCTAATGATGGCGTCATCGTGACTCACCATCTTAGTGGACTACTCAAAGTTTGTCAGGTGGTACATATGTCAGACATCCATGTCCACTCCAGAGGTCTTATGTGTGGAGTCTGACCTGAATATCGACGGCCTTGTTGCAGCTGGTACTCCACAACTGCTCTCTTCTGCTCACAAATCCTTTGCAAAATGTGGAGGATAGAGTTCCAAAGTGTGGGGATATCACACACCAGTCGGTGTGCCGGAAGCTGCAAACGCTGCTGCAACACAGAAAGGTCGGCAGAAGCTGTAGCCATCTTTCAAAAATGAGATGACAGGCGGCGTACTTTGACGAGCAGATCTGGCAACTCGGGGTACGATTTAAGAAACCGCCGAACCACGAGGTTAAGCACATGAGCCAGGCATGGTACGTGTGTGATCTCGCTTTGCCTCAGAGCCGCCACCAGGTTACGGCCATTGTCACACACGACCATGCCTGGATGTAGGTTCAGCGGTCTCAGCCACAGATCTGCTTGCTCTTTCACAGCTGTCCACAACTCACAAGCAGTGTGAGGATTCTCACCTAAGCTTATGAGTTTCAGCACAGCCTGTTGCCATTTGGCTGAGGCAGTGTTGCAGTGCTTCCAGCTTGTAACTGATGTGGTGATATCTGAGATGGAGGCTGAACATGAGGAGGAGGAGGATGATGTGCAAGAGCTATACACTGTGGGGGCAACTCTGACTGACATAGGGCCCGCAATCCTCGGTGAGGGGAGGATGTGTTCCGTCCCAAGGTCTCACTGGGTCCCGGCTTCCACTATGTTTACCCAGAGTGCCGTCAGGGAGATGTACCGTCCCTGGCCACAAGTACTTGTCCACGTGTCCATAAAATGAAAAGGTTGAAAACTCTGCTGTGCATAATAATTTGGAACATGCATTTTGAGTGCAGTTTGAGTTTTTTATTTTTTAAAAAATATACTGTTATCATAGGCAGTTTGTACAAAAACCTTTCAATTGTACTCTAATAGTTATTTGACTGGAAAATTACAATGACTGCAATTCATATAGGTAATTTGGGAAAATCTGAGAAAATATTATTTGCATAATAATTTGGAACACAGTGTAGTTATCTGGCCTACACCAGAATCTTTTAAGGATTTTTTTTACGCTTTCCAGTACAGGATATGATAAAATGGATGGGGTCATTCAAAATTGCAACTCATCCTGCAATAAACAAGCCCTCATATGGCTATGTTGGAAGAAAAATAAAAAAAAGTTATGCTATCTTGGAAGAAGGGGAATAAAAAAACAAAAGCGCAAAAACGGAAAATCGCCATGTCGGGAAGAGGTTAGTATAAACCATTTTCCAATGTGGTGGAATAAGGGGAGATTTTTTGTCAAAAAAATCTAAAATTAAGTATCAGAACCACCAACAATATGTCTCTATACTGCTTCCCCTCCTTACAATTCCTCTGCTCATCTCTGAATATTGCCCCCTCCATACTGTGCCCTCATCTCCAGAAGTGCTGGTGGTGAGAGCTTCAATTGTACTCACTAGTGATGAGCGAGCGTGCTTGCTCCTGCTCTGTACTCGCCCGAGCATCTCACTGCTCGAGATGCTTGGCGCTTGGCAAGTACTTCTGGGATGCCCGGGCGGGAGTTTGTGTCCCTGCCCCGCATGTTTGGTGCTGTTTTAACAGCAAATAAACATGCAGGGATTGCCTGCCACTCACTGTAATGCAGCTGCCATGTTGGTTGTGACATTACAGTGATTGGGTGGCCGCATAGCGTCATCAGGTCTATATCAGACCCGCTGACTCTATGCTCGTCACAGTCTACCTTTCAGACAGGCAGAGTAGGGAGAGGTGCTGATGAGCTAGGGAGAGAATTAGCGGTTTATTAGTCAGGTATTAGTTATTCCACAGCTATTTATACACATCTGAACTAACAGTCCTCTAAGGACTAATCCATCTGCATATATTACAGGTGATAGCAGGAGGTAGTCAGGCAGAGTTTGTGGACACTGTATACACCAGAATAGGGTCCATTGCACGTTCTGTCTGCTGCTGTTACAGATATCCATAGCCCTAGATATTTTTTTTTTGCTCTTAATCCTGATTATTTATATTTGTAACGCCACTGCCTAAAACCGTGGTCATCAGACGTGATCCGATATTACTGCCATGATAATCGTCACATTTTTTGAAGAATGCCAAATATTACACTCCAGTTAAAGTCTGACAGTTGTGTGTTGTTCAACCTACTCACACTTGGTCGCTGACCAATACCACACCTATAAGGCAATTGCCTAAAACCGTGGTCATCAGACATGATCTGATATTACTGCCGTAATAATTGTCACATTTTTTTGAGCGTGCCAAATATTACACTCCATTTAAAATGGGCAAGCTGTGTGCCAAGGGACGAGGAAGTGGGCGTGATGCTGATGGTGCATGCAGAGGCAGAGGCGATGTACAAGATGAAAGTGTGCCCGCTGAGGAAGCACAACAAGCACCCACATCATGTCGAACTACTTTCCTGTCTCAATTTCTAGGGGGCAACAGAACACCACTCTTGAAGCCAGAGCAGTATGAAAAGGTTGTTGGTTGGATAGCAGATAATGCTTCCAGTCAGTTTGCCACCACCACCACCCTGTCTTCCGCACGGTCCACTCTCAGTAGCTGTGAGTCTGGACCACATATTCCTCACCCTGATCCTCCTTCCTCCCACCATGCCGAGTGCCCGGAGACAAGTGATCACACTTGGACACTCTGAAGAGCTGTTCATTTTTCCATTTATAGATTTGGGCCTCTCTCCCATCCCGTTTCAAGTGGGAAAGAGGAGATCACATGTAGCGATGCCCAAATATTTGAGCAGCCACGGTCACACGAAGGCGACGGTGGGAAAGTGCAATTACTGTCACAAGAGGTGGATGATGATGATGAGACACAATTGCCAGCAAGTCAGAAGGAGGCCCAGGGTGCGTACATGGAAGACGAGGTAGCGAACGATGAAGTCACTGACCCAACCTGGCAAGGTGACATGCATAGCGAGGACAGCAGCACAGAGGGCGAGGGAGGCGTAACACCACAACAGGCAGGAACAAGCAGTGGGGTGGCCACAGACACAAGGCGTGCAACTGTTCCCCAGAACACCAACACGAGGGAACTTGCCAGTCCAACTGCTAGGTCTTCCAGAGTTTGGCTCTTTTTTAAAGACTGTCCAGCACAAAAACGCTACTTGCAACATCTGCCATGCCAGAATCAGCAGGGGCAGCAAATCTACTAGCCTGACCACCACCAGCATGCTCAGGCACATGACAGCAAAGCACCCAACTATTTGGGTTGAACGCCAGGGTCCAGGAACAGTGTCTGCGGGTGACACCACTGCCTATTCCGCTGTTGTGCGTGCAGGCTAATCCCCCTCCTTCCCTGCATCTGTCATTGCACACTCACAACCACCACCATCAGCAACCACCTCCATATTCTTGTCCCAGCACAGCGTTCAGTTGTCCCTACCCCAGTCCTTTTAACTCAAGTACAAATACGTGGCCAACCACCCACAGTCCACAGTGCTAAACTCCCATATTTCTAGACTGCTTGCACTAGAAATGTTGCCTTTTGTTTTCAATGTTTTATTTATTGAAGAAATAGACATATCAGATAAATAACATACACACATTTTTCAATCAGAATCAAATCGTATAAAGAAAAGTGTACAACAAATTTTAAATATTTATGAAGATTGCAGCAAAACATAGTAATACAGATGATGCAATTTGAATGTATGATCGATCTATAACATAAAAGAGAGACGTAATTGTCTCTATATATAAGTAATGACAATATAAGAAAAACAAGGATAAGGATGCGTAAAAAAGAAATAAGAGAATCAAAAAATCAACTGGGTAATGAGGAGAGAGAGAACTTGGATATAAAAGGGGGGACAGACAAGGTAGGAGGAAGAGAATGAGAGGGGAAAGTGAAGAGGGGGGAGGCGGGGGAGGTCCAGTCACTGTATGAAGAGGTTAAAAATAGCATATATTAAAATGTTGAGACGGTTTATGTGATAGAGGATAGGTAGGAGGCAGAGTTTCTAAATTTCTGCCAAACCCGATGAAAGGAGGTGAGATTTTGCATTGACAAGGCTGCCAGTTGCTCAGTTTGGAATAATTGGCTGATTTTTAGAAGCAATTGCTTCTTGCTTGGTAAATCAGGTGTACGCCAAAGAGGTGGTATGAGCAGCTTACCCGCCAATAGAACAAAAGAGACTAATTTAGATGGAAACTTTTTGTCCGATTTAATTGGGAGGTTTAAGAATATGTGTTCAGGGGTTAAGGTCAGGCGTATGTGTAGTAATTCAAATAGGGTTTGAGCTATCATTTTCCAGAATCTTTGAATAACAGGGCAATTCCACCATATGTGTAAGTATGATCCTTTATCTTTTTCACAACTCCAACAAAGGTCTGGGGTAGTAGAAAACCATTTATGAGTCTGGATGGGTGTTGTGTACCATTGAGAGATTATTATATAGGAATTCTCTTGAACCCTGACACATTGTGAAGGACCATGTGAGAAATTGTATATTTGTTTGATTTGGGAATCAGTAAAAGAGATACCTAAATCTTTTTTTTCCATTTTAACAAGAATGCTATCTTCTGAGAAATATCCTTCAAGAGTAAGATATTATAGAGAGAAGAGAGGATTATCTTTGGCGGACTTGTTTGTGCGCATAGAGATTCATAAGCAGTGAGTGGTCTAGAGGGATCTCCCTTTATCAAGGCTTGATGAATTGTCTTTAAGGATTTGTAATGGAAAAAATTAAAGTTGGACATTGTAGGCAAGGTTTTCATTTCTTGGAAGGTGATGAAGGAGCCATCCTTCAGTAATTGATCTATTACGGGGGAGGTTTCTATATGTCTTTCTGCATTAAGTGATTTGGGTTTTCCTAAGCTTGGGGTGAGGAAGTCCAATGCTCGAGATAATAGAGATAGGAGAGGAGCTAAAGAGTCAGCGACTGTTAACCAATGTTTGACCATCGTGTGGGTTAGTTGGTTGTGAAATGTAATTTTATGTGTTAAAATGAGGTTAGACAGTATTATTGAACGTAGTGGTATAGGTGACATATGTTCTTCTATGGAGAGCCATAGCTTCTTCCCCGGTTTTCTGATCCAATCCGTAGTTCTGGAGAATATGACGGCTTGGTCGTATTTATGGATACTGGGTACTCCCATATCGCACGATCTCTTGGGGAGCGATAAAGTTAGAGAGTTCAATCTTGGTCAGTGTTTGTTCCAAATGTAATTAAAAAAGAGTGAGTTAATTTTGGATGAGTATGTTTTCAACAGAGAAATGGGAAGCATTTGAAAAAGGTAAATGAATTTGGGTAAAAGAACGCTTTTAATTAGGTTTATCTACCAAACCAAGAGAGATAAGGAGCCCTCCATTTCTTGATGTAGTGTGGGACTGTAACAAGAAGAGGTTTATAGTTAAGTGTAAATAAGTCATTATAAGATGCACTAATCTTGATGCCCAAATAAGTGATGTGACTTTCTGGCCATCTGAACGGGAATTGGGTTTTAAAGCGGTTTATGGTGTGTATTGGTATGTTTTTTCCCAGTGCTTCAGATTTGGAAAGATTTATTTTGAAGTTGGGCAAGGAACCATATTTGTCTAGAATCTGCATAAGGGCCGGGATCCCTTTGTGGGGTTGTGTCATTGAGATTAGAAGGTGATCAGCGAAGGCCATGGTTTTATGGTGGATGCCATCGATATTGACCCCTACTATGTCCTCACATAAATTAATGGATTTAATCAAGGGTTCCATCACCATAATAAATAAAAGTGGTGAAAGGGGGCAGCCTTGCCTTGTTCCATTATGAATGGTGAAAGGATTAGAGAGGGAATTGTTGATTTTAATTTTAGCTGAGGGATGAGAGTACATTTGGAGTATTGCCGATGTCACAACAGGAGAAAAATTAAAGCTATTAAGTGTCTCTTGTAAGAAGGTCCAGTCTACCCTGTCAAAAGCTTTCTCCGCATCAGTGCCTAAGAGCACCAGTGGAAGTTTATGGTGGATACTGCAGCAAGTGGAGAACTCGCCAGGCTTTGACCTTACCCTCCCTTCCCTTAATAAAACCAGTTTGATCCGGTGATATCAATTTTGGCAAAAATTCCGCTATACGTTTTGCCAGCATGCTAGCATAAGTTTTGAGATCCACATTTAATAAAGAAATCGGTCTGTAGTTACTACCTATTGTGTCCCCCCATTTCCGTGTAGAATGTAAGCTTGCGAGCAGGGACCTCACTCCTGATGTAACTGTTAAACTGTCTCACCTTGTATTGAATTTATTGTTTGTACATGTCCCCGCTTAATTGTAAAGTGCTGCGGAATATGTTGGCGCTATATAAATAAAAATTATTATTATTATTACTACAACATTCCGGATCTTTACCTTCTTTATGTATGAGAGAGATGTGGGCTTCAAGCGTTTGGGGAGGAAAGGATTCACCCTGGAGTACTCCATTGCACATATTGAGAAAGTGGGTTCAAGTATCGAGGAGAAGGTCTTATAATATGTAATAGGGAGGCCATCAGGACCCAGTGCCTTCCCTTTGGGGCTATTTGACAGGATAGACCTAATCTCCTTTATATCAAATGGACTAGAAAGTGCTATTTGTTGGTCCTTAGTAAGTTTTGGTAGTTTGAGTTTTGTTAAGAAGGATTGAATGTCTAAACGTTTCTTAGTTTTTTCTTGAGCAGATTCGTCAGGAAAAAGGTTATATAGATTTGAATAGTATTTTAAGAATTCTGATGTAATAATGTTGTGATCTGTTGTACGGTGGCCACTGGAAGTTTTCAGAGTATGAATATAGGTTCGGCCTTGCCTAATTTTAATTAAGGACATCATCAATTTGGAAGCCTTTTCACCATGTACAAACATGCGATTTTTCCAATTAAGGTATTGTTTAGCAGATTGCTTATTTAACCACTTCGCGCCAGAGCCTGTTTTTGCCTTCGTGACCAGGCCAATTTTTTCAATTCTGACCACTGTCACTTTTTGAAGTAATTACTCTGGAACGCTTCAACGGATTCCCCTGATTCTGAGATTGTTTTTTCGTGACATATTGTACTTCATGATAATGGTAAAATTTATTCGATATCACTTGCGTTTATTTGTGAAAAAATCGGAAATTTGGCAAAAATTTAGAAAATTTAGCAATTTTCAAACTTTGAATTTTCATGCCCTTAAATCAGAGAGATATGTCACACAAAATAGTTAATAAATAACATTTCCCACATGTCTACTTTACATCAGCACAATTTTGTTACCCAAATTTTGTTTTGTTAGGAAGCTATAAGGGTTAAAAGTTGACCAGTGATTTCTCATTTTTCCAACAAAATTTACAAAAACATTTTTTTAGGGACCACATCTTATTTGAAGTGACTTTGAGGGGCCTTTATGACAGAAAATACCCAAAAGTGACACCATTCTAAAAACTGCACCCCTCAAGGTGCTCAAAACCACATTCAAGAAGTTTATTAACCCTTCAGGTGTTTCACAGGAATTTTTGGAATCTGGAAGAAAACAATGAACATTTAACTTTTTTTCACAAAAATGTTAATTTAGACCCAATTTTTTTATTTTCACAAGGGTAACAGGAAAAAATGGAATACACAATTTGTAGTGCAATTTCTCATGAGCGCGCTGATTCCCCATATGTGAGGGAAAACCACTGTTTGGGCGCACTGCAGGGTTCGGAAGGGAAGGAGCGCCATTAGACTTTTTGAATGTAAAATTTGCTTGAATAATTAGCGGACGCCATGTTGCATTTGGGGAGCCCCTGATGTGCCTAAACAGTGGAAACCCCCCACAAGTGACACCATTTTGGAAACTAGACCCCTTAGGGAACTTATCTAGATGTGTGGTGAGCACCTTGCACCCCCAGGTGCTTCACAGAAGTTTATAATATTGAGTCGTAAAAATAAAATTTTCACACTTTTTCCACAAAAAATGTTTTTCATCCCCTAACTTTGCATTATCATAAGGGTAACAGGAGAAATTGTACCATGAAAATTGCTGTACAATTTCTCCTGAGTATGCCGATACCCCATATGTGGGGGAAAACCACTATTTGGGTACACTGCAGGGTTCGGAAGGGAAGGAGCGCCATTTGACTTTTTGAATGTAAAAATTTGTTTGAATAATTAGCGGATGCCATGTTGCATTTGGGGAGCCCCTGATGTGCCTAAACAGAGGAAACCCTCCACAAGTGACACCATTTTGGAAACTAGACCCCTTAGGGAACTTATCTAGATGTGTGGTGAGCACCTTGCACCCCCAGGTGCTTCACAGAAGTTCATAATATTGAGCCGTAAAAATAAAATTTTCACATTTTTCCCACAAAAAAATGTTTTTCATTCCCTGATTTTGCATTATCATAAGGATAACAGGAGAAATTGCACCATGATACCCCATATGTGGGGGAAAACCACTGCTTTGGTGTACGGCAGGGTTCGGAAGAGAAAGGAGTGCTATGTTGGCTGTGATAGGTTGCAGACACCATATCACATTTGAAGAGTCGCTGACATGCCGAAACAGCAGAAACCCCCACAAGTGATCCCATTTTGTAAACTACACCTCTCAAGGAATTCATCTAGGGAAGTAGTGAGTATTTTTTAATTTTTTAATTTATACCATTGGGCAGTGAAAAAAACATAATTATATTTTTACCACAAAAAAATGTTTTACCCTCAGATTTTACATTTTCACACAGGGCAATGGGTAAAAATGGTGCCAAAATGTGTCACACAATTTCTTCTAAAACTGGCAATACCCCATATGTGGCTGTATCGTACCGCTTAGCCATACGGCGAGATCTGGGAGGGACGGAGCGCTATTTGACAATTGGAGAACAAATTATTGTAGAATAGGCATTTGGATTTGGGGGCACAAAATTTTCTGAATTTCTTTTGGGGGGCAAGGGCCATTTCACTTTTCCAGAGCCTTTCTGCTACCAGTAACTTGGAATATTTTTAACAGATAACGGACCTGAGTGGGGAATAGCTTTTTTTGAGAACTGAGTTGAAGCTTTTATTGGGAACATTTTACGTAACATTTATCTGGCGCTCGAGGCTGAGCACTTACATCGGGGTTTCCATCTAAATTTCCAAGTGATGTAATTCAGATGAAACCCCTGCGGGATCCATTCACTGTAATGAGGCAGCAGAGTTACTCTGGTCTCCGTCTGGCCTCTGTTTAGCGGTGTCCTTTTTTTCAGAAGTGCACAAAACTGTGGCCAACCGCACTTTTATGCACGCCTAAAAAAACTGACACCGTGGGATCACAGGCCAGAAGGCATCCACAGTGGCCTATATCTGCCTCATTACAGGGAATCTTCCGTCATGGGTTCCGTCTGAATCACGTATTTCAGAGATTTACACGGAAACTCTGGTGTAAGTGCTCAGCGCAGAGCGCAGGATAAATGTGAGCAGAGCCTTACTGCGATCTTTTGGAGACATAATAAACTAATCAGTAGCAGGTGAAGAATTGGTTTTATTTATTTTTTACGCCGTTCCTCGGGCGGTAAAAGTGATGAGATTACTTTATTTTTCGGGTCGGTGTGATTACAGAGATACTAGATTTATATCGGGTTTTTATGACTGACAGCTGTCACACACTAAGAGACGCTTTTTTTTGCAAAATCTAGTTTTTGCATCGCCATATTTTGAGAGCTATAATTTTTCCATATTTCGGCCGACAGAGTCATGAGACGGCTTGTTTTTTGCGGGACGAGTTGACATTTTTATTGGTACCATTTTTGGGTACGTGACAATTCAGGAATTGTTTTTTGAGGGTTTTTTTTATGCCGTTCTGCGTGTGGTAAAAGTGATAAGGCAGCGTTATTCTTCAGGTCAGTACATTTACAGCGATACTACACTTACTGTATATTTTTTTTATATTTTGGCGCTTTTACACAATAAAACAATTTTATAGAAAAAATATTTTTTTTGCATCGCTTTATTCTGAGAGCTATAACTTTTTTATTTTTCGGCTGATGGAGCTGTATGGCGTTTTTTTTTTTGCAGAACAAGATGACGTTTTCAGCGGTACCATTTTTATTTCCATTTTGCTTTTTGATCGCATTTTTTTCCACTTTTTGCTTGGCGATGTGATGAAAAAGCTTAGTTTTTTGCTCCGTTTTTTATTTCTTTTTATGACGGTGTGCACAGAAGGAGTTAATTAGTGTGACAGTTTTATAGATCGGGTTGTTTCGGACGTGGCGATACCAAATATGTGTACTTTTTTTGTTTTTGCATAAATATACGGATTTATTGGTTTAATATTTTATTTATTTATTTTTATTTATTTTGTAATTTTTTTTAACAGTTTGAAAACATTTTTTGACTTTTTTTTACATTTTTACTTAGTCCCTGTATGGGACATTAATTTTTATTTTTCTAATCACTGATCTCATGCAATGCAATAGACATGCATTGCATTGCATGACATCTTTGCTGACTGTTTCACAGTCAGTGTCTCCTGCTGGACTCAGCTGCAGGTTGAGCTTAGCAGGACACCATATATGGCAGATCCGGAGGCGGTCATGTGACTTCCGGCTGCCATAACAACGGCAGGTCCTGGAAGACATCAGGGGGCCGTCGGAGAGGTGAGTTGATGACCCCCTCTCCTCTCACTATCTTCTATATGCCGCGATCACTATAGATCGCAGCATATAGAAGATAACAAAGGGTTAACATCATTGAGACCTGATCCAATCAGGTCCCGATGATGTCCCCTGTCAGAGCTATCGCTCTGCACCGGAACCGCAGCGCTTGCAGGACCCTGGGGGTCCTGAGCGCTGCGGGACAACCCACCGTTTTTAAACGTCGGCTCTGCACAGAGCCCGGGCAGTGCCGACGTTTATGTACAGTGGGCGGCCCTGAACCGGTTAATAAGTCTTTTAGTTGTTGGAGTTTAGCTGTCTAGATCTGCTATTTCCTTGTAAAGGGTTTGTGTATGTTTTTTGCGTTGTTTGTTTATGTAGGACGTCATGGAAATCAGTTCTCCTCTGATCACTGATTTTTGAGCTTCCCATAAGGTTGAGAATTTGATTTCTGGTGTCGCGTTGATTTAGAAGAAATTGGCTTAGGGTGGTTTGGATGCGCTTTTTATTGACGTCAGGCAGTAAGATTGATTCGTTCAGTCTCCATGTGTGTTGGATAGAATGGGGTTTAGAGAGTGAGAAGCAAACCGACACTACTGAATGGTCAGAATGAAATGAAGGAAGTATTTCTGATTTAACGGTTGGTTAAAGGAGAGACTTGGGTAGGAAAACATAGTCTATCCTATGATAGGAATTATGCACGTGAGAGAAAAAAGTATAGTCTAACTCAGTGGGATGACAAAATCTCCATATGTCAATGAGTGAGAGTGTATGTAGTGATTTTTTTATCTTAGCTAGGTCCTTGAGGAAGAGGAGTCCAGAGAAGGCTCCAGAGGAGTGTTAAGGTCCCCTCCAATAATTGGAGTGCCTTCAAAGAAGGCCCTAAATTTGTTTAATTTGGATAATATCCATCTGATCTGCTTCTTGCTAGGGGCGTATAAATTACCAATCGTAACCAAGGATCCTGCTAAGAGGCACTTCACAAATATAAAGCGTCCCTCAGGGTCAATTAAAAATTTGCTTAGTAGAAAAGGCATATCTTTAGCAAAAGCTATCGAAAAACACCTCTAGAACCTTTCTGGGTGATGTAGCATGGTGCCATTGGTTGAAATGAGCTTTTTCAAAGGAGGGTAGTTTCCCTGTTTGGAAATGGGTTTCTTGAAGTATGTCAAAATTTTCTTTTCTGAACCTAGTTAATGTTTGGGATCTTGGAATAGGTGAGTTGAAACCATGTGCGTTGAAATTTGCTAATTTGAATGTTTCTTGTTTATAGAAATGTTGCCTTTTAAGCTTGTGGAGACGGAATCTTTCCACAACCTCATGGCGGCGCCGTCCCTCGGTACTCGGTCCCCAGCCGCCACTATTTCTCCTGGTGTGCTGTCCCCGCCTTACACAAGCACGTGTCCCAAAACATTATCCGTGCCCAAAACAACACAGTTACTGGGAAGGTCTACCAAACCATAGACAAATGGACAAGTGCATCTCGCTGATGGCACACTTGGTTAATATAGTGGAAGCCGGGACCAAGTCAGACCCTGGGAATGAACATGTCCTCCAGATACCAAGGATTGCAGGGCCCTGTGTCAATCAGAGTTGCCCCCATATTCTGCAGCTCCTGCACTACCTTCTCCTCTTTAGCCTCCATCTCTGAAATGACCACATCAGTTGGAAGCTGGAAGCACTGCAGCACTGCCTTGGCCAAGCAGCAACAGGCTGTGCTGAATCTAAAATGCTTAAGGGACAAACCACACACTGCTGCAGTGTTGTTAACAACTGTAAAAGAGCAGGCAGATCTGTGGCTGTCAATGCTGAACCTACAGCCAGGCATGGTCGTGTGTGACAATGGCCAGAACCTGATGGCGGTTCTGAAGCTACGCAAGCTCGCACATGTACCATACCTTGCCCATGTGCTCAACCTAGTAGTTCAGTGGTTTCTCAAAACCTACCCGGATCTGCCTGATCTGCTTGTGAATGTACGCTGTGTGTGTGCCCATTTCCGAAAGTCACCTACAGCTTCCTCTGCCCTCGCCGTCCTTCATAAGTGTTTGCAGCTTCCAGCTCACCATCCCATTTCTCTGTCTACAGAAATGCTCACTGCTCACAATTAAAGAGGAGGCATTGCAGGCGGAGCACGATGAGATGGAGCAAGGAACCATACAGGGTGATGCCACACAGCCCAGCTCATCTTATCTCAATGCGGATTGGGTGATAATGAGGAGGAGGAAGACGAAGAGGAGGAGTAACAGGATCTGTTTTCTTGTGCTACAGATGGTACTACTGTCACAGGTGTGTCAGAAGTGACAGACAATCGCTCTGCAGTTGGTTGCAGGAGATCTCTACGTTTGGCATTACAGACATCTTCTTAGAGGCTTTCTCTAGGACCCAGCGGCTACCTTCTACTGGCTAATTAACACCCTGCCTGGGTGTATAAATACCTGCTGTGTTTCAGAGGGTGGTGCAGGCGATATTCATTACTACTTGCGAAGGCTTTAGCTAGAGCAGTACTTCGTCCTCTCTGGAGTTTGAGGACCTATGCGCATTTGTCTGGAGTTGTCTAAAGCTAAGCAATTTCCCCATTTGCTTACCCATGTTGTCTATAGTGTTAAGTGATCGACTAGTGCTCATCTTCTCTCTTCCCTAGCCTTAACCATATGCCAGTGCAAGACAGGGCGAGGGACGCATGCAGCGATTGGTGAAGAGCCAATACTGGGACGTTAGGGGAGACAGGGTGATGCTAGATCACCCTAGGAAGTCTCCACTTCCCCCCTTTCCCTAGAGTCTGGGCTCCCTTTCCATCTTCCCTTTGTCTTGCGCTAAGTCTTTCCCACACCTTGCGTGACATTTACCCACACAACTGTCATACTGTCTGTTTAGCATGGATGGCCTGAGGAGAGGGAGAACGAGGAGGAGGATGAGGAGGAGGAGAACATGGACAGTCGTCCTCTTGGTCAGGACAGGGAAGACTTGGCTGTTGGCAGTCTGGCACACGTGGCTGACTTTATGTTCCACTGCCTTTCCCTTGACCCTCGCGTTATACACATTTTGGCAGACAGTTATTACTGGTTGGTCACACTTTTAGACCCATGCTACAAGGAGAACTTTCTATCTCTCCTTTCCGTGGAGAAGAGGTCTAATAAAATGTTGTAGTACCAGAAGGCCCTTGTTGAGGAATTATTTAAAAAATTCCCATCTGAAAATGCTGGCGGCAGAGGTCACAGTTACTTGAACAACTAAGGAGTACAGACAAGGGAGACACAAATGTGATGCAGCAGAGGCAGGGGAACACTGCTAAAGGTGTGGGAGAGTTTTCTCAGACCCTCCCAGCCCCCAGGCCCTGATGCGCATGATACTCTGACAAAGAGGGAAAAGTTTTCGAAGATGCTGAAAGAGTACCTTGCCGACCATACCAATGTCCTTTGTGATTCCTCTGTGCCTTATAACTATTGGGTATCCAAGCTGGACACGTGAACTGGCTCTCTATGCCTTGGAGGTCCCGGCATGCCCTGCCACTAGCGTTTTGTCAGAACGGGTTTTTAGTGCGCCGGGGGCATTATAACTGATAGGCGCATTCGCCTATCAACTGAAAATGCTGACAGGCTGACTCTTATCAAAATGAACATGGGCTGGATTGGGCCAGACTTCTCAATACTACTAGATGATAGCAACTGAACATAAAGTCAAATCCAATGGCTATTTTTTGGGAGGTCTATTTCCATGCACCTCTTCATTATTATTATTATTATTTATTTATATCGCGCCATTGATTCCATGGTGCTGTACATAAGAAGGGGTTACATACCAAATACAGATATCACTTACGGTAAACAAACTAACAATGATAGACTGGTCCAGAGGGAAGAGGACCTTGAGGGCTTACATTCTACAGGAATGTGGAAGGAGATAGTAGGTTGGTGGAGGTTGCAGTAGCTCCGGTGTTGTTGAGGTGGCAGCAAGCAAGGTCATGGCAGGCTGTAAGCTTGATTGAAGAGATGTGTTTACCGGTTCCGCCTGAAGGATCCAAATGTGGAGGCTAATCGGACATATTGAGGCCCAGAATTCCATAGGATTGGGGATATTCGGGAGAAATCTTGGAGGCGATTGGGTAAGGAGTAAGTGTGGAGGAGAGAAGGAGGTCTTGGGAGGACCGGAGATTATGTAAGGGAGTATATCTGGACATTAGTTCAGAGATGTACGGAGGAGAAAGGTTATGGATGGCTTTGTAGGTCAGTGTTAGTAGTTTGAACTGGATACGCTGGGCAATTGGGAGCCAGTGAAGGGATTTGCAAAGGGGGGTAGCAGAGGAGTAGTGAGGCTAGAGATGAACTAGTCGTGCAGCAGAGTTAAGGGTGGACTGGAGGGGTGCGAGAGTGTTAGCAGGTAGGCCACAGAGGAGGGTGTTGCAGTAGTCAAGGCAGGAGATGATGAGGGCATGCACAAGAGGTTTAGTAGATTGAGGGTTGAGGAAAGGACGGATTCTGGAAATATTTTTGAGCTGGAGGCGACAGGAGGTGGCGAGAGCTTGGATGGGGTTTGAAGGACAGGGCAGAGTCAAAGGTTACTCTGAGACAGCGGATTGCCGGTACAGGGGAGTGTGTGATGTTATTTATTGTGATAGAAAGATTAGGTAGGGAAGAAATGTGAGATGGGGGAAAGATGATGAGTTCAGTTTTGTCCGCATTGAGCTTGAGGAAGCGAGAGGAGAAGAGGGAGGATATGGCTGATAGACATCCTGGGATTCTGGACTGCAGAGAGGTGACGTCTGGGTTAGAGAGGTAGATCTGGGTGTCATCAGCATACAGATGGTACTGGAAGCCATGGGATTTTATGACCTGTCCCAGGCCAAGGGTATAGATTGAGAAGAGTAGGGGTCCTAGGACAGAGCCTTGAGGGACTCCAACAGAGAGGGGGTGGGGTGAGGAGGTAGTGTGGGAGTGGGAGACGCTAAATGTGCTGTTAGAAAGGTATGAGGAGATCCGAGATAGGGCAAGGTCTTTGACGCCAAAGGAAGAGAGAATCTGTACTAGTAGGCAGTGGTCAACTGTGTCGAAGGCAGAGGACAGGTCAAGAAGGAGTACAGAGAATTGTCTGTTAGCTTTGGCTGTAAGTAATTTTGGTAAGGGCAGATTCGGTGAAATGGTGGGGGTGGAAGCCAGATTGTCGGTTGTCGAAGTGAGAGGAAAGTTCAGCATGAATGTGTTGCTCAAGGAGTTTGGATGCAAATGGGAGCAGCGATATGGGGCAGTAGCTAGACAAGGCGATTGTGTCGAGGGATGGCTTTTTGAGGATTGGCGTGATTGTGGCATGTTTGAAGGCAGTGGAGAAGGTACCAGAAGTTAGTGATAGATTGAAGACTTCACACCCAGACATAGGCATACGCTTCCTGATTTTGTCTATTTTCTGTTGTCCTCCTCCTTCTCCTCATCCTCCACCACCATATCACTAGGGTGACCGTGATGCAACACCCACATCATTTTTTTTAAGGGTGTTTATGATGCCCGTAGGAAATTTTTTATAGGCCTATCTCTAACATTTTGTATGTTACTTAGTATGCTCATGTGTAGACCATGTACCGAGGAGGTCTCTCTCAGAATACAGCGGGCCGAGGACAAAGGATACTGGCAGACAATTTGTTTGGGTAACACCTTTTTACTAAGAAAAGGAACTGGGTTGCCCCGGCAATGCAAGAAAGGAACACAAATAAACTTAACACACACCTAGCCCAAGACAGCCAGGACCCCTGCGCTACACAACCGACAGGACCAGGATGTACTAACAGAAGAACTGTAATTTGCCTACCCAGTGGTTCTGCCTAGTGCGGTAACCGCGTGTTACCCAGTGCAATGATGTAATCAGATGGGTGCACAAGGCGGTCCGTGCAGTGGTGCAGCACAACGGTTACCAAACTTAACAACTTTCTACGTTTACAATACTGTTATCCTAACTATACACGATCTCACCACTGAGGGAAGTCTCTAGCTAAGGTTCACCCCAGCCTGCCTACAACCAATGTCTTTAATTGAGAACCTGTGTTTGGCGCCAAACTCATCCAGCTATTTGCATGCATGGATCTACAGGAATGCCTGTGGTGGTGCCTGAGCTCAGGACTTACCGGCCGTTAATTGTTCTCTAAAGAAGCTGTCTGATCAAGCACTTAGCTGAGAGACTGAGGAGAGGGTCCTGACCTCATCACAGGAGCGCAGTTTTCAGTCTGTCAGACTAGCAAAGGGTCCTTCTCATCACTTAGATGCCCTGGGGGTAATCCAACTCTGCATCCAACCGTAGCCATCCACCCAAGGGGATTCTTTCTCTTTGGTCAGAGTCACAGGCAAGGCTTCACCTTCACTCAAAGGCCTGTTACACTCCCAGCACGCTGCACACACCGGCTCTTAGGATGCAGCTCACCACAATCTCCTTCCTCTCCTCACTACTGCTTGTTTTCTGCTGACTCACACACCAGCAAGTTGACCATAGAGTCCCCTTTTTTAGAGGCAACAGATACCTCTTGTGGCCGGAGGCTGACACCGCAGCAATGTCCACACATCTCCCTCTCACTCATGTATACCGCCCCAAGGGTAAACGCATTTCACCACATGCACTTAGTGTATGGGCATTGCCAGCATAGGAGACCCACTCCTTAACAATGGTAACATTTTTTTTAATGAGGACATCCTCTACATCTCTTCAAAGGGGTATTGGAGTGCGTCCAATTTTTTTGGCAGCCCTTGTAATCACTGCATGGGCATTACCACTATAGGAGACCCACTCCTTAATAATGTGAACATTTTTTTTAATGAGGCCCTCCTCGACATCTCTTCAAAGGGGTATTGGAGTGCGTCCAAATTTTTGACAGCCCTTGAACTTCCTGCTTATGCAATAACAGTAGAGGATACCCACTCCTTAATAATGGGAACAAGAAAGCATAGTCGGCTGATGGCCCTCTAACATTAATGAGGGGCGACTGCTGGCCCTCTGACAATAGTAAGGGCCGCCTGATGGCCTTGTAAAAATAGGTTTTGTGACTTTCCCTCCTTCATAAATGAAACATGATGTGTCTGATCATGTCTCACACACCACATGGCCAGATAAGGTAGTAAAATGATAACATTACATTTACCGGTGAATGTATTTTTCACCGTTGAAAGCAATGCAAAAGTGCAAAAACGCATCAAAATGCTATGTGTGAACATAGTCCAAGGTGTGGAGAAGCATTTTTGTTTTTGGTTACTTATTTTGCCTTATATACAAGTCATTACCCTGGAAAGAATGTTCACATTTTTTCCATGAAAATCCATTTTGGCTTTGTTTTTTAGGCCATGGCTCCATTATTAGTATTTGGTCAGTATTCGGTCAGTATTTTTTCTCAGGAGTGGGAGACAAAACAAGGAGTGGGTGATAAATGCAGAATTGGTGACTTGTTTCTATTATACCTTTTCTATGATTGTTCCTCACTTGGTTTTGGCTCCCACTCTTGAGAAAAAATACTGACTGAACACTGACCAAATACTGATAGTGGGGCCGTGGCCTTATTGTGAATCCGTAAAGGTGGCGTAATAATCTGGCAACATTGTTCACAGCAATGACCTAGGAGTCAGAGATGCATCCAGGGGTCTTCCCCATGCTGTTCCCATATCATTTGATATCACATAAAAGCCCAATAAAATACATTTAAGTTTGTGGGTGTAACATGAATCAATGTGGAAAAGGTAATGCTTTTTCAAGGCAGTATAAATGTCTAAATGATGGAAGTTCCTGTCTTTGTGACCTGCACCAAACCAACCAGGTAAAGAATAGGTGGCCACACATGTCCAATTTACTCTCTTTTTCCAACTATGGAAGGTACAGAAAAAGCTGAACCACATATGTACACATGGCCACCTCTCCATCAGACACATAATTACCACCCTTATATTTCGGTTTGATTTAATGCGGCAGCCATAAATCGTAAAACTGAGAACTATTATACAATGGGGAAAAAAAGTATTTAGCAAGCCAGCAATTGTGCAAGTTCTCCCACTTAAAAAGATGAGAGAGGCCTGTAATTGACATCATAGGTAGACCTTAACTATGAGAGACAAAATGAGAAAACAAATCCTGAAAATCACATTGTCTGATTTGGAAAGACATTTTTTTCAAATTTTGGTGGAAAATATATTTAGTGTATATATATTTATATAATTGCTATATAATATAAAGAAAGGAGAAGGAGACGGATCATTAATTTTTAAACACTTTATTAACTATTATCCCTACATTAACCTAAAGCCATTGATCCATAAGAAGGCAAAAAACCTGGACACGTTCAGCCAATTTGTGCCACAGGGAAAAAATTCCTTCTTGACCCCAAGAAAAGGCGATCAGTTCAAGAACCCTGGACCAAGGCCATACTACAACTAACGAACAGAAATATATTTACAGCTATAACATTCAATAAGGTCACTGCTGTCCTGATACTAGATCTTTACTATGTCCTGGTAGCACGCGATGCCTCTTCTGCACAGTTTGGACTCAGGAGCTCACAGTGTGACTATGTTCATCTCCATTTTAAAAAGTGTGAACAAACATTAACTCATAGGGTACAGACATAGGACAGTTATATCATATCAGATCCCTTATGTGGCATCAATCTACTGGCCAAGAGAAGAACTGGAATTAGGCTGGTGGTCTGTAGCTCTGACGATTTTGTAAGCTATTTCTGACACAATTGAATCCAATCACAATTCAATTCATTGGTTGACATCTTATAGTTCTCCTTCTTACTAGGCCAGAGTTGAGCATCTTCCCTTCCACCTTCCATTCTGGACTCAACATCAGATTTTGCGGTATGGGCGTATTTAGGCCTGTTTGGAGACCAAAAATAGCTTTCGCTATTGCCCCTTTCAGAGCAAGGCATCTAGTTTAAAGGGCATATAGAAACCATCAACTTGCATGTAGACCAATCAAGGTCCAGGTTCTATTGGTGCAATGCCCGGATGCCATAAGTCAACATATTGCTGAACAAAGGAATGGCTGTAACAAAGCTCCATAAACCAGATTCCAGATTTTGATCTGTATAACCAGTGTGTGATGACACATAAGCCATCAAATATAACATATGGTCTCTCCTATCCTGATACTAGATCTTTACTATATCGTGGTAGCACGCCGTGCCTCTCCTTCACAGTTTGGAATCAGGAGCTCAAAGCGTGACTATGTTCATCTCCAATGTAAAAAGTGTGAACAAACATTAACTCATAAGTTACAGACATAGGACAGTTATATCATATCAGATCCCTTATGTGGCATCAATCTACTGGCCTACAGAAGAACTGGAATTAGGCTGGTGGTCTGTAGCTCTGACGATTTTGTAAGCCATTTCTGACACTATTGAATCCAATCACAATTCAATTAATCGGTTGACATCTTATGGTCCTCCTTCTTACTAGGTCAGAATTGACCATTTTCCCTTCCATTCTGGACTCGACGTCAGATTTTGCGGTATGGGCGTATTTAAACCTTTTGTTTGGAGACCAAAAACAGCATTCGCTATTGCCCCTTTCAGAGCAAGGTATCTAGTTTAAAGGGCACATAGAAACCATCAACTTGTATGTAGACCAATCAAGGTCCAGTTTCTATTGGTGCAATGCCCGGATGCCATAAGTCAACATATTGCTGAACAAAGGAATGGCTGTAACAAAGCTCCATAAACCAGATTCCAGATTTTGATCTGTATAACCAGTGTGTGATGACACATAAGCCATTAAATATAACATATGGTCACTCCTATCCTGATACTAGATCTTTACTTTGTCCTGCTAGCACGCCGTGCCTCTCCTTCACAGTTTGGACTCAGGAGTTCACAGCGTGACTATGTTCATCTCCATTGTAAAAAGTGTGAACAAACATTAACTCATAGGTTACAGACATTGGACAGTTATATCATATCTGATCCCTTACATAAACCATCAAATATAACATAGAAACAGATTATATGACTAACACTAAACAATATCATGGAAAGCAAAAATAATAAGTTTACGGAAAGGCCTAGAAATCTGAAGTCTAATGTAAAAATGAAAGATGGATTCTGATTGGTTGTGTTTATATGTGTTCTGAGGTGTTTAATCTACAGTGCTGGCCAAAAGTATTGGCACCCCTGCAATTCTGTCAGATAATACTCAGTTTCTTCCTGAAAATGATTGCAATCACTAATTCTTTGGTATTATTCTCTTCATTTAATTTGTCTTCAATGAAAAAAACACAAAAAGAATTGTCCTAAAGCCAAATTGGATATAATCCAACACCAAACCTAAAAAAGGGGGTGGACAAAAGTATTGGCACCCTTTTGAAAATCATGTGATGCTTCTCTAATTTGTGTAATTAACAGCACCTGTAACTTACCTGTGGCACCTAACAGGTGCTGGCAATAACTAAATCACACTTGCAGCCAGTTAACATGGATTAAAGTTGACTCAACCTCTGTCCTGTGTCCTTGTGTGTACCACATTGAGCATGGAGAAAAGAAAGAAGACCAAAGAACTGTCTGAGGACTTGAGAAACCAAATTGTGAGGAAGCATGAGCAATCTCAAGGCTACAAGTCCATCTCCAAAGACCTGAATGTTCCTGTATCTTCCGTGTGCAGTGTCATCAAGAAGTTTAAAGCCCATGGCACTGTGGCTAACCTCCCTAGATGTGGACGGAAAAGAAAAATTGACGAGAGATTTCAACGCAAGATTGTGCGGATGGTGGATAAAGAACCTCGACTAACATCCAAACAAGTTCAAGCTGCCCTGCAGTCCGAGGGTACAACAGTGTCAACCAGTACTATCCGTCGGCGTCTGAATGAAAAGGGACTGTATGGTAGGATACCCAGGAAGACCCCACTTCTTACCCCGAGACATAAAAAAGCCAGGCTGGAGTTTGCCAAAACATACCTGAGAAAGCCTAAAACGTTTTGGAAGAATGTTCTCTGGTCAGATGAGACAAAAGTTGAGCTTTTTGGGAAAAAGCATCAACATAGAGTGTACAGGAAAAAAAAAGAGGCATTCAAAGAAAAGAACACGGTCCCTACAGTCAAACATGGCGGAGGTTCCCTGATGTTTTGGGGTTGCTTTGCTGCCTCTGGCACTGGACTGCTTGACTGTGTGCATGGCATTATGAAGTCTGAAGACTACCAACAAATTTTGCAGCATAATGTAGGGCCCAGTGTGAGAAAGCTGGGTCTCCCTCAGAGGTCATGGGTCTTCCAGCAGGACAATGACCCAAAACACACTTCCAAAAGCACTATAAAATGGTTTGAGAGAAAGCACTGGAGACTTCTAAGGTGGCCAGCAATGAGTCCAGACCTGAATCCCATAGAACACCTGTGGAGAGATCTCAAAATGGCAGTTTGGAGAAGGCACCCTTCAAATATCAGGGACCTGGAGCAGTTTTCCAAAGAAGAATGGTCTACAATTCCAGCAGAGCATTGTAAGAAACTCATTGATGGTTACCGGAAGCGGTTGTTCACAGTTATTTTGGCTAAAGGTTGTGCAACCAAGTATTAGGCTGAGGGCGCCAATACTTTTGTCCGGCCCTTTTTTGGAGTTTTGTGTGAAATGATCAATGATTGGATTTTTGCTTCATTCTCTTTTGTGTTTTTTCCTTGCAAGCAAATTAAATGAAGATAATAATACCAAAGAATTTGTGATTGCAATCATTTTCAGGAAGAAACTGAGTATTATCTGACAGAATTGCAGGGGTGCCAATAGTTTTGGCCAGCACTGTAGATAGTGACTAGGTGCCCCCATTATGTGCACATACACTACCGTTCAAAAGTTTGGGGTCATTTAGAAATCTCATTATTTTTGAAAGAAAAGCACATTTTTTTCAACGAAGCTAACATTAAATGAATCAGAAATACACTTTATACATTGTTAATGTGGTAAATGACTATTCTAGCTGCAAGCGTCTTGTTTTTATTGCAATATCTACATAGGTGTATAGAGGCCCATTTCCAACAACCACCACTCCAGTGTTTTAATAGTACATTGTGTTTGCTAACTGTGTAAGAAGGCTAATGGATGTTTAGAAAACCCTAGAAAACCCTTGCACAAGTATGTTAGCCCAGCTAAAAATGGTTTGGCTGGTTTGAGAAGCTATAAAATGGACCTTCCTTTGAGCTAGTTGAGAATCTGGAGCATTACATTTGTTTGTTCTATAAAACTCTCAAAATGGCCAGAGAAAGAGAACTTTCATGTGAAACTCGACATTCTATTCTTGTTCTTAGAAATGAAGGCTATTCCATGCGAGAACTTGCCAAGAAACTGAAGATTTCCTACAACGGTGTGTACTACTCCCTTCAGAGGAGAGCATAAACAGGCTCTAAGCAGAGTAGAAAGAGAAGTGGGAGGCCCCGCTGCACAACTGAGCAACAAGACAAGTACATTAGAGTCTCTAGTTTGAGAAATCGACGCCTCACAGCTCCTCAACTGGCAGTTTCATTAAATAGTACACGCAAAATGCCAGTGTCAATGTCTACAGTGAAGAGGCGACTCTGGGATGCTGGCCTTCAGGGCAAAGAAAAAGCCATATCTGAGACTGGCTAATAAAAGGAAAAGATTAATATGGGCAAAAGAACACAGACATTGGACAGAGGAAGATTGGAAAAAAGTTTTATGCACAGAAGAATCAAAGTTTGAGGTGTTTGGATCACACAGAAGAACATTTGTGAGACGCAGAACAACTAAAAAGATGCTGGAAGAGTTTCTGACGCCATCTGTCAAGCATGGTGGAGGTAATGTGATGGTCTGGGGTTGGTTTGGTGTTGGTAAAGTGGGAGATTTGTACAAGGTAAATGGGATTTTGAATAAGGAAGGCTATCACTCCATTTTGCAACGCCATGCCATACCCTGTGGACAGCGCTTGATTGGAGCCAATTTCATCCTACAACAGGACAATGACCCAAAGCACACCTCCGAATTATGCATGAACTATTTAGGGAAGAAGTAGGCAGCTGGTATTCTATCTGTAGTGGAGTGGCCAGCGCAGTCACCAGATCTCAACCCCATTGAGCTGTCGTGGGAGCAGCTTGACCGTATGGTACGCAAAAAGAGCCCATCAAGCCAATCCAACTTGTGGGAGGGGCTTCAAGAAGCATGGCGTGACATTTCTCAAGAATACCTCAGCAAATTAACAGCTAGAATGCCTGCTCCCAGTCCTGGAGCCAGGAGCCTGGACCCTCTCACACTGCCCTGCTGAGCAGGGCCCAGCTCCGCTTTCCCGCGCAAAATGTCCTCGTCTCTTCCTCTCTCTACCCACGTCACCCGTCTCTCGGTCACCTGACCTCCCAGCTCTCACTCTGGACACGCCCCCAGCTTTCTGTGCTCGCAGTCTGTCTCCCCCCTGCAACCAGAGGCACGGCCCTGGCAGTTCTGGATCCCTTGCTCTGAAAGTACTTACAGCCCGGTGTTACCCCTTACACTCCCGCTCTCCTTTAACTCGCCATTCCACGGGCGAGAGTTCCTTCATCAAACATTCACATTCTTGGACTACCTGGACGATATGGTAGCATATGAATTGATCTTGTTCGTAACGGTGAAGAGGCACTCCTGCTGTTGTCCATTCTGACCGGCGTAACTCAGTCTGACCGATGGGGGGTGCAGGGTCACTCAGATTTCCCGGTGGCTTCAACCGATGTTGTTCCCTCGCCGCCTGCACTGGGGACTGCAGGTAATCGAGTGCTGGGGCTCGGAGGTAGAATCAACAACTCTTCTTCGTCCACATCGTGGCTTGGGGCAACTGTGATAGGACCCTCTCTAGAAGCAGGTGATTCTTCTCCATCCTCGTCATCTTTAGACAGACAGGGTCGCAGCATACTATAATGAACCACTCTGGTAGGGGCTCCTTCAGCCCCCTCGGGTTGAACTTCATACACAGGTCCTTCAGCGCCAATCCTGTGCTTCACTCGGTGCGGAGTCCGTTCCCACCGCCTACTCAATTTTCCCCGGGCCGCCTGTCCCAAACCAACACCCGCTCCCCGGGCCCCAGAGCTGTCCCTCGAAGAGGCAATGTCTCATGATGTTTGGGCACCTGAAAGTTTTGTTGTACCAACCGTCGGAGGGTCTGTAGTCGATGCCGATGTTCCCGGACCCAGGAAGACACCCCCCCATCCGTGGGTAGTCCTCCTCGGGGTCCAGCTCTAACTCGGTAATCTCTCGCCCCTTTCGCCCGAACAGCAAGGTACAAGGAGTGAACCCTGTCTTACTATTCACTCAGTTGTTGTAGACCCACACCAGCTCGGCCACAAACTCAGGCCACCGTACCTTCCGATCTTCCTCCAACGTGTGGAGCATTTGGATCAGTGTCCGATTAAAGCATTCACAGGCCCCATTTCCTTGAGGGTGGTAAGGAGTAGTCCGTGACTTCTCAATCTTGTACAACCGGTGCAGCTATTCCATCACCCGGCCTTGGAAGCAGGCGCCTTGATCGGAATGAATCCTCTTTGGGCAGCCGTACACCCGAATGAGGTCTCAGCAGATGCCTGTGCAGCGGACTCGGCGGTCTGGTCTCTGGTCGGGGTCACTACCGCAAACTTTGTGAAGTGGTCTGTCATTACCAGCCAATGTTCATACCCGAGATGCGCCGGTCCAACAGTCAAATAGTCGATCATCAGCACCTCCAAGGGGGCAGAGGTCACAATACTTTGTATGGGGACCCGCTGCTCCGGGGGATTAACCAGCTCACAGCTCCGACATGTTTGACAAGTGTCTTCTATTGTTGCTTGCAGTCGGGGATGATACACCAGCCTCTGCAACCACTGAAACGTCTTCTCTGGTCCGAAGTGAGCCCCTCGTTCATGAGCCTCCTTAGCCACTACTCTGACCAACTTCTCTGGGATCACCAGTTGCCAGGTGGTCCCGAACTCTCGCAGTAGCTGCACCCGTCGGTACAGCAGCCCGTCTCGCAAACACAGTCTCTCCCATTGTCCCAGCATCTTCAGTGCTCCCGGAGACAGGGTACTCCTCTCTTCTCGACTGGGGACTTGTAGCAAAGCCACCCATTGACGTAATTGAGCAATTTCTCTGTCAGTATGTTGAAGTCGGATCCAGTCATCTCTTGGCCGCCCTAGCACTTGTTCTTCCGACGTCTCTCCGATTTGTCCGTGCGCCGCGGCCAGCGGTCCCACGAAACTTCAGAAGCTAGGGGTCTCATCCGCCTCCAAATCTTCATCGCGGTCATGATCAGGCCATTCATATGTCACTCTGGAGAGGGCGTCGGCATGAGTATTCTCTGCCTTAGGCCGGTAGGTGATCTTATACCGGTATCTGGCCATGCGGGCCACCCACCGCTGCTCCAGGGCCCCCAATTTCGCATTCTCCAGGTGGGCAGCGAGTTGTTATCTGTTCTCACCAGTACTTCGGACCCGGACAAATACTCTGCAAACTTCTCGGTCATTCCCAAACCAGAGCCAGCAACTCTAATTTGAAAGAGCTATAATTATCCGGGTTCCTCTCGGAGTCGTGAAGGGAGCGACTGGCGTACGCAATCACGCGCTCTTTCCCCTCCTGTACTTGGGATAACATGGCTCCCAGACCATGTAGGCTCCCATCAGTGTGGAGTATGAAGGGTTGGGAGAAATCCGCAAGTATTGGGGCCTCGGTCAGGGCCATTTTTAGGGCACAGAAGGCCTCTTCCTGGCTGCTTCCCCACCGAATCGCCTGATTCTTGGAGCCCGCCAGCACTCCCTTAAGTAGCTCCAGCAATGGGTTGGCTATGCGGGTGAAGTTCTTCACGAATCTTCGGTTGTACCCGGCAAGTCCCAGGAAGGCCCGAACGTCCTTCACTGTCTTCGGGGTAGGCCACTCCTGTACGGCGGCCACCTTTTCCTGGGTGGGCTTGACTCCTTCATCGGACACAGTATGACCGAGATATTCGATCTGCTTACGAAACAGGTGGCACTTCTGGGGCTTCACCTTTAGGCCATGACTCTGTAGGCGACTCAGTACTTGCTTCAGTCGCTGGAGGTGCTCCTCAAAGGTGGCGGCATAGACAATTATGTCGTCAAGGTAAATCAGTGTCGCCTCGAAGTTTAAATTGCCCAGGCACCTCTCCACCAGACGCTAGAACGTCCCGGGGGCGTTAGTCAGGCCGAAGGGCATCCGATTGAACTCTAACAGTCCCATGGGTAATATGAACGCCGTTTTCGCACGGTCATGTTCGGCCACGGGCCAGTACCCACTTGCCAGATCCAAGGAGGAGAAGTATCTTGCCTTCCCTAAGGCCGACAGGGACTCTTCGATTAGGGGTAGTGGGTAAGAGTCCCGTACTGTGCAGGCATTCAGTCGTCTATAGTCCACACAGAACAGTAGGGTCCCATCTTTCTTCTAGACCAGGACAATCAGGGCGGCCCACAGACTCTGACTCTCCCGTGTCACACCATTCTTTAACATATGGGCTAGCATCTCCTTAACCTCTTTATACATCTGGGGAGGTATCTGCCGGTATCTCTCCCGCACTGGGGCAGTGCTCCCCGTGGGAATCTCATGGGTAATGGCTTCGGTGCAACTAAAATCAACCTCATGGCGAGCAAAGACTTCCTGGTACCGCTCCAGCACCTCTTCAACCTGCTGCACCTGTCGAGGTGTAAGTCCCATCAATTCAGCCCTCATTCATTCTAGGATTCTTCGTCCCCCCTTCCCACTAGCCGGGTGGGATTCCGGCGGCACGGTGACCGCCAGAGTGCAGGGGTCTCCTCGTACAGTGGACAGCTGTACCCCATCAGGTCGCACCAACTTCTCTGGCATTTCCAGAATCTGGGCTATTTCCGCCCTGGGAGGGAGTATGAAATCATCTTCGCCCAGATTAACACACCGCACTATAACATTGCCACCCCAAACGGTGGCCAGTGTCCGAGCCACCAAGAGTCCGGGGGGTACTTTGTCCATCGATGTTGGTTCTATCTGAACTTCGACCCCCTCAAGAGGTGTGCAGGCCCGTGCGGATAACATGAGTACAGTTTGTCCGGGCAATAAGGTGATCACCGTAGCTGCTGGCACTATTATTTTCCTCAGGATCTTCCCTTCACTCGACGTCTCCTGAGCCTGGGCAGCTCAGATTAGTTGTTGAAAGACCCTCCTTTGGGGGGTTCACGGGTCCCACTGGTCTAGAGGAATCTCCTTCGGCTCAATAATCAGGATTTGCCAGATCTCTTTCAGCACATTCATTCCGTGGGTCACCGGGGGTCCACTTCCGGTTCCCCCTGCAACC
Source organism: Phyllobates terribilis (assembly GCF_046119375.1). Taxonomy (NCBI): domain Eukaryota; kingdom Metazoa; phylum Chordata; class Amphibia; order Anura; family Dendrobatidae; genus Phyllobates; species Phyllobates terribilis. Next base: position 89,006,622 of record NW_027362769.1, read on the forward strand.
AGGACGACTCCTTTTTTCCCCACATCTTTTCCACACACTCGGATCTTCATCCACACCACCCCTGCGACCGGGATGGGTAATTGATTAGCTGCCGTGAGTCTAATTACTGGTCCCCATTCAGGCCGCACTATCTCTGGAAATCGCTGTTGGAAGTAGGCTTCTGTCATCGTTGTCACCTGGGATTCTGTGTCAATCAGGCAGTGAACAGCCTGACTGCTTATTTCGGCCCAGACAGTCGGGCTGGTGGAAACCAGATCCTTGGGACTTCCTCTTTTTCTTTCCCCTTCCTCAGGCTCCGGGCTGTGTCCCCCAAACACGGAGCCCGCTAGTTTAACGGCTGCCGCGACAGAGGCCGCCCTCGGCTAGCACAGCCCCTGGCGCAATGTCCTGCGCCTCCACACTTCCAGCAGGTCATGTCTCTGTCTGTGTAGGGCTGCCTCACTCCCCTACGGAATTCTCCTGCAGGGGGGGTCCTGAATTAAATTCTTTCCATAACTGGAGCAATCGATCTGGGTATCTCTGGTGTCAGGGCTGGGGTCTTCTTGAGACTGGACCATTCATCCCGCATCTCCTGTATCTCCTTTCGCATCTCTTGAGTCCATTCCGGTTCAGCTGCAGGCGGGGTGGGTACCTTATTACTCCGGACCATCCCTGCCAGGGCCGTCACCCCCATCTTCTGCTCTCTCACACGTGCCTCCGCCCCCAATTCTAGAAAAGTAATACGTGGGTTGGCGCGCAGGCGTTCCCGCAAGGTCTGCTTCAGCTGCACATCCCTGAGGCCTGCCACAAACTGGTCCCTTAAGATCACGTCAGGGGGGCCCATTCCCAAATTCCCCATGTCGTCTTTTCTAGTGATATAGGCATGCACCCTCTGTAAGGCATTAACATACTGTGCCACAGACTCCCCCTCCTGCTGCACTTGGTGAAACAGCCATATCCTCAGCTCTCCTACATTGGTGGGATCCCCATGCATCTCATCCAGTATCCACACCACTTTTTCTACAGTATCTCGGTCATGGGGAGGGCGGTACATCACGGATTGTCGGGCCTCGCCGTCCAGGGCCAGTAAGGCTATTTCGGCTTGCATAGCTAGGGTCATCGGATGCATACGTAACATACTCCTAACTCTCTCAATCCAGTCCCACAGCATCATATTGTCCCCGGTGTAATTTGGGAGATTGCTGAGCATGGCCCCCAGCAGCAAGCTATATTTAGGGGCTCCCAGGATGGACTGCTCTGCAGTGTCTGTGTCTAACGACTGCATCCTGCCGACTACGCCAAATGTAACACGGGTACTTTAGATGCAGGGACACAGAAACACAGAGCAGCCAATACAGGGTTAATAAACAGGGGAAGTTTATAATAACAGGGTAAATCTCCACGCAGGGAGTATCAGGGGAAAATATGGGGGAAAACAAGGAAAGTAGCAGGTAAAAGTCTTTAACTGACAGTTCACAGTTTAACTAGATATAGCAGAGTCAAACCTGTTGTAAACGACAGTTTTTACATTTAGCTGACTCTTTTCCTCCACAAGGCAGTTGCCAGCTGAGGCCGGTGTTGATTTCTTCAGGCTTCCCCGCCCAAACAATGCTCCGTCTTCTGGCGGCAACGAGCAGTCTCTGGTTTTACCCGCTGAGCCCCTAGTCCATAACACGGTACCTCACGTACCCAGCTCCATTGACCCTCCATCTCTTCTCTAGTCGGCTTGACTCCTTGGGTCCACTGCACTCGGCTCTTGCTCCCAGTCCTGGAGCCAGGAGCCTGGACCCTCTCACACCGCTCTGCTGAGCAGGACCCAGCTCCGCTTTCCAGCGCAAAATGTCCTCGTCTCTTCCTCTCTCTACCCACGTCACCAGTCTCTCGGTCACCTGACCTCCCAGCTCTCACTCTGGACACGCCCCCAGCTTCCCAGTCACCTGACTCCTGTGCTTGCAGTCTGTCTTCGCCCTGCAGGCACGGCCCCGGCAGTTCCGGATCCCTTGCTCTGAAAGTACTTACACCCCGGTCTTCCCCCTTACATAGTGTGCCCATAATACAGGCTGGTGGAGCGTGTCCGTAATACAGCCTGTTGCAGACTGTCCGCAATACAGCCTAGTGCAGTGTCCGTAATACAGCCTGGTACAGAGTGTCCGTAATACAGCCTGGTGCAGCATGTCCATAAGCTCAGGCCATGTGTCCAGTTTGTAGACTTAAAAGTTAAATGGGGCAGACCCATCACGCAGTACATGGAGACATGTGGCCACATACTTTTCCACTATGTTGTTAAAATGCTGACTCCTACTAATACAGACCTTATTAGATGGTGGTGCTGGATGTTGTCACATGTTCAGGAAGGTTTTCCACATTTCAGCCAGGCAAACCCTCCCTTCCAAGGTGGTGCCGGTGCCCCAGCTGCATTGTCGACCTCCTCCTCCTCTGCTTTGTGCTTCCACTGAGCCCCCACTGTCAGGTGGTGACACCGTCAGTAGTGCGTCTACCAGCATGTGCTTGTGTTACCGAATTTTCCGATCACGCTCCAGTGACGAAAGTAAGGAAGGCACATAGTCCTTGTAGCGGGGATCCAGCAGGGTGACCATCCAATAATTAGCACTGATAACAATCCTATGAAATTACGCTGAACGTCCTGTCACCTGCGTGCGCCAGAGGAAGGTGTTTCATTTGTGCACGTAGCAGGTACAGATTGACCACGTCCTCTCTCTCCCTGCAGCAGCTACACTGCCACCACCACAAGCAACACGGCTATGTCCCCTATTTGATGCTCTCCTCCTCACTCCAAAAAGGTACAAAGTATTACATGGCCTGTAAACAGAGAGAGAGTGACCAGCAGATTATTACACTGCCTGTATGCAGAGTGCTCCCATAGAGCCTTTTTTCAGAGTACGCCCAAAAAAATAAAGGAAAAAAACAAAACACAAAAACAGTGTGGGCTACTCCTCTTCCTCCGCCTCTTCCACCTACATCGCCAGATCCACTTCCTCCTCAACCTCCTCCGTCACTTGGACCTCCGCCCCCAGGTTCAAGATTATTTTTCTTTTCCTATTTTATGTTATTTTAAGTAATTTCCATATCCACATTTGTTTGAAGGACAATTGCCCTGCCCTTACCCCCATTTTGCTTCCTTTTGCAGCCCACATTGACTTCTATTTGGTTCGGGTTCAGGGTCAAGTTCGGGTCAAGTTCTGATGCCCAACCGAACTTTGAACTACAGTTTGATGGAACCCGACGAACCCGAACATCGACAAGTCCGCTCATCACTAGTAGTATACCTATTAAAATTTCCATGTGGACTTCAGTATATAGGAAGGGTCACTCTCACATTAAGAGAATAGATATAAAGGGATTTAAAGGGAATCTGTCAGTAGGATCAACCCTCCTAAGCCATCTATATGGGCATGTAGGACATAGTAAGGTAAATAAAATGATACCTTAATATCTGCAATCCGATTTCTTTTTCCAGATAAATCCAAATATTTGTTAAATATGTAAATGAGCTGTTTAGATCTATGGGCGGGACATAGATCTCTCAGAGCTTATTTTAAATGAAAAGGAGGCATTATCAATGTGAGACGTTTAATGACTGACAGTCTGCTCTCCTGATCTACATGTCACACTGGTAACACCTCCTTTTCATTTAAAATAAGCTCAGCAAGATCTATGTCCTGCCCATAGATCCTTAACAGCTCATTTAAATATTTAGAAAAAATGTGAATTTCTCTGGAATAAGGAATCAGATCGCAGATATCAAGGTATCATTTTATTCAGCTTCTTCTGACCTGCGTTCACATATAAACGGCTTAGAGGGATTGATCCTACTGACAGATGACTCTTAAAGCACCACTCCAGCGGTTTTCTTTTTTATTTCAGCACTTGGATGGTGTCACTAATGTAAATTCCCTATCCAGGTTTTCGGATCTTTGTAATCCATGAGTGGAAAAAAAAATCCAATAACATAATACGTACAATTTCTAAAGTCCATATGTGAACTTATGCTCAAAAATATATATGTAAAATACAATACAAAATAAAAGCTATAGAGAATTAATAATGTAAAATAAAATCTTGTTTTTGGTTGAGACTTTACTTTTTTGCATGCTTCAATAGTCTCCATCATCAGATCTCCCTGTCTGTCTCTCTGTGTGCCTCTCTCTGTCTGTCTGTCTCAGACATGGGTTGCTGACATACGCTGTGCTGCTGTGGAGGAGTTGCTGACATACTCTGTGCTGCTGTTGTGGAGTCGCTGACATACGCTGTGCTGCTGTTGTGGAGTCGCTGGCATACGCTGTGCTGCTGTGGTGGAGTCGCTGACATACGCTGTGCTGCTGTGGTGAAGTCACTGACATTCTCTGTGTTGCTATGGCAGCATCTCTGGAGGGGGCTGTGTAGGTATGAGTGGTTGATGTATAAGAGAGACAGTCTCTCTGTCTGTCTCTATGATGAGGAACACACTTGTGCTTTGGGGCGGCTTTTGGGCAGATCTTCTCTTGCTGATCTGGCCTAGAGCACCAGGATAACACCCCGCCTGCAGTCCTCCCCTGAGCACAAGCATATTGTAGCATCGGCGTCTCTGCCCCCTTCCAGGCAGAGACGCCGTCCCACTCACCTCCTCGCTCCCCACTCTGCATTCACCAGCGCTCCTCTTCCTGCTGCCGGCGCGCGCAGCTCCCCGGGCACTGTGCTTAGGGCGCGCGCGCTCCCTCCCTCTTAAAGGGGCCGCACGCGTCGTCCTAAGGAGTCCCCGGCCAATAGCCGAGGGTCCTCCCTTATATAAGTCACCTACTCCAAAATGGAGGTGCCCGAGCAATGTAGTTGCACAGTGTTTCTGACCTCTGCTTCAGCCCTCAGGTCCCGCTGCTAGTCTGACTTCCAGTCTTGCCCGCCAGCCTGTTATCTGCCTGTTACCTGCCTGTTACCTGCCGTGCCTGCCAGCCCGCTCACCAGGGAGCACTTGCCTGTTGCCTGCCTGTTACCTGCCGTGCCTGCCAGTAAGCTCACCTGGGAGCACTTGCCTGTTGCCTGCCTGTTACCTGCCGTGCCTGCCAGCCCGCTCATCTGGGAGCACTTGCCTGTTGCCTGCCTGTTACCTGCCGTGCCTGCCAGCCCGCTCATCTGGGAGCACTTGCCTGTTGCCTGCCTGTTACCTGCCGTGCCTGCCAGCCCGCTCACCTGGGAGCACTTGCCTGTGACCTGCCTGTTACCTGCAGTCACTTGCCGTGACCACCTGCCAGTCCACCTAGAGACTCCTGCCGTCACTTGCCGTGACCACCTAGAGACTCCTGCCGTCACTTGCCGTGACCACCTGCAGCCCACCTAGAGACTCCTGCCGTCACTTGCTGTGTCTACCTGATAGCCTACCTGGAGGCTTCCGCTCGCCAGCCTGCCTGCTGTGCCTACCTGCTATTCCGGTCAGTCCCTGCCATCTGTACCGTGGGAGTCACCTGCTCCCTTACAAGGTCGTCCCCAGAGTAGCACCTGGTCCCTCGGCTCGGTCCCTCCCTGGTCATGGAGTCGTTAGCCGCCGTACGACCAGGGTCGGTCCGGGTTGATACTTAGTTACGCCCCTCTGGGTCCCTCCTTGCACCGCAGCACAGAGGTTCCACCCCCCGGACCCGTAACACATATCATTAACTTAAAGCTGCAAACATTGATTACACAAAAAAAAAAGGATGGATTTCTTCACCTCAGGTATCATATTAATCAGTGCAGCAGCCCCAACCTGACAATGCCAAATACTTTGATTGCTGGTATATCTGCAACAGAGAGGTGAAATTTTTTTTAAAAAGCTTTATTCCACTTCTGAAGCCACTATTACATCGTGTGTCCAAGTAAACTTGAAAAATTTGGTGGAAGGTCCTCAGCTCGAATACCATGTGTTCTCAACAAAAACAAGGTCATATTTTACATTATTAATTCTCTATAGTTTTTATTTGTATTGTATTTTACATATATTTTTTAGTATAAGTTGAATGCTGATTTGGATTTGGATTGAATAAGTCTTGCTGGTACAGTATTTAGAATGGTTTTTAACTATGTACAGCTTTATCTCTTAGAACAACTGAGGTTTCCACAGAAATCCCAAGAAAATCCTGAAAGGAAGTGGAGGGGTGAAAAAGCTGATCCCTTTTAAGCAAATATGTGTCACCAGAGGAACGCAAGACTGGAAAACGCTCTTCTAGGTGAGGAAAAAAAAAATCCTGATTCTATTTGGATGCTTCAGGGGAGTTTCATGTCACAACATAGAGCAGTGCGGTGTCTTAGATTATATTTAATTTATAAGAACGAGCTATGTTTTGTAAAAAGGGTTAATAAATTTAAGGCATGATTTAAATATCATATCGTGTGACATATTTCTCTATACACAGTTTTACACGTGAACCTCTGAGTGATCAGATGCTTCCTCCTTGATTCTGTCATTTACATCAGCTGCTTGCATTGTTTTCTATAATATCAAAGAGTGACAGATAGAAAGCATCTGATTGGTTAATTCTTTTTCTGCCACTTGTGAGATGACAGTTGGAATGTGTCAGTTGGTGCCGGTGAGAAGCTTCATGTTATGGATGACCCCAGCCCTGGTACTGTGCAGATATGGGACATCAGTAGCGTAACTAGAGTCTGATGGGTCTGGTGCAAGTTTTGGACACCCTGGTATATATGTGTCTCATCCTGTCCCCCATCCTGGTATATATATATGCCCCCCATCCTGGTATATATATATATGCCCCTCATCCTGATATATATATATGACATACATACATATCATCCTGATATATACCCATCCTGGTAAATATGTCCCTTATCCTGGTAAATACACACGTGGTAAAAATTGTTGGTACCCCTCGTTTAATGAAAGAAAAACCCACAATGGTCACAGAAATAACTTGAATCTGACAAAAGTAATAATAAATTAAAAATCTATGAAAATGAACAAATGAAAGTCAGACATTGCTTTTCAACCCTGCTTCCACAGAATTAAAAAAAAAATTAAACCCATGAAATAGGCCTGGACAGAAATGATGGTACCCCTGAAAATAATGTGACAAAAGGGACATGTTAAATCAAGTTGTGTCCACTAATTAGCATCACAGGTGTCTACAATCTTGTAATCAGTCAGTGGGCCTGTATATAGGACTACAGATAATGACTTTTGTGTTTTCATTAGCTGTAAGTGACGCGCCCCTGGGCCTGCTGTGTCGCGCAGCGTCTCGCGCACGGGGGCTTACCCGGAACCGGATCAGATGAGGGTTGTAGTCTCCGAGTGGCGGGGACCCGGTCCGTGCCCAGGGAGTCAAACTCAGTGTGTGGCAGTCTTGATAGATGTTATTTGAGTGTCGACTACGCCACCCGTTGATTTGCAGCTATGGAGCTGCCGCTGCAGGGCAGACCGCTGAGGCCGGTGTAGAATTGTGCAGCGTGATAGTATAACCCCCAACGGGAGGGGTATGGCCTCAGGGCAGCCGACGTGGAAGATGGGGGTAGCAGGAACCACTCAGAGACGGTGCGGTGTAATTCAGGGTCTTTACTGGTAACAACGATAGACCCTCCCGGAGTACTTGCTAGCGAACGGGGCCTGGTCAGTCCTTGAGCAGATGGGATCTCCCCTGGCCAGGCGGAGTTGTAGGCCTCCCAAACTGACTGTACTCTTCTGGCTACCTTGCTAGAAGCGGATATAAGTAGCCCACGTCCCTGAGTGTACCGTGTGGTGCTCACCCGTATGGCCGGTGACTCGGGGCCTTCTAATGGCTTCCGCTCCACGATGGCGGTGCTGGTCCCACGCGTGTGACCGTGCCTTCGGGTTTCTGGGCCTGAGGACCTGAAATCCCCTGCCGGTCAGCTTCTGCTGCTGGGTAAGAGTTAGTCCCCACAGCCTCGGACGCCGGGTCCGGTAAGAAAGCTTCTCAGTCGGGGCGAGCTCTGCAGCTGCCAGCCCCTGACTCGTAGTAGTATTGCTCTCACTGAGCTTCTGCTGTTTCTTCCTATGACTGTTTCTCGTCTCTACTTCTTCTCTACTCCTAACCCTGCCTCAGCCCCGGGTTTATATAGGGGAAGTTCTTCCCCTCCCAAGACTGGGCAGGAGGTGTGGCATGCACAGGATCCCTGACCAAAGGACCTCCCACCTGCTCTCAGACATAACATTACATTACTGTGGGAAACCAGACCCCTGGGGTGCCACATTCCCCCCTAGTGAAATTTAGTACTCCGGGACTAAACATATTTTTTTTTGTAAAACATAACAAGATATAACAACAATAATAGTACAATAAGAAGAAACACATAAAGGTGGTCACGGCATGTCCGTAACCGGGTGTAGTCTTTGAAGAAAAGCAAGGTGTCCATTTCACCAAAACAGGGAGACGTAACCAGGTAGGGGTTTGTCCTGCCCCGAGTCCTTAACAGTCTTTAGTCCGTCCTGGGTTACGCTCCAACTATGTACAAAGGATTCCCGGTAAATCCACCAAGGACTCCTACAAATAACTAGAAACACAAAATTATACACAAGCAACAATACACAGGTAAACATAAATAAAACAATTTATACACTTCAAATCCTCCAACGTGCGGGTAACTGGCCTCTAGTGGCCCTAGTGGACCTACGGAGCTGACTGTCTAGCCCTGAACTACAGGGTGTAGGAGCTGTCAAGGGTAAACTGGGCAGCTGTCTACCGGCTCTTTGGCTCACTAGGGATATGGCAGGCTCACTGCAAGCAGAGGGTTGATCCTCCTGGTCTGCGGGTGTGGGGTCTTCTGCCTCCTGGACCGGCTGTTCTTCCAGCTCTACCTGTTGCTCCGTAGGTGCTTGGGATGCTGGTTGAAGGAAGGTGAGTACGGGTACCACAACTGCACCATTGACTTGAGTCCAAGACCGAGGGAAGTCCCCGAGCACAGTACTAACCATATCTTCCCTTTCCTCTACGGGTCGATGGTCTTCTTGTTCCTCTTCAGGGTTCCTCAGTTGTTCGGGACACTTCTTCAGGTGGTCCCGGGATACAATGGCTGTGGTTTCCCCTCCGTCTTTACTGATGGTACAAACCTTCGGGTTCTCGTGGCTTGAGGGCAGTACGGTGTACGGGTCCTTCTCCCACTGGTCGTCCAACTTGTGGAGCCGTCTCTTCCTCTTCAAGACCTGCTCTCCGGGTACCAGGGGAACAGCGGGAGCATACTGGTTGTAAGTTTTCTCTTGTCTTTCCCTAGCCTGACAGAGACTTCGCTCCACGCTCTCCTGTACTCTCCGGTACTGCTGCTGCCTCTCTGTGTCCCAGTCTGCTTCTGGTGAAGTGTCCTCGGGTATCAGGACTCCCATTTCCAGGTCAACAGGTAACTTACCAGGTCTTGCCCTCATTAGGTAAGCCGGGGTACAGTTGGTGGAACCTACCGGGATGTGGTTGTATAGGTCCACCAGATCGGGCAGCTTCTCAGGCCACAGACTGCGTTCTTCCAGGGGCAACGTTTTCAGAAGATCCATTACCACCTGGTTCATTTTCTCACAAAGTCCATTAGTTTGCAGATGATAGGGTGTCGTCCTTATCTTCCGGCAGCCATACAGAGTGCAGAATTCTTGGAAGACCTCCGCTTCAAAGGCAGGTCCCTGGTCTGTCAACACTTGGTCCGGGTACCCGTGTGGACGGCAGAAATGCTGCTGGAAGGCTCTCGCTGCTGTTCGAGCTGTTAAGTCCTTGACGGGGACGACAACCAAGAACCGGGAGTAGTGATCCACGATGGTTAGTGCGTAGACGTAGCCACTTCTGCTTGGGGTCAGTTTTACATGATCCAAGGCTACCAGTTCCAACGGCTGCCGGGTGACGATGGACTGCAGGGGAGTCTTCTGGCTGGCACGGTCCTTCCTTCTTAGGTTGCACGGGCCACAGTCTCTGCACCACTTCTCAATGGTTCCCCTCATGCCTACCCAGTGGAATCGCTCGCGCAGCAGGAACTCCAGCTTCTTCCACCCGAAGTGTCCAGCTCCGTCGTGGTATGCCTCCATCACCATGGCTGCGTCTCTTCGTGGCACCACTACTTGCCAGAGTAGTTCATGCGTCCGGGAGTTAACCATTCTGCGGCACAACTTCCCCTTGTAAAGGAACAGTCGACTCCTCTCTGCCCATAGTTGTTTGGCTTCCTCCGGAGCGTCTGGTTCAAGGCAAGCCTCCGGGCGAGTCAGCATCTCCTTCACCAGTCGGACGGCAGGGTCGCTGTCTTGCGTTTCCGCCCAGTTGTAGTGAGGTAAGGTGTTCAAAGTAGCAGCCTGCTTACTCCTTACCCGGTGGGAATACTGGATAGTCCCATGACGGTGGAACGCAGGGAGTTCAACTTCTTCCAGTCCCTCCGGATCTTCTCCTTCGTCCGGCAGGTTGGGCATCTTGGACAGGGCGTCCGCGTTGGTATTGGAGCGTCCGGCCCGGTATTTGATTGTGAACTCGTAGTTGGACAGACGGGCCATCCACCTCTGCTCCAGGGCACCGAGTCTTGCCGTGTCCAGGTGTGTCAACGGGTTGTTATCCGTGTACACGGTGAACCGGGAAGAAGCGAGGTAATGATTAAAGCGCTCGGTGACTGCCCATACTACGGCCAGGAACTCTAGCTTAAATGAGCTGTAATTCTCTGGGTTCCTTTCGGTGGGTCGCAGCTTTCGGCTGGCGTAGGCGATTACTCGTTCCTTCCCCTGCTGGATCTGGGACAGTACGGCTCCTAGCCCGATGTTACTGGCGTCGGTGTAGAGGATAAAGGGCTGGCTATAATCCGGGTACACCAGGATTTCGTCCCCCGTGAGGGCCATCTTCAGCTGGCGGAAGGACTCTTCTTCCAGCTCCTCCCATTTGAAGGGCGGCTTCTGGTTCTTGGCCTTCCGGGACTGGCCTATCAGGAGGTCCTGCATAGGTGCTGCCTTTTTGGTGAAACCGGGAATAAACCTTCGGTAGTAGCCTACCAACCCGAGGAACTGCCGCACTTCTTTTACGCTGGAGGGGCTTGGCCATTCCTTAATTGCGGTGATCTTATCAGGGTCGGGAGCCACTCCGTCAGCGCTCACCACGTGTCCCAGGTACTGCACCTTTGGTTTCAGGAGGTGACACTTGGAGGGTTTCACCTTTAGGCCGTAACTCGCCAGAGCTTCGAACACTTCCGCCAGGTGTTTCAGGTGGTCCTCATACGTCTTGGAATATACGATGACATCGTCCAGGTACAACAGGACCGTCTCGAAGTTTCTGTGGCCCAGACAACACTCCATTAGTCGTTGGAAGGTTCCTGGTGCGTTGCAGAGTCCGAACGGCATGCAGGTGAACTCGCTAAGTCCCATCGGGGTGGTGAATGCGGTCTTCTCCCGGTCCGCCTCTGCTACAGGAACCTGCCAGTACCCGCTAGTGAGATCCAAGGTAGAGAAGAAGTTAGCAGATCTTAAAGCAGCCAATGACTCCTCTATCCTTGGTAAGGGGTACGCATCCTTGTGTGTGATACGGTTGATTTTCCGGTAATCTACACACATCCTCATGGTGTTGTCTTTTTTTCTGACTAAGACTAGTGGAGCTGCCCAGGGGCTACAGCTATCCCTGATCACCCCAGCCTCCTTCATGTCTCTAAGCATCCCCTTGGCGTGTTGGTAGTGTGCAGGGGGTACGGGTCGATACCTCTCTTTTATGGGAGGATGGTCTCCCGTGGGGATGTGGTGTTCTACCCCCTTGACTCGCCCGAAGTCTAACGGGTGTTTACTAAACACTCTCTCGTACTCTTGAACCACCCGATAGACTCCCTGTTTCTGATGTGAGGGAGTGGAGTCAGTACCCAAGTGTAGTTGCTGACACCAGTCCTCCATTGTTTTCTTAGAGCCGTTACCTTCCTCCGGGTGAGATGGAGGCAAGGGTTCCACAGATTGTATAGCATTTTGGTTAATGGTATATAATTTGGCTAGCGTGGCATACCGGGGCAGGTACACTTCCCTCTTCCCGATATTGATTATGCGAACGGGCACCCTCCCATGGCGTACATTAACCACCCCCCGTGCTGTCAAGATGGTGGGCCTACTGTCTGAGTAAACTGGTTCTACCATTGCCTGGTAATCTCTACCTCTCAGACCAATAGCTGCCCGGCACCAAATCATCATTTCACTTTTTGGGGGCATGGCAATAGGAAAAGGGTCACACATTCTTACGCTACCAATCTCACCGCCGGAGAGTTCCACCTGTTGCCGTCGCATCAGTGCCCGGATCTCTTTCTGGAGCACCCGCTGCTCGCCGGAGCTGGCGTTCTTGGCAACCTGTTGTAAAAGGAAAATCACCTCTGCAAGACAATTTTCAATTACATTAGTTCCTAGCGTTATCTTTGGGTGACTCTCGTGTTTGTCAATGTCTACAATAATCAGTCCCTGTGCTGCTAGTTCGACTCTACCAATTTTAATGGTCGCCTCTTTAAATCCGATCTGTGGCACGGGCTGACCATTGCTGGCGATGATACTCAAGTCGTCGTCAGGGTAGCGGGTTATATCCGAGTCATTCCAGTACTGCTTGAAGAGCACGTACGGGATGGTGGTGACCTGTGACCCGGTGTCCAGTAGGGCACTCATAGGGATGCCATCCAGTACCACAGGCAAGACTGGACGTCCTCCGACATATTTGTCGCGCCAGTTCGATGGGCCTGGTGATCTTTTTCCTGGGGGTTGGCCCTCTACCCCCAGGTTGTGCCAGTTTAAAGGACAGTACCTTGCCATATGTCCGGGTTGATTGCAGCGGCGGCAGATGGGTCGTCCGTCCTCGTTGTACCGGTCACTGGGTCTTCCTCTGTCCGGTGGGGTCCTCCTTGGTCGACGCCACGGGATGTTCTCCGGTCCGGATGCCAGCTGGATCTTCCCTGGAGTGGATGCCTGTAAAGACTGCACAGTTCGGGTTAACGCAGCAACGCTTTTAGCTAGCTCTTGGACCTGATGGTGCAGGTCTGGAGCCGGGTCATTGTTCAAAGCCTGCGCATCAGCCCCTACAGGCCCTGCCGACAAGGGCGCCGCCTCCTGGTGGTAAGTGATAGCTGGGCGCCTGTGGGTCACAACGCCATCCGGTGCCGGTTCTCGGAGCACCCGGATGGCTCTGTCCTTGAACTGTGCAAATCCCAGATGAGGGTCCTGTAGGGCCATTGCCCGCAACTGGGTTCGGTGGGCATTGCAATATAAACCCTCTATAAATTGTTCAGTCAACAGCCTGTCCTCGTCTCCCACGCCGTCAGGGTCGGTCTGCTTAACGGCTCTCAGGGCCTCTTGTAGGTTCAGGGCATAGTCCCTTATACTCTCATGGGCCCGCTGTTTGCACCCGTAGAATCTAAGCTTGATCTCGGCTGAGGTGCGGGTATCAAAGGTGTCCTTCAGCCGGGTTAGTATCCCTGCGACAGTCCTCCCCCCAGGTGGCCAGGACTTTACCTCCCTTCGGGCTGCTCCGGTTAATTGGGCCACCAGGATGCTCACTTTTTGCTCTTCTGGGAGGGGGTACACCTGGAAGAGGCTATCCAGCCTTTCTCTAAAGTCCTGCAGGGTATGTGACTCCCCTGAGTACTGGGGTAGCCAGGCTGCCCCCGGGATATAGGGCATGGTGAAAGGCATGACCGCGACAGCGGTGGCGCTGGCGGGGGTTGAAGCGGTGAAGCTCTCCTCCGTATCCGACATCCTTCTCCCCCCTAGTGGACCGTGGCCTACCTTGCGATGATCCTCTTCCGTAGGCCGCGGCTCCGCAGTGGATCGTCAGGGTTGAGGACCTTCCGTCGCGCTCCGGTGACGTCGGCGTCTGCTGGGCTCCTTCCAGGACCTTACGCAAACGTCCGGACGTGAGGCGGGGCTTCAGTTCTCGCGGGCTTTTCGGAGTCCACGCCCCTCTTCTTCCCGCGCGGCGTCCTCAAGATGGCGTCCAACGGCGGGAAAACTCCACGGATGGCGGGAAGAAGGCTGAAGATGGCGCCGGATGGCGGGAATCTTCACAGATGGCGGGAAGAAGGCTGAAAATGGCGCCGGATGGCGGGAATCTTCACCGATGGCGGGAAAACTTCACGGATGGTAAGTTTTAAAAGTCTCTTTTTCAGGCACGCAGTACCCGGTGGTTGCGGGCACGAAATCCTGCCGACTACGCCAAAATTGACGCGCCCCTGGGCCTGCTGTGTCGCGCAGCGTCTCGCGCACGGGGGCTTACCCGGAACCGGATCAGATGAGGGTTGTAGTCTCCGAGTGGTGGGGACCCGGTCCGTGCCCAGGGAGTCAAACTCAGTGTGTGGCAGTCTTGATAGATGTTATTTGAGTGTCGACTACGCCACCCGTTGATTTGCAGCTATGGAGCTGCCGCTGCAGGGCAGACCGCTGAGGCCGGTGTAGAATTGTGCAGCGTGATAGTATAACCCCCAACGGGAGGGGTATGGCCTCAGGGCAGCCGACGTGGAAGATGGGGGTAGCAGGAACCACTCAGAGACGGTGCGGTGTAATTCAGGGTCTTTACTGGTAACAACGATAGACCCTCCCGGAGTACTTGCTAGCGAACGGGGCCTGGTCAGTCCTTGAGCAGATGGGATCTCCCCTGGCCAGGCGGAGTTGTAGGCCTCCCAAACTGACTGTACTCTTCTGGCTACCTTGCTAGAAGCGGATATAAGTAGCCCACGTCCCTGAGTGTACCGTGTGGTGCTCACCCGTATGGCCGGTGACTCGGGGCCTTCTAATGGCTTCCGCTCCACGATGGCGGTGCTGGTCCCACGCGTGTGACCGTGCCTTCGGGTTTCTGGGCCTGAGGACCTGAAATCCCCTGCCGGTCGGCTTCTGCTGCTGGGTAAGAGTTAGTCCCCACAGCCTCGGACGCCGGGTCCGGTAAGAAAGCTTCTCAGTCGGGGCGAGCTCTGCAGCTGCCAGCCCCTGACTCGTAGTAGTATTGCTCCCACTGAGCTTCTGCTGTTTCTTCCTATGACTGTTTCTCGTCTCTACTTCTTCTCTACTCCTAACCCTGCCTCAGCCCCGGGTTTATATAGGGGAAGTTCTTCCCCTCCCAAGACTGGGCAGGAGGTGTGGCATGCACAGGATCCCTGACCAAAGGACCTCCCACCTGCTCTCAGACATAACATTACATTACTGTGGGAATCCAGACCCCTGGGGTGCCACATAAGCCATAATCATCATCATTAACAGAAATAAACACTTGAAATAGATCACTCTGTTTGTAATGACTCTATATAATATATGAGTTCCACTTTTTGTATTGAAGAAATGAAACAAATTAACTTTTTGATGATATTCTAATTTTGTGAGAAGCACCTGTATGTGGGCCAGTAGAGGGGGACTTCATACCTAATTGTTTGCACTGTAGAGGACACTGTGGCTCTTACTCACCAGCGATGGGTGGGGGTTGAGGGAGAACGATGCCGCGGCACCCACTCACCTGTGTAGTGTAGAGCGGTTACATACAGTATATATTTAAATTGCTTGTTCTCACACACAAAGCTCTCCACAGCACCCCCCTACATCTTCTCCCTCACTTCTGTTTATCGGCCAACCCGTTCTCTACGGTCCGCAAGCTACTTTTAACTAACATCTGCACTAATTCGTACTTCCCACTCCCGGCTCCAAGACTTCTCCCGAGTTGCACCAATTCTATGGAATGCTCTACCCCAAGAAATTAGGACTAACCACAACTTACACCGTTTTAGGTGCTCTCTAAAAACACATCTGTTTAGGGCACCCATCATGTTCCCTAATCAATGTCCCTCTATATAAAGCCCTCTTACTACAGACTCTCTCATCTCTCGGCATCACAGACTTGGCCCTATCCTGGATCTCCTCATACCTAACAGACCGGACATTCAGCGTCTCCCACTCACACACCACCTCCTCATCTCTCCCCCTTTCTGTCAGTGTCCCCCAAGGTTCAGTCCTAGGACCCCTGCTCTTCTCCATCTACACCTTCAGCCTTGGACAGCTCATAGAATCTCATGGCTTTCAGTATCACCTCTATGCTGATGACACACAGATCTACCTCTCTGGACCTGATATCACCTCCTTAGTAACCAGAATCCCACAATGTCTGTCTGCTATTTCATCCTTCTTCTCTGACAGATTTCTAAAACCTAACATGGATAAAACAGAATTCATCATCTTTCCACTGTCACGCTCAACCCCCCACCCCATCTAACCTATCCATCATAGTCAATAGCTGCTCACTCTCCCCAGTCCTACAAGCTCACTGCCTCGGGGTAACCCTGGACTCTAATCTCTCCTTCAAACCACATATCCAAGCTGTGATGATACAAAGTAAAATCTTAATAAGCTAGACGATTAGATTAGTTTAGCCAAGAGAAGTACACTATTGTGTTTAAATTGACTTGTAAATATATGTGTATCTCTGTAGCTGCGAACGGACCAGTATTTGTATCTATAATATAACCGGGGATGCGTGTCTCTGTCTGAAGCCTTTATACAACCCCTGGCAAAAATTATGGACTCACCGGGCTCAGAGGATGTTCATTCAGTTGTTTAATGTTGTTGAAAAAAAGCAGATCACAGACATGGCACAAAACTAAAGTAATTTCAAATGGCAACTTTAGGGCTTTAAGAAACACTAAAAGAAATCAAAATTAAAAATGTGGTACTCAGTAAGGGTAATTTTTTTCAGACCAAGCAGAGGGAAAAAATTATAGAATCACTCAATTCTGAGGAAAAAATGATGGAATCATGAAAAACAAACACACAAAAGAACACTCCAATACATCACTAGTATTTGGTTGCACCACCTCTGGCTTTGATAACAGCTTGCAGTCTCTGAGGCATGGACTTAATGAGTGACAAACAGTACTCTTCATCAATCTGGCTCCAACTTTCTCTGATTGCTGTTGCCAGATCAGCTTTGCAGGTTGGAGCCTTGTCATGGACCATTTTCTTCAACTTCCACCAAAGATTTTCAATTGGATTGAGATTCGGACTATTTGCAGGCCATGACATTGACCTTATGTGTCTTCTTTCAAGGAATGTTTTCACAGTTTTTGCTCTATGGCAGAATGCATTATCAGCTTGAAAAATGATGTCATCATCCCCAAACATCCTTTCAATTGATGGGATAAGAAAAGTGTTCAAAATATCAATGTAAACTTGGGCATTTATTGAAGATGTAATGACAGCCATCTCCCCAGTGCCTTTACCTGACATGCAGCCCTATATCATCAATGACTGTGGAAATATGCATGTTCTCTTCATGCAGTCATCTTTATAAATCTCATTGGAACGGCACCAAACAAAAGTTCCAGCATCATCACCTTGCCTAATGCAGATTCGCGATTCATCACTGAATATGGCTTTCATCCAGTCATCCACAGTCCATGATTACTTTTCCTTAGCCCATTGTAACCTTGTTTTTTTCTGTTTAGGTGTTAATGATGGCTTATGTTTAGCTTTTCTGTATGTAAATTACATTTCCTTTAGGCGGTTTCTTACAGTTCGGTCACAGACATTGACTCCAGTTTCTCCCATTCGTTCCTCATTTGTTTTGTTGTGCATTTCGGGTTTTGGAGACATATTGCTTTAAGTTTCCGGTCTTGACGCTTTGATGTCTTCTTTGGTCTACCAGTATGTTTGCCTTTAACAACCTTCCCATGTTGTTTGTATTTGGTCCAGATATTAGACACAGCTGACTGTGAACAACCAACATCTTTTGCAACATTGCGTGAAGATTTACCTTCTTTTAAGAGCTTAATAATCCTTTCCTTTGTTTCAGTTAACATCTCTCGTGTTGGAGCCATGATTCATGTCAGTCCACTTGGTGCAACAGCTCTCCAAGGTGTGATCACTCCATTTTAGATGCAGACTAACGAGCAGATCTAATTTGATGCAGGTGTTAGTTTTGGAAATGAAAATTTACAGGGTGATTCCATAATTTTTTCCTCAGAATTGAGCTTTTCCATAATTTTTTCCCTCTGCTTGGTCTGAAAAAAATTACTCTTACTGAGTACCACATTTTTAATCTTGATTTCTTTTAGTGTTTCTTAAAGCCCTAAAGTTGCCATTTGAAATTACTTTAGTTTTGTGCCATGTCTGTGATCTGCTTTTTTTTCAACAACATTAAACAACTGAATGAACATCCTCCGAGCCCGGTGATTCCATAATTTTTGCCAGGGGTTGTAGACTGCGCATATGTGACGCGCAGTCTGGCTCCAGACAGAAGCAGGCATCCAGCCGTTACAGGTAAGAGGAGTGTGTATGGCGCCGGAGATCGCAGTATGCGTAGGCACTGAACGCATACCGCGATCTCCGACGCCATACTTAGATACTTACCTGACCGGGAGTATCATTGCCGCGGCGCCTCTCTTTGCTAGAGACCGGGGCAGGAGGGAGGCGTCGGATCGGTGCATGCGTATAGCGCTATCCGGCGCCATTTTACTGAAGACACATTTGCAGTGTGTCTTCAGCAAAATGGCGCCGGACACCGTACTCCTCCCCCGGCCTCCGGCAGAACAAGACGCAGCAGCGCTGGAGCACAGGGAAGAAAGGTGAGTATAAGTGTTTATTTTTTTGTATGTGTGTACAGCGTGAAAGGGATGAGGGGGCCACACATACCAGGATTTTGGGGTGAGGGGACCATGCATACCAGGATTGAGGGGTGAGGGGGCCACACATACCAGGATTGGGGGGTGAGGGGACCATGCATACCAGGATTGGGGGGTGAGAGGACCATGCATACCAGGATTTAGGGGTGAGGGGGCCACACATACCAGGAATGGGGGGTGAGGGGACCATGCATACCGGGATTGGGGGTGAGGGGTGCCATTCATACCAGGATTGGGGGTGAGGGGTGCTATGCATACCGGGATAGGGGTGAGGAGTACCACACATACCAGGATAGGGATGAGGAATATCACGCATACCAGGATTGGGGTTGAGGGGTGCCACACATTCCAGGATTTGGGATGAGGGGTGCCATGCATACCAGGATTGGGGATGAGGGGTGTGATGCATACCAGGATTGGGGGTGAGGGGTGCCATGCATACCAGGATAGGATGGTGGAGACAGGATGGGAGCAGCGCAAATACCAGGAGGCGGGCAGCACATACCAGCATGGGAGACCATATACCAATAAAAATGCTCACCACCCGGGCATAGAACGGGTTCAATAGCTAGTATTTGTATAACCCTGAATGCTGAATTCTATTCGTTTGGAAACAATCATGTTTACTATGCTAATGACAAATTGTACTAATTCAGCTAAAGGTTTATTTGCAATAGCTCCTGTGATACCAACTATGTAAATAGATTAGCTAAAACAATGAGAGGCTGAGCAATGTTAGGCTGCCATCCAAAAAACCCTTGACCTGTGGATGTGTATTTAAAAAGGAGATGTTCTTCTGTAGCAGTCAGAGACAGAATCAAGGAGAAGCATAAGGTACATGTGTTTTTGTAGGAGTCAGTCTTGGGACAGAGATTCAGAAAGACCTTAGAAGGAGAATGAGAGACATCCTTCAGGAAAGTAGATGGATTGCATGGCATCCAAAGAGACACGGATTTGTATTCTACATTCTAGCCTAAGGGTACCGGCCCAGACTGGAAAGATTTGGATCTGCTCCATTGACCATCAAAGAGACATGGATACTTTTGAGGAGTTCAGGAGAGGATGAAGAAGTCACCTGGCCCCATGGATATGTTGTTTTGGGGTTGCTAGGAGGGACCCACCTGTCGCCTAGAACTCATGGAGACATTTAGAGTTGCCAGGAGGGACCCACCTGTCGCCTGGCCCCATGGAAACTCTTGCAGAGGTCAGATTTGGACCCTCGGGTCTCCTGGTCTTGTACCTCGATGGACTGCTAGCTTCCTAAGCTTGCCGCTACCTCCTCTTTGTGGGGGCCCGCCATAAGCAGGGGGCTACTGGTTGAGGTAGTTGGCCCTGGAAGTCTCCAAAGTCAACGCTGTTCTATCCCAGAAGGGCCAGCAGAAGGGTGAGACTGTGTAATGTTGTACCATCTTGGGTATTTGCTGGGACTGTTCTATGTGTTTATTATCCACTTTGTGGTTCAATAAAGTATTGCCACGCTGTTTTACCCTTACCCTGTGTTGTCTGAGTAGCTTTACGCCAATGGGAAACACCGGGTCTTCACACAAGCCCTTTCGACTTCCTGCCGAGTCAACCTCAAAAATATCCACCGGATCCGCGCAATCCTCAACCACGAATCTGCAAAAACACTAGTGCGTGCCCTCATCATCTCCAGCCTGACTACTGCAACCTCCTTACATAGTTACATAGTTACATAGTTTATAAGGCCGAAAAAAGACAAGTGTCCATCCAGTTCAGCCTATTTCTTGTGCACTGCAGCTATTCCGCAGCGTTGATCCAGGGGAAGGCAAAAAAAAAACATGCAGTATAGGCCAATTTACATCATTGAGGAAAAATTCACTTCCCGACACCAATCTGGCAGTCAGATTAAATCCCTGGATTAATTAACTAAGCATAAGATGTAATTTTATTGTTCTCAAGAAAGGCGTCCAGGCCTCTCTTGAACTCATTAAGTGAGTTGGACATCACCACTTCCTCTCCCAGAGAGTTCCAGAGTCTCACGGCTCTGACCGTAAAGAATCCCCTTCTATGCTGGTGCAGGAACCTCCTTTCCTCCAGACGCATAGTGTGCCCCCTCGTCTTTGTCACCATCCTTGGTATAAACAGGTCATGGGAGAGATCTCTGTACTGCCCCCTGATGTATTTATACATGTTTATGAGGTCTCCCCTAAGCCTTCTCTTTTCCAACGTAAATAGGCCTAATTTTGACAACCTCTCTGGGTATTCTAGTCCCTCCATTCCCTTTATTACCTTAGTCGCCCTCCTTTGTATCCTCTCTAGCTCCAATATGTCTTTCCTGAGCACCGGAGCCCAGAACTGTGCACAATATTCTAAGTGCGGCCTTACCAGCGCTTTATACAGAGGAAGAACAATGTTCTCATCATATGCCCCTATTCCTCTTCTGATGCATGCCATGACTCTATTTGCCTTCGCAGCTGCTGCCTGACACTGGGCACTCCAATTTAATTTGCTATTAACCAAGACGCCCAGGTCCTTCTCCATGTCAGATTTCCCCAACGGTTTCCCATTTAATATGTATGGGTGACTGCTGTTTTTCTTTCCCATGTGCATGACCTTACATTTATCGGCATTGAACCCCATTTGCCATTTTTTGGCCCAACTCCCCAATTTATCTAAATCCTCCTGTAGCTGTGCCCTATCCTCATTCTCTGTGGCCTCCCCTCCAACACTCTCGCACCCCTCCAATCTATCCTAAACTCGGCTGCCCGACTAATCCACCTGTCTCCCCGCTATTCCCCAGCCTCTCCTCTCTGTCAATCCCTTCACTGGCTCCTCATTACCAAAAGACTCTAGTTCAAAACCCTAACCATGGCATATAAAGCCATCCACAACCTTTCTCCTCCATACATCTGTGACCTAGTCTCCCGGTACTTACCTGCACGCAACCTCCGATCCTCACAAGATCTACTTATCTACTCCCCTCTTATCTCCTCTTCCCACAATCGCATACAAGATTTCTCCCGTGCATCCCCCCTACTCTGGAACTCTGTACCCCAACACATCAAACTCTCGCCTACTGTGGATATCTTCAAAAGGAACCTAAAGACTCACCTCTTCCGACAAGTCTACAACCTGCAGTAACCCTCGCTCCACCATACCGCTGCCCTCACTTACTGTATCCTCACCCATCCCTTGTAGATTGTGAGCCCTCGCGGGCAGGGTCCTCTCTCCTCCTGTACCAGTCGCTGACTTGTATTGTTCAAAATTATTGTGATTGCTTGTGCTTTGTATACCCCTTTCACATGTAAAGCGCCATGGAATAAATGACACTATAATAATAAATAATAATAATTCCCTATTTCTCTGAACATAATTCTCCATCAATCTCCACCGCACCCAAGAACACTACAAATACTGGCTTGTGATGAGCTCATCCAGCCTTTATCTATCCCCCATTCCCTCAAGATGGCTGGACCATCATTGTAAATAAGCATCTGTACTTTGTCACCCCCACCTCATTGTAGACTGTAAACTCTTACGAGCAGGGTCGTCATTATTTTTGCTTTATTTTATTATCTTTCGTGATGTTACTTATGATTGTTGTATATGAACCTCTGAATTGTAAAGCGCTGCGAAATATGTTGACGCTAAATAAATAAAGATTATTATTATTATAGGATGGGAGGGGGGGGCACCGGTCCAAATCTTGCACCAGGGCCCATCAGACTCTAGTTACCCCACTGCAGAAGAGCATTCATAGCTGGAAACATTTAGGTATTTTTTTGTTATTTCTAACTTTTATTTTATAACTGCATATTTGTGTCTTCATTTTCTTGTTTTGTTCCTTTTCTTATAAGCACTGTACTTTGGTATATTAGTGCTCGAAACTTTCGAAAAGTTTGGTCCTTTTATGCTCTGAAGAATCCTAAGGGAGAGACTGTGGCCTACTGACTGGGTATTGTGGGGGACTCATCCCCCCGTTTGCTGCAGCCAATCAGCGGCCATTAATGGCCGTCAGGGCGCACATCTACCTCAGACGTGTAAGATTTGATGGCAGTGAGAGCAACCGCTGATTGGCCGCAGTGCTCACTTGGCATAACAATAATCACGCGAGTCTCGGGAGACGCTGGAACGGCGCCTGTATGGAAGGCAAATATAGATTGATTTTATTCTACACATTGGGTTACAGTAGGTAGGACCCAACTGAAAGCCCTCACACATTATAATGGATTCCATCAGGTTTACATAATTTTTCTGCACAAAGTACCGCATGGTGCAGCTGTGTGAGAACTAGAGAAAACCTGAGGTAACAGCCAGGAGTTCACTTATATACAAGCTGGCACAGGTCACGTGTCTTGGTCACTGTCGTTGCTGGACACGTGACTAGTAGCGTTTTCAGCCCCGCCCCGGGATGTGTTACGCTTTGTTGCCATGGCGGCGAACGCTTGGTAACGGCGGAGGCGGCTCATGCGCAGAACGGCGGTCGCTATGGATTATGGGAAAGGAAAGGCTGGCCGGTGCTGAGTATACGGTACCGGAGCCTTGGAGACGGGTGTAAACGGAAAGCAGGACTGAGAGGGGGAGCAGCGGGCGCACTCACGGCTCTGGCCTTCTCCTCTGCCGCTGAGCAGTGAGGTCTCCCGGTGTCCGGGATGGACCCTGTGGTTGTGCGGCGCACACAGGAATCACTGGGAAAGGTGATCAGGAAACCGCCGCTGACCGATAAACTGCTCGGGAAGCCGCCATTCCGGTACCTGCACGACATCCTGACAGAGGTGAGGACGGGGCCAGACATAAGGAGGGCAGCCTGTATGTGTGGGAACCACAGCTCCCAGAATCTCCTCACCGTTCATGCTGGGAGGTTGTATATAATGTCTGCTATGCATCTGTGCTGGAGAAAGAATGCCGTATACAGGGTGCGTGCAACTGGCCTGTCCTCCGGCCCCCCGACCGCCCTGTCCTCCGCCGCCGGCCCCCCCCGACCGGCCTGTCCTCCGCCGCCGGCCCCCCCGACCGGCTTGTCCTCCGCCGCAGGCCCCCCCGACCGGCTTGTCCTCCGCCGCAGGCCCCCCCGACCGGCTTGTCCTCCGCCGCAGGCCCCCCCGACCGGCTTGTCCTCCGCCGCAGGCCCCCCCGACCGGCTTGTCCTCCGCCGCAGGCCCCCCCGACCGGCTTGTCCTCCGCCGCAGGCCCCCCCGACCGGCTTGTCCTCCGCCGCAGGCCCCCCCGACCGGCTTGTCCTCCGCCGCAGGCCCCCCCGACCGGCTTGTCCTCCGCCGCAGGCCCCCCCGACCGGCTTGTCCTCCGCCGCAGGCCCCCCCGACCGGCTTGTCCTCCGCCGCAGGCCCCCCCGACCGGCTTGTCCTCCGCCGCAGGCCCCCCCGACCGGCTTGTCCTCCGCCGCAGGCCCCCCCGACCGGCTTGTCCTCCGCCGCAGGCCCCCCCGACCGGCTTGTCCTCCGCCGCAGGCCCCCCCGACCGGCTTGTCCTCCGCCGCAGGCCCCCCCGACCGGCTTGTCCTCCGCCGCAGGCCCCCCCGACCGGCTTGTCCTCCGCCGCAGGCCCCCCCGACCGGCTTGTCCTCCGCCGCAGGCCCCCCCGACCGGCTTGTCCTCCGCCGCAGGCCCCCCCGACCGGCTTGTCCTCCGCCGCAGGCCCCCCCGACCGGCTTGTCCTCCGCCGCAGGCCCCCCCGACCGGCTTGTCCTCCGCCGCAGGCCCCCCCGACCGGCTTGTCCTCCGCCGCAGGCCCCCCCGACCGGCTTGTCCTCCGCCGCAGGCCCCCCCGACCGGCTTGTCCTCCGCCGCAGGCCCCCCCGACCGGCTTGTCCTCCGCCGCAGGCCCCCCCGACCGGCTTGTCCTCCGCCGCAGGCCCCCCCGACCGGCTTGTCCTCCGCCGCAGGCCCCCCCGACCGGCTTGTCCTCCGCCGCAGGCCCCCCCGACCGGCTTGTCCTCCGCCGCAGGCCCCCCCGACCGGCTTGTCCTCCGCCGCAGGCCCCCCCGACCGGCTTGTCCTCCGCCGCAGGCCCCCCCGACCGGCTTGTCCTCCGCCGCAGGCCCCCCCGACCGGCTTGTCCTCCGCCGCAGGCCCCCCCGACCGGCTTGTCCTCCGCCGCAGGCCCCCCCGACCGGCTTGTCCTCCGCCGCAGGCCCCCCCGACCGGCTTGTCCTCCGCCGCAGGCCCCCCCGACCGGCTTGTCCTCCGCCGCAGGCCCCCCCGACCGGCTTGTCCTCCGCCGCAGGCCCCCCCGACCGGCTTGTCCTCCGCCGCAGGCCCCCCGACCGGCTTGTCCTCCGCCGCAGGCCCCCCCGACCGGCTTGTCCTCCGCCGCAGGCCCCCCCGACCGGCTTGTCCTCCGCCGCAGGCCCCCCCGACCGGCTTGTCCTCCGACGCAGGCCCCCCCGACCGGCTTGTCCTCCGCCGCAGGCCCCCCCGACCGGCTTGTCCTCCGACGCAGGCCCCCCCGACCGGCTTGTCCTCCGCCGCAGGCCCCCCCGACCGGCTTGTCCTCCGCCGCAGGCCCCCCCGACCGGCTTGTCCTCCGCCGCAGGCCCCCCCGACCGGCTTGTCCTCCGCCGCAGGCCCCCCCGACCGGCTTGTCCTCCGCCGCAGGCCCCCCCGACCGGCTTGTCCTCCGCCGCAGGCCCCCCCGACCGGCTTGTCCTCCGCCGCAGGCCCCCCCCCCGACCGGCTTGTCCTCCGCCGCAGGCCCCCCCCCCGACCGGCTTGTCCTCCGCCGCAGGCCCCCCCCCCGACCGGCTTGTCCTCCGCCGCAGGCCCCCCCCCCGACCGGCTTGTCCTCCGCCGCAGGCCCCCCCCCCGACCGGCTTGTCCTCCGCCGCAGGCCCCCCCCCCGACCGGCTTGTCCTCCGCCGCAGGCCCCCCCCCCGACCGGCTTGTCCTCCGCCGCAGGCCCCCCCCCCGACCGGCTTGTCCTCCGCCGCAGGCCCCCCCCCCGACCGGCTTGTCCTCCGCCGCAGGCCCCCCCCCCGACCGGCTTGTCCTCCGCCGCAGGCCCCCCCCCCGACCGGCTTGTCCTCCGCCGCAGGCCCCCCCCCGACCGGCTTGTCCTCCGCCGCAGGCCCCCCCCCCGACCGGCTTGTCCTCCGCCGCAGGCCCCCCCCCCGACCGGCTTGTCCTCCGCCGCAGGCCCCCCCCCCGACCGGCTTGTCCTCCGCCGCAGGCCCCCCCCCCGACCGGCTTGTCCTCCGCCGCAGGCCCCCCCCCCGACCGGCTTGTCCTCCGCCGCAGGCCCCCCCCCGACCGGCTTGTCCTCCGCCGCAGGCCCCCCCCCCGACCGGCTTGTCCTCCGCCGCAGGCCCCCCCCCGACCGGCTTGTCCTCCGCCGCAGGCCCCCCCCCCGACCGGCTTGTCCTCCGCCGCAGGCCCCCCCCCGACCGGCTTGTCCTCCGCCGCAGGCCCCCCCCCCGACCGGCTTGTCCTCCGCCGCAGGCCCCCCCCCCCGACCGGCTTGTCCTCCGCCGCAGGCCCCCCCCCCGACCGGCTTGTCCTCCGCCGCAGGCCCCCCCGACCGGCTTGTCCTCCGCCGCCGGCCCCCCCGACCGGCTTGTCCTCCGCCGCCGGCCCCCCCGACCGGCTTGTCCTCCGCCGCCGGCCCCCCCCGACGGGCCTGTCCTCCGCCGCCGGCCCCCCCCCGACGGGCCTGTCCTCCGCCGCCGGCCCCCCCCCGACCGGCTTGTCCTCCGCCGCCGGCCCCCCCCCGACCGGCTTGTCCTCCGCCGCAGGCCCCCCCCCCGACCGGCTTGTCCTCCGCCGCAGGCCCCCCCCCCGACCGGCTTGTCCTCCGCCGCAGGCCCCCCCCCCGACCGGCTTGTCCTCCGCCGCAGGCCCCCCCCCCGACCGGCTTGTCCTCCGCCGCAGGCCCCCCCCCCGACCGGCTTGTCCTCCGCCGCAGGCCCCCCCCCCGACCGGCTTGTCCTCCGCCGCAGGCCCCCCCGACCGGCTTGTCCTCCGCCGCCGGCCCCCCCGACCGGCTTGTCCTCCGCCGCCGGCCCCCCGACCGGCTTGTCCTCCGCCGCCGGCCCCCCCCCGACGGGCCTGTCCTCCGCCGCCGGCCCCCCCCCCGACGGGCCTGTCCTCCGCCGCCGGCCCCCCCGACCGGCTTGTCCTCCGCCGCCGGCCCCCCCGACCGGCTTGTCCTCCGCCGCCGGCCCCCCCCCGACGGGCCTGTCCTCCGCCGCCGGCCCCCCCCCGACGGGCCTGTCCTCCGCCGCCGGCCCCCCCCCGACGGGCCTGTCCTCCGCCGCCGGCCCCCCCCGACGGGCCTGTCCTCCGCCGCCGGCCCCCCCCCGACGGGCCTGTCCTCCGCCGCCGGCCCCCCCCCCGACGGGCCTGTCCTCCGCCGCCGGCCCCCCCCGACGGGCCTGTCCTCCGCCGCCGGCCCCCCCGACGGGCCTGTCCTCCGCCGCCGGCCCCCCCCGACGGGCCTGTCCTCCGCCGCCGGCCCCCCCCGACGGGCCTGTCCTCCGCCGCCGGCCCCCCCGACGGGCCTGTCCTCCGCCGCCGGCCCCCCCCGACGGGCCTGTCCTCCGCCGCCGGCCCCCCCCGACGGGCCTGTCCTCCGCCGCCGGCCCCCCCCGACCGGCCTGTCCTCCGCCGCCGGCCCCCCCCGACCGGCCTGTCCTCCGCCGCCGCACCCCCCCTCCCCCGACCGGCCTATCCGCCGCCGGCCCCTTCCCGGCCTGCCTGTTTGCCGTATTTTGCTTCTTCAAAAGGCGGTTATCAATTCTGTTTACATTACACGGTTATCGGGAAACAATGGTTCCTAGGAATAGTGCAGTGTGAATGCACCTCTATATGTACAGTACATTCAGCAGATTTGGCACAAGCAGTTTGCCTCAAATTCACTTCAGTATTTACATGTGTTACATGCAAGTTTTGCCGCTAATATTGTGGCATTGTGCAGGAGCGTACATAGAAATCATGGGGCCCAGCCCACTAGCAGAAATTCTAATTGGGCTCCCTACCCCCCCCCCCCCCAAAACAAAAGAAAAAAAAATTAACAATTGTAGGGGTCACAGAAGAGCAGATGTCACAACTTTCCTGTCTTTACATAGTCATTATTGCCCCCATAAAGTAATATGCAAACAAAAGTGTCCGCCAAGCACAGTATGATACCCCCATGGTGAATTCCCCCACATGCACAGTATAACTACCCTACTGTACTCTACCTCAACTCCCAAGGCAAAGTATGGTGACCCCAATTGTGACCCCCACACAGCTCTCCATGCATTATAATAGCCCCCACATAGTATGATAGATCCACATAAACCTTCTCACCTTATAATTGCTTGCATACAGTATAATGACCCCCCACATAGTATATGGTCCTCCATAAAATATAATGCACTCCCCATGGTCCTCCATAGAATATAATGCACTCCCCATGGTCTTCCATATAATAAAATGTTCTCCCCATGGTCCTTCACACAATATAATGCAACCCTATGGACCTCCATACAGTGTAATGCACCCCTATGATCCTCCATACAGTATAATGCACCCCTATGGTCCTCCATACAGCATAATGCACCCCCCATGGTCCTCCATACAGCATAATGCACCCCCCATGGTCCCCCATATTGTATAATGCACCCCCCATGGTCCTCCATATTGTATAATGCACCCCTCATATGGACCTCCATATTGTATAATGCACCCCTCATATGGACCTCCATATTGTATAATGCACCCCTCATATGGACTTCCATATTGTATAATGCACCCCTCATATGGACCTCCATATTGTATAATGCACCCCTCATATGGACCTCCATACTGTATAATGCACCCCTCATATGGACCTCCATACTGTATAATGCACCCTCCATGGACCTCCATACTGTACCCCCCATGGACCTCCATACTGTATAATGCACCCTCCATGGACCTCCATACTGTACCCCCCATAGACCTCCATACTGTATAATGCACCCCCCATGGACCTCCATACTGTATAATGCACTCCCAACCAAGGTCCTCCCCATACTGTATTATGGCCACCGGTCACTGATTTGATTTAAAAAAAAATTAAATACAGTACTCACCTCTCCTGGTTCCACTCGATGCTTCGGTCTCCTCAGGTGTGGTGTGAAGAGCCGGACATCTCAGGACAGCAGGCGCCCTGTAATGATGTCATCATGCCAACTGCTTTGAGACGTCACATGCTGACAAGAATGATGGGGATGGAAGCGTCTGCTGATGCTCCCTCTTCAATCATCATTGCTTGCACTGGGCCCCCCCTCCGGCCGTCAGCACGAGCAACGATGATGGAGGAGGGAGCGTTAGCAGATGCTTCCACATCCATTATTCTGTGTGGGTGCTAACTGGCGGAGGCAGGGCCTGGTGCGGCCCCCTGGCTCACAGGCACCATAGCAGTGACGTGGCCTGCCCCATTGGCGGTACACCACTGGTATTGTGGGTGACGTCACTCTGCAATGCATGGGTGAAGTCCGCAGGGAATTCTGCATAACGAATTGACACGCTGCGGATTGTAAGTCAATATACATGTAAATAATATTTTCTATGTGTAGATGAGTTCTGTTAAGGATTGCTGGTACTACATTACCCTGTGTATTTACCACTGGAAATTCCACACAGCAAATTGTCCGGTAATAAGTGATGTGAGTTCTCGGCCTTACAACTCGTGCAAACAACTTTTTTTCTTGTACAAGTGCGATCTGTGGTTTTCACGGATAGCACTCGTATCTATGATATTCTATGGAACTTTTTCTTTTCCTTGGACTGAGTGGTCCATGTAAAAAATCGGAGACTTGTTCAATTTTTTTTTTTTAATCTGAGAGGGTCGGATCAAAATCGGTAATGCAAGTCAATGGGTCTGTGGAAATCGTATCAAATCAGTCAATAAGTAATAGTCGCCTTAGGCATCATTCAGACATCAGTTTTTTTCATGCACGTGAAAAGCGGACTGAGTTTCACCAGGGATTTTTATTAAAGTGTCATCTGAGTTCATCAGAATTTTGTTCGATTCTCATTCGTTTTCCTCGTATAAGAGGAAAAAACAAAACGTTACCGACACTATAAGTCATGTGTAAACGTACCCTAATATAACTCTTATATCAGGGCCCTAATATTTTCTGCTTTTCTGTTTCAGGTTATTAGAACGACAGGGTTTTTTAAGGGCTTATACACGGAATCTGAACTGAAATCGGATAATATCAAGGTAAGTACTCCCAAATCATTCTTCCTATTTTTTATTCCTCCCTATTAATCCTTAAAGGGAACCTGTCATGTCCTGTCTACTATGTAAACTGCCCCCATTGCGTTGTTAGTGATGCAATGTGCATCACTGACACGCTTTTTTCATTAAAATCGGCGCTAATATCATGAGTATATAGCACTTATACCTTCTCGTTTAGTCATAGAGGTGTGATCCTTGCATTGTCAGGGTTGGCGCCGCTCACACGTTTGAATTCTGATGCGGGATGGCGCTGATATTACTGGGGCGCTTGCGTAGTATGACATGGCCTGCCAGTAACGCTTGCAGCACTGGGAGCCACACATGCGCTGTGACGAGTGGCTCCAGCCGCACACAGTGAAGCTGGGACCTACACAGCCTCATTGCGCACGCCCAGGGAGCCGCTCGTCAAAGCGGCTCCCAGGGCTGCAAGCGTTGCTGGCTGGCCATGTCATACTGCGCAAGCGCCCCATACTTCAATGCAAGCCGGGAGCAGAATTCAAATGCGTGGGCGGCGCCAACCCTGTCTGAATGCGAGGATCACACCCCTATGACTAAACGAGCAGGTAGGATATAAGTATATAAAGTGCTATACACTTATGATATTAGTGCCAATTTTAATGAAAAATTAAACAACGCTAACAACGAAATGGGGGCAGTTTACGTAGTAGACAGGACATGACAGGTTCCCTTTAATTTTAACTAAACTTACCATCACAAAACCTTTTGTCCAGCACTACCTGTCGTTTACATTGATCCTGTGTATCCCCATGGGCTCTGATGTCACGTGGCCACGTCCTTGGATACCAGCGGACGGGTCTATTTATGTCCATGGGAATTTGATATCACTGGCATCTATTGGAGGATTTTGGTGCATGAGATCAATGGAACTATTAGGATAAATGGGGCAAATGAAGATTTGGCATATTTCAGAACTTTTTTTTTTAAAGTAGGTTCCTTTCCTTTTTGCAGACAGCCTGTTAAAATGTAGATAGACTGTGCCTTTAAAAAAAAAATAAGTCTAATACAGTCTGAACATCTCATCATATAAAATGTGATCCTGTTCCTTTTGCTCCGTGTTCCCGAATCCCACCATAGGCTTAGCTATGTAATATGTGATGGTGTCCAGTGAAACTGAAGAAATTGTTTCACGCCTGAAAACATGGCACATTCCCGAGCTATCACTTACATGGCAACTGCCTTATAAACTATCCTGGGGTTGCCCAGTTACACTTGACTACAAGGGCTAGTTACAATGGCTGATATTAATGGGAGGCTGCCAGGGTGGAACGATTGTAAGAAACCGTGCGGAGCTCCAGGAGTGTGGAGGTTTTTTTATGTGACCTGTGTGTCTGCTGGTATCTTAATCTGTTCACTCCTCAACAATGAAATTGCAACACCAAGATAGAAAAGTTGTTTAATTATGGAAATCATATTCTCAATAGATATGTTAATAATGCAACGGATTACAAAAATGGAAACAACATTTTTTAAAAATCTTGATTTATTCATTATCGAGTATGAGCGCCATGAATAGAAATCCCTGCACTTACACGTCTAAGCGATTATCAATGAGGTTATTAATGGTTGTCTGAGAAATATTCTGCCACGCTGAATTAACTTATCCTTTTAATTTGTGTTTAGGATAGTTGAAACTGCAATTTTTATGTATTGCATCCACAGGCAGGGCTTCATTGGTGTACAAACATGGCAGATTGCGTAGAGGCCTGTCCCCTTTTAAATGTTACTGTTGTGATTGAAGCAAGCTCAGATCACAATAATTACTCTTGGGTGCCTGCAATGTAAAGGCTCATTCACGTATGCGTTTTTTTGCGTGGAAGTCCTATCCGTGTTTTTCACGCATACTACTCATACCTATAGTAGCGAATAGAGCCGTCACATGTCCGTGATTTTTCGTGGACTGAGCGATCCGTGCAAAATCGCCGACACGTGTCCAACGTTGATCCGAGTGTCAGATCAAAATCGGCAATGCAGTCTATAGGTATGTGAAAAAATCAGACAGCACTCTGATGCCATTTGAGTGCTGTCTGTTTTTTACGGACTGCTACCATGTGTTCCTGAAAATAAGACAGGGTCGTATATTATTTTTTTGCCTCCCTTCCCCCTTCTAACCCCCGCCCTGACTGTAACTAGGGTTTAATTTTGTAGGGCTTATATTTCAATCATACTCCACAAATGCTATAAAATCATGCTAGGACTTATTTTTGCCGTAGGTTTCATTTTTGGA
This sequence comes from Phyllobates terribilis, assembly GCF_046119375.1. NCBI lineage: Eukaryota > Metazoa > Chordata > Amphibia > Anura > Dendrobatidae > Phyllobates > Phyllobates terribilis. Next base: position 89,038,579 of record NW_027362769.1, read on the forward strand.
GGCACACGGTAGATAGGAAGAGGTGGAGAAACTTTTTTTTTTCTTTGTCTCTCATCTGAGAAAAACTGCTGAAACTCAGACCAATGTCATGCTGGGAAGCATATTTACCTTCAAATATAGGGTTAATCTGTAGGTAAATAGTGTTAAAATCATGCCTGCCTTACTGGAAGCTAAAACACAGAGGCCAAAATACAGTATGGACTTTGCCTTAAAGGGGTTGTCCACTACTATTGAAAATAGGCCGATGTGTTTTTATGATGAAAATAAGTGTCTTTGTAAATACCTTGCACTGGTGTTACTGCCTGTGAGCGGCACTATAGCTGGCCGCTAACAGGCAGCACGTGACCCCCCGCTAATGTCACGTCAAGTGAGGTGTGACATCAGTGACGCAGTCCTTGTGGTGGCTGCTGGGTTGTGGGTATGGTTACCCCGCGCGTCACACCCAGCATCCACTGCGCGCTTTCCCAATGAATGGGGAGAGGGAGAGCGCGCGGTGGATGCTGGGTGTGACACGTGGGGTAACCCCACCCACAGCCCAACATCCACCGTGGAACGCAGAAGAGAGAGACCCCCGGCTGCATCCGGATCATGACGTGACATCAGCGGATGTCAGAGTCGGCTGCAGCCGGGGGTCACGTGATGCAGTAACTGCAACGCAAGGTAATTACAAAGAAACTTATTTTCATCATAAAAATACATTGGCCTATTTTCAATAGTAGTGGACAACCCCTTTAAATGAGTCACTAGTGAGAGAGTATGAGTGACCCTGTTAATGCCGCTGGCTTTATTCTCAGCTAATCGGTGGCCAGCACGGTTTGCTATTTGCCCTCCTACAAGTTAATGGTGTCACATGTACCCATGATGCAATTTGTCATCATCTTCTGATCACTAGTGTCCATTCAACAAAGTTGCAACACGGGACTGTGTTGCTGCAACATAAGATCTAGAAATGGTGAAGTATAATCCCTGCCAGTGTAAATGCAGGTCAGTCAGTGCAGATTTAAGCTGTACTAAGCTGAAGACCTGTAAGACTAAGGTCATTACAAAGTTTGCCAGACATCCATTCGGTATTTGTCTATTTGTGTATATTGACTGTCAACCCTTGGAAGGCCGTCCTGCCAGGTAACAGGCCAGCTTTTATTTTCCAGAGTGTATTATCCATACTCTAATGTGGATTCATACAGTACTTTTGACTGTCCTTAAAGAGGTTTTCCACTACTAATTTCACCTGCTTTCATAATTCCTAACTCCTCTTAACTATCAGTTTTCTAATATACTCCTACCTGCTCTGCTCCTGTAAGCTCATCTTTATGTGGGTGATATTGTCTTCTGTTGTGATTCTGGCTCTGCTACTTCCGGTCTGGAAACTGGAATCGGATGTAATGAGCAGCGATTGTCATTAATGGGGGCTGGGCTAACTCTGTGAGTGACAGCAGCCTGCTCAGATCAGACTTCACTCTCCTCTTCCTGGATCCTGCTGCGAGTTCTGTGCCTTCAGCTAACAACCACTGAAATGTGTTGCTGGTCATTAGAAAGCGTATAACAGGGCTTGTCAGCTGAAGGGCTGGCACTTCAAAGCATAGGGACTTCAAAGCATCGGCAGAGTCAATCTGCACCATGCATAACAGAGCTCAGATCAGGCTCCACTCTCCTGTCTGCTTGGATCCTGCTGAAACTTTGCAGTGCAGTCCCTTCAGCTGACAAGCCCTGTGATATGCTTTAGAATAACACGAAACACATTGCAGCTCTTGTCAGATGAAGGCACTGCCCTCCAAAGCATCGGCAGGATCTTTGCAGAGGAGGAGAGTGAAGTCTGATCTGAGCATGCATGCTCAGACTGCTGTCACTCACAGGTAGTCCCGCCCCCACCAATGATATGCTCTTCTCAGTATGTTCGATTCAGGTTTCCAGATCGGAAGTAGCAGAGCCAGACTCTTAACAGAAGACTAGATGAGTTTACAGGAGCAGGGCAGATAATAGGAGTATATTAGAAAACTGATAGTTAGGAAGAATTAGGAAATAAGAAAGGGGGTGAAATTAGTAGTGAAAAACCTCTTTTTAAATGGAAACTGACATCATACTCATCCTCCCCGAACCACAGGCGACAAGGAGAAACCTGCAAGTCATGGGGAACAAGATGGGGGAGAAGTAATAGCATTTCAGAGTAAAACCTACCTGGTTGCATTCACACAGGCAGCGCCTGATTCATGCTGCCTGTGGTTCAGTCAGCATAAATCTAATGACTGGTTCCTTCTAATGGAAGATGGTTATTCAGGATAGCTGCTAGAACCCACCACCCAGAGCCTTTTCTATTAAGCCTAATCACTTACATAGTCTATGGAATTTTAAAGGGGTTATCTGGTCTAGAACAACAAGTCTGCAGACACTCTGTGTGATTGCAGACTTGTGAATCCTCCCAGCACGCGCTCTGTGCACTGTGAGGATTCGCCGGTGTCTACGCTGGGAACGGCGGTCAAGCATGCGATATGCTTACTCCTGGCCAGAACCCGACTAGTGGGCTTGGCCTTGCTCAATACTGAGTGAGGTTGCGCCCAGTAGTCGGGTGCTGGCCGGGAGTAAGCATAATGCATACTTGACCTCAGTTCCCAGCGTAGACACCGGCAAATCCCCGCCGAGCAAGGTGCGTGCACTGGGAGGATTCACAAGTCTGCAGTCACACAAAGTGACTGCACACTTGTCATTCTAGACTGGACAACCCCTTTAAGTAACGCCCCAAATATTTTTTGCTATGTTCTTCAATCCTAGGATAAAGACGCCAAAATCAGCTTCTTACAGAAGGCAATAGATGTCGTCATTCTGGTCTCCGGGGAGCCTCTTACGGTCAAACCAGCTCGTATTGTGGCAGGACATGAACCAGACAAGACCAATGAGCTCCTTCAAGCCTTGGGAAAATGCTGCCTGAATAAAGTAAGTGCTAAGAACTCTGCTAGTTTACATCTGACCGCAAGATCACATGCAGGAGGAGCTGAATGTACTGACCGTTTCCCATGTGTCCTGCCACTGCTTTCATTGTCTGTGGAAGTGACTGATTGCCAACCCTCTCCTATAGACTGTGGTTGTAGCGGCAGGATGCATGAGTTAAAGTGTTTTCTCCCTTTGTTGTAATCCAGGAGCTAATATTTTATTCCTTTGCAGCTCCTCCAAATGAGAAATTAGACATTACATGACACCCATTTGGGTCTAATAGGTAATATTTCTGTTTATGGTGAGTGACATGCCAGGGTAAGGAGGTTTATAGATAGTGCAGTGCTCTTCTGGGAAATTAAATATGCAAATTGTCTCTTCAAAGGAGAAGAGGATTTGAACTCTAGTGCCACCTATTTTAATCAGCGATCCTATAAGTCAATATCGACCCTCTAACAAGCCTTGCCACATGACTTAGGATAAAAGCCAAACCAGAATCTTAATTTGCAGACACGTGTTTTGGAGTATTGCACCTCATCAGTGAAAAGCACGAGATACGTGTTTTCCACTGAGGAGAGGCAGCAAGGCTCATTAAAGGGTCAATATTGACTTTTAAGATAGCTTCTTCGAATAGTTGGCACTAGAGTTGAAGTCCTCTTCCTCTCTGAAGAGACAGTTTGCATATGACGCTCATTAAAATGAATGGTAAATAGGCTGTCCATGCAATGAGTGGTCATGCAGAGAGGGACAGCGGACACCCTAACTAGCAACTCTGCGCTATGGCTAATCCATGAGGGTTCTGAAATAATAATCTACATGTATCCATCCCATGTGCGATCAGCAGGTTGTTTGGCAGCATTATGCTGTGGTCACACCGTGTACCTTACATTCTTTTTCTTTTTAATCAGCTGTCCAGTGACGATGCCGTAAAGAGAATATTATCAGGAGAAAAAGTAGACCCCAAAGGCAAGCCCCCATCAAGTACCAAATCTCAAGATAAAGAGAACAGAGAAGCAAAGGATGAAGAGAGGAGAAGTCACAAGGAGAAAGAAGTACGTTAGAGTCACTGATGGGAATTTGCTGTGCACGTCGGAAACCCTTAACTTTGATACGTTCATTTATGAAGGGATATGCATGAAGTCCCAAGGATTGATTAAATATGTACAAACATTGTAAGTTAATTTAAGGAGGCCATGCAACCAAGACTACCAATAAGTGACTTTTAAGGAGTTGTTCAGCCTCTTGTTTTTATTGTGAGTGCAAAAAAACATAGAACTCACAAATGGCTTGCATGAATTAAGAAAGCTGTCCCTATCTCAAGATGTCAGCGTTCCTGGCACCTATACTTTCAGCTTTGTTTCGACAGAGGATGAGTTTCCTTATTCGACAAGTGACTAGTGGTGTGTTTGAAGGGGGCTGGCTGCCTCATTTTAGTAACTAAGACCCATTCATTGACAGAGAAGACGGCTGCTTAGCTATTGAATGAGCCAATCAGCCAACTCTCTTCTCTCCATCTCTCTGAAGTAATGAACTTGTAAATGGAGAGAAGTTGACTTCTAGTCGTTAGTACACATGGTTTAAAGGGGTTGTCCATGACCCCCATCAATCCCAGATTGATGGCCTATTCCATGGATAGGTCATTAATATATTAGTCCCAGACAACCCTTTTAATGGGCATCACTTTTAAATAAATATAAATATCAGACAAATCATTTTCAATCTAATGTTCATGATATAATGTTTTTTCTTTTGCTCTACTTTTAGGACAAAAGAGAAACTGAAATCAGAGAAAGAAGTGGAAGCAGAGATAGAAAGGACAGGCAACAACTCAAAGAGGAAGAGAAAAAAGAACGGGAAAGACGGAAAGAAAGGGAGAGAAACAGAGAGACTGAAAGTAATGGTTTAAGAGAGGGAGAGAAAAATGAGAAAGAAAAGAACAGAGCGCGTGCGTCGCGGTCAGATACGGATAAAGAAAGAAGTAAAGAAAAGTCTGAGCGAGAGAAGGGAAAGGAAAGGGAGAGACGTAGTGAAGGGAGTCATGGAAAAGAGAAGGACAGAACGAGAGAGAAAGTAAGAGAGCGAGACAGAGACCAGGAACGAAGTCTGATCAAAGAGAAGGATTCTGATTATCGCAATCGTGACCGGGACAGTGATCACGGGGAACGCAGTAGGGAACGGGAGCAAGAAAAGACACGGAACCGAGATAGGGAGAAAGAACACAAAAGGGAGAAAGACCCTGAGAGGGAAAGAAGGAAGGAACGTGGAAGAGAAGGAAAGCTGCAAGATGAGGAAAGGTCAGAACGCAAGGTAACGCTGTGAGCTATTATTGTTGGGGTGCTGGCACACAATCACAGCTAAGTTGCAAGAAGCTGACCTTCCCCAGCAAATACTAATAACTTTTATCTGTCACTCGAGAGTATCATTTGTTTCCTACCCTATGTTACATCTCCCAGTTTTTACATTAATAAGTTTAAATGTCCATTTTAAACTAGAAAATCGATGCTAAAAAAACCCAAAACCCTTGTACTCTGATAATGCCTTTTTATTGTATGACCAGCAGGGGTTGACACGGTTGCATTAGCGTTACAGCAGTTCTCTGCCAGGGTTGATTTGCTTCTAATTCTTCAGATTTGCAGTAGTACATTGATTGGTCTGGTATCCCAGTACTGGGGAGCAGCAGCCAACTTTACTGCCCTTCTCTGGTGCTGGAGAGCTAGTTCAGGTCATGTGTATCTATAGGCTCTGCTGGCTCAGTGAGTAACCCATCCAGATTTTCAACCGAGCTTGGCGATCGACATGCGTTTCTCACTAATTGCAGCGTGTTACTAAGCGACAGACCAAACTTATTCAGGCCACAGCTTAGCAAACATCATTCATTGGGGAGTGTGACAGTATGCTGAGTCATATCTATAGGAAAACCTACTAATACATAAATATCAAGTATGGCAGATTGCTGGGGCTCAGCGACATGCTTTTATCATAGCAGACGTTCACTGTCTCAATATTCCTTTCATTTTAATTTAACTCTTTTAGGCCTAATTGTGCACATTTTCTCCTTATACCCAAATGATGTGTTTAATTGCGGACTATGATGGATGCCGTAACATACGGTGACTAGGATGGGTGCCGTGCATACAGTGGCATTGTCAATTACCCTAATGTTAAAAAAAAAAAAAAAAAAAAAAGCAGGGGCGTGGCGATGATGTAGTGGAGCTGAGAGGATGTGTCTAGGCAGAGCTCCCATAATCCTGACCCAATTCCTGCATTTATATTATCCAAAAAGGATTTACCCCGGTGATACTGTGGACCCCTGGGCTCCTGGGGACCTCCGGCTCCTGAGGAGGTGCGGTGTGCGGGCTCCGGTCGGATCAGATCCAGGAGAACCCAAGCGGGAGACAGAGCCAGCAGAGGACGGCGGCCATTTGCTGCTCCGTGCTTCAGCAGTTGGAGGCACAGCAAGGAAGAATCCACCTCAGGAGTGGCTAGCTGGACGGCGCACCGGACTCACAGAGGTATACAGGGAGGAAAACGTGGTGTGAGCTCCGAAAAATGAGCCCCGCGCTCCCTCATTAATGACATAGACCGCGTGCTAGCGCCCGCCATTGTACTTGTACTAGTGCTTTCACTATCACCTCCGTTGCTCAGAACTGGGGCGGCGGTTGCTACGGCAGTCTGCTGACAGCGCAGTACACCAGACCGCACGCTGAGGTCTGCTACAGGACTCTTATACTTTGCATTCACCGCTCAGAGGCTGGGGTCATAATTGGTATAACAATTTGCTGGCAGGACAGTAGATTAGATTACTTACTGGAGTCTATCTCTGTACTTTCACTGTCACCTCCCCAGTCCCGAGGCTGGAGCCATAGATGATGCAGTAGCCTGCTGACAGTGCAACATATCATATCTGCAAAAAGACCTGCACAACAGACTGGGCTAGTCATAGAGCTCACTAACCAGACCATATTGACTCTCTACATTGCTGAAATCCATGCCAGTTTTTTTCAAGTTGCTCTATTACTCTGCTTAAGACTGTATGTACTGGTTCACATTATTAGTAAACCAGGAAAACTGTACTTACATCTCATAAAAGTACTACTTCAGTTGGGAGCAAGGGAGGAAGAGAATATACCTTACCATCTTGCTGTTTCTCATGAACGTTAACTATGAGCCGCTCAAAGAGTTTGGGGGTGGCTGAAAAGCTAAAAGAATTTGCAAGAACTGACCCCCCCAGACAACTCACGATCTTTTAGAAATAACCCATTAAATGTTAAAGCCGCAGACCAACGTAAAAATCGCGCTTCTGACAGTGAAGAAGGTGGAGATCAAGAAGATTTAACTCTTGAGACAGGCATCTGAACAATTAATGCAAGCCATATCTTTAACTAGGACATCCCTGACTGGGAAAATAGAGGAGGTGCATTCTGAAGTGGGACGTCTCCGACAGGATATGCAAGCCATGGGGGGGCACATCACGGAAGTCGAATCAAGAGTGTCCCACCTGGAGGATAACCTTGCACCTATGGAGACTAAAGTGATGAAGGTGGCTGGTTCCATAAATGCCTGGAGGCAGAAGGCGGATGACTTGGAGAATAGAATGCGCCGGAATAATATCCGAATCATTGGATTACTAGAACGCTCGGAAGGTGAGCGACCTGAGCAATTCTTGGAAAGCTGGCTCAAGGACACTTTAGGGCATGAGTTCTCTCCAACATTTGCTGTGGAAAGGGCTCATAGGGTCCCCACAAGACCCTCCCCCCCCCGGGCACTCCACCGCGACCTTTTCTGGCACGCCTCCTAAATTGCAGGGACAGGGACACTATTCTTCATATGGCTCGGCAAAAAAGTCCCATTAAATTCAACAATGCCACAATATCAATATTCCCAGATTTCTCTATGGAGCTTCAGAAACAACGGGCTCAATTCATGGAGGTCAAGAAACAACTCAGACAAAGGAATATTCTGTATTCAATGACCTACCCAGCTCGACTCCGAATTGTTTGAGGGTTCCACCATATTTTTTTACAACCCCAGCGGAGGCCGTGGAATGGCTGCAGTTCCACACAGGAGCAAATGGAAAGTAGCCCTGATTTGTTTGCCGCCGTCCCTATATGTGTGCATAGGAAATAGAACTCTCTCAATATTTGTAATGATAGGAGCTCTTTCCGCCAGCGTCCAATATAACAACAATACCGGACACTGTGTTCAGTGAAGGTACCCTCTTTTTGGAATATGACAGGAGCATGAGATTGTGCTCATTCTTGAACTTTATTTTGTTCTTTCTTGTTTTAGTTTTGATAGTTAATGTTTATATAGATACTGCTGTCAAGACACCAATTAAGTTGCCTGCAAAATTTAACCTGTGTGACAATGTACAGTACAGACCAAAAGTGTGGACACACCTCATTTAAAGATTTTTCTGTATTTTCATGGCTATGAAAATCCTACATTCACACTGAAGGCATCAAAACTATGAATTAACACGTGAAATTATATACTAAACAAAAAAGTGTGAAACGACTGAAAATATGTCTTATATTTTAGGTTCTTCAAAGTAGCCACCTTTTGCTTTTGATGACTGCTTTGCACACTCTTGGCATTCTCTTGATGAGCTTCAAGAGGTAGTCACCGGAAATGGTTTTCACTTCACAGGTGTGCCCTGTCAGGTTTAATAAGTGGGATTTCTTGCCTTATAAATTGGGTTGGGACCATCAGTTGTGTTGTGCAGAAGTCTGGTGGATACACAGCTGATAGTCCTACTGAATAGACTGTTAGAATTTGTATTATGGCAAGAAAAAAGCAGCTAAGTAAAGAAAAACGAGTGGCCATCATTACTTTAAGAAATGAAGGTCAAGCAGTCCGAAAAATTGGGAAAACTTTGAAAGTATCCTCAAGTGCAGTTGCAAAAACCATCAAGCGCTACAAAGAAACTGGCTTACATGAGGACCGCCCCAGGAAAGGAAGACCAAGAGTCACCTCTGCTTCTGAGGATAAGTTTATCCGAGTCACCAGCCTCAGAAATCACAGGTTAACAGCAGCTCAGATTAGAGACCAGGTCAATGCCACGCAGAGTTCTAGCAGCAGACACATGTCTACAACAACTGTTAAGAGGAGACTTTGTGCAGCAGGCCTTCATGGTAAAATAGCTGCTAGGAAACCACTGCTAAGGACAGGCAACAAGCAGAAGAGACTTGTTTGGGCTAAAGAACACAAGGAATGGACATTAGACCAGTGGAAATCTGTGCTTTGGTCTGATGAGTCCAAATTTGAGATCTTTGGTTCCAACCACTGTGTCTTTGTGTGACGCAGAAGAGGTGAACGGATGGACTCTACATGCCTGGTTCCCACCGTGAAGCATGGAGGAGGAGGTGTGATGGTGTGGGGGTGCTTTGCTCGTGACACTGTTGGGGATTTATTCAAAATTGAAGGCATACTGAACCAGCATGGCTACCACAGCATCTTGCAGCGGCATGCTATTCCATCCGGTTTGTGTTTAGTTGGACCATCATTTATTTTTCAACAGGACAATGACCCCAAACACACCTCCAGGCTGTGCAAGGGCTATCTGACCAAGATGGAGAGTGATGGGGTGCTACGCCAGATGACCTGGCCTCCAGAGTCACCAGATCTGAACCCAATCGAGATGGTTTGGGGTGAGCTGGACCGCAGAGTGAAGGCAAAAGGGCCAACAAGTGCTAAGCATCTCTGGGAACTCCTTCAAGATCGTTGGAAGACCATTTCCGGTGACTACCTCTTGAAGCTCATCAAGAGAATGCCAAGAGTGTGCAAAGCAGTCATCAAATCAAAAGGTGGCTACTTTGAAGAACCTAGAATATAAGACATATTTTCAGTTGTTTCACACTTTTTTGTTAAGTATATAATTCCACATGTGTTAATTCATAGTTTTTGATGCCTTCAGTGTGAATGTACAATTTTCATAGTCAAGAAAATACAGAAAAATCTTTAAATGAGAAAGTGTGTCCAAATTTTTGGTCTGTACTGTACATCATATCTGGATAGGGGAACATGGGATCTGAAATTATATGTATGACCTGGAATGTGAGGGGTCTCAAATGTCCTCGAAATAGAATTACGTTTTTTTCACAGATTAAGCATCATCATCCTCACATTGTAGCTTTGGTTGAAACACACCTGACCAGAGATTCGGATCGCTGTGTGCAGAAATCATGGGTGCAATGGTCCATACATGCATTTCACACCAGTTACTCTAGATGGGTGTCCTTGTTAATACACAAAGACGTTAGATGGGAGGTCAAAGAGGCTCGGAGAGACCCTGAGAGACGCTTTATTTTTGAGCATGCATCGGTAGATCTGAAAGATTATGTCATAATGTGTATCTATAACCCGCCCCCAGCTAATATGGCAGTTCTTAAGAAGGCGGTAAGCGTTGCCCTAAATTATGCGGATCCACATGTTATGTGCATGGGAGATTTTAACCTTGTCATGGACAACGGTCTTGATAGACTCAGATTGGATGACAGAGCCTCCGGGGTGACCACCTCTCCATCCCAGTTATCAATGGAAGGCAATGGCTGGTTGGATCTGTGGAGGGTACGTCATCCTGATGTGAGAGAATGTACTTTCCACTTGTCCACTAGACGCACTTTAGACTATATATTTGGATCCAGTAACTTGGCAATGTGGGTGGGGGATGTAGAACATGGTAACAGGGGTATTTCAGATCATAGTCCAGTAAGGGTATGTGCACACGATGCAGAAATGCTCAGGATTTTTTCCTGAGCGTTTCTGCATCTCTCTGGCAGGAAAAAACGCATGCGGATTGTACATGCGGTTTCCTGCCAGGGACATGCGGAAATGAAGCGGTCTTCACTTTCATTTCCGCATGCGGGTTGACAAGCGCTTCCCAAGCGATTTTAGCATCACTTGGAAAGTGCTTGTCAACTTCACACTATATAAATCCATGCAACCGGCATGGATTTATATAGTGTGTGATGTCAAAAAATAAAAAATAAATCTATACGTTACCATCTGATGGCCCCCGGTGTCCTGCTTCATCGGTCCCGGCTGCCGGCAGTGAAGACTGTAGGACCTTCCGACGTCAGCGTCACGTGACTCGTCACATGACTCTGACGTCAGCGAAGGTCCTTCATTCAACCGCGAAGTGCGCGGGAAGCCGGCAGGACGCAGCGCGGGCCGTCAGAAGGTGAGAATATATATATTTTTTATTTTATTCTTTTTTTTTTAATGGTACCTGGGTCTGGATGAGAGTCCTCTCATCCACACCCGGGTACCATCCGCACATTAGACCGCATGAAAAGCGCATCAACATATACAGTGATGCGGATTCCATGCGGTCTAATGCAAGTCAATGGCGGCAAAAGAGCAGCGTTTCCGCAAAATTAATTGACATGCTGCGGATTTTTGACCGCAGCGTTTACGCTGCGGAAAAATCCGCATCATGGGCACAGCACATGCGGATTTCCATTGGGGAACATTGCTGCCCTTCTACCATGCGTTTTTCATGCGTTTCCGCGGCGTTTACGCAACTGCAAAAACGCCGCGGAAACGCATGAAAAACGCATCGTGTGAACTCAGCCTAATACTTAAACTCAGGTTTGGCCAAACAAATCATAATTTATTTTGGAAGCTAAACCCATTCTGGCTGAAATTGATAGGCTCCAACGATAGAACTCTAGATCAGTTGTATTGTTTCATTTATTAACTTGTTCTGGGATGCCCTTAAAGCGTATTTAAGAGGATGTTTATCTTCTACAATATCTTATATTAAACGGGTGACATCAAAGGAGGATGATGAAATTGAAAAATGACTGAGGGATTCGGAAACAACTTATATAACTAATCAAACAAATGAAAATAGAATTGAGTGGTTGAACTCCTACAGGTTATATACCCAATATATGGACACCAAATCTAAGCGAAAATTATTCTTTACTCGCCAGTCATATTTTGAATTAGGGAACCAGTCCAGTAAACTACTGGCATTTATAGTACGCCAGCATAACACATCTAATACCATACTTCAAATTCGAAAACCAGGTAACTCGATAGTAACCTCAACAGATGACATACGCCAATGTTTTTATGATTACTATAAAACACTATATAGCTCCAAAGGTGTTTTCAACACCTTAGAATGTCTAGAATATTTATCAGACATAAAGTTTCCCACGTTAAGCCCCACTCAACAAGCCTTTCTGGACGCTGATTTTACTATAGAGGAGATAAATAGAGCTATAGTTGATACAGGGAAGGCACCTGGGCCAGATGGATTTCCTATAGAAATGTATAGGAAATATCGGGATATTTTGGCACCACTCCTAAAAGTGTTTCAGAGGACCTGGGAGGAAGGTTCTTTACCAGACTCCTTTTAGGAAGCAAATATAATAATACTTAAGAAAGAAGGGAAAGATCCCCTCGAATGTGGGTCATATCGCCCCATATCGTTGGTAAATGTGGATTACAAAATTTTCACTAAAATCCTGGCCACTAGACTAAACTCAGTGATACTTGAAATAATACACCCAGACCAGACCGGTTTTATGCCCGGGAAGAATACATCTATTAACATCAGGAGAGTTCAATCAGTAGTTCAGTACAGTTCTCTGGTGCCAGATAATAAATGGGCCCTGGCCTCGCCAGATGCAGCTAAGGCCTTCGATTCCATTGAGTGGTCCTTTTTATCTGCACGTTTACAAAAATATGAATTCGGTCCTAAATTTCAGAAGTGGATTTGTGCAATATATATGAAACCAAAAGCCCGAATAATTATAAACAACTCTATATCGGGGTCGTTCTCTTTGGCAAGAGGAACACGTCAGGGATGTCCCCTCTCCCCTGCCCTCTTTGCTCTTTCAATTGAAGCACTAGCGATACGTATAAGAGCCACTCCAGCCATTATGGGTATAACTATAGCAGACCGTTTAGACACTATTGGCTTATATGCTTACGACGACTATTGGCTTATATGCTGACCTAGTGGTCGGCGCTCATAGCACAGGACCATTTCTGCTAAACAGAGGTGATCTGCTGAGCATCTCTATGTAGCAGAGGCGATCAGACAAGTGCTGCTTCTAGTCTCCTATGGAGACTATAGAAGCAAGCAAAAAGTGAAAAAAGAATGTTTTTAAAAATATTAAAATAATATAAAAGTTTAAATCGCCCCCCTTTCGCCCCCTTCAAAATAAAATAATAAAAAAACAACAACCCACATACACATATTTGGTATCGCCGCATTCAGAATCGCCCGATTTTATCAATATAAAAAAAGAATTGATCTGATTGGTAAACGGCGTAGCGAGAAAAAAATTCTAAACCCCAGAATTACGTTTTTTGGTCGCCGAACATTGCAATAAAATGCAATAACGGGTGATCAAAACATCGGATCTACCCCAAAATGGTATCAATAAAAACTTCAGCTTGGTGCGCAAAAAATAAGCCCTTACCCGGCCCCAGATCCCGAAAAATGGAGACGCTACAGGTCTTGGAAAATGGTGCCATTTATTTTATTTATTTATTTATTTTTTTTAGCAAATTTTGGAATTTTTTTTCACCACTTAAATAAAAATGAACCTATACATGTTTGGTGTCTACAAACTCGTAATGACCTGGAGAATAACAATGGCAGGTCAGTTTTAGCATTCAGTGAAGGTGGTAAAAAAAAATTTTAAAAAACATCTGTGGTATTGCACTTTTTTTGCAGTTTCACTGCACTTGGAATTTTTTTCCTGTACACGATATGGTAAAACTAGTAATGGCGTTGAAAAGTACAACTCGTGCTGCAAAAAATAAGCCCTCACACTGCCATATTGACCAAAAAATAAAAACGCTATGGCTCTGGGAACAAGGGGAGCAAAAAACGAAAATGCAAAAAACGGAAAATCCCAGGGTTGCGAAGGGGTTAATTACTCCTCAATTGTTTCATAAGCCTCGCAAAAGAATATGGACCTGTGGAATTGAAGTTTAGACAAATAACTCATTATACAAACTTGCTGTTTTCTTATAATTATTATGATGAGTGTGTATACGTTATATTGGTTATATACAAAACGTGTACTTTTTTTTATTATTATTGCTGTTTAATAAACGAATTAAAAAAAAAGCTTAAACTGCATTATACACTTTACTAATATTGTGTCATACTAACTTATAACATCTGTACAGAGGCCAAAATGACTCTCTTTTGACCTCCGTCTGACTAATGGAGCCCTATACAACCAGTTAAAGGGGTTTTCCGACAAACCAAAGTTCATTTTAATCAGTGGCTGTGTCTGACCGTGTACGGAACATGGTCTGATCATACCACAGCTCCTGTGGAGGAAGCAAAACAGTATACAGATATTACAGCAGGGGATCACAGCTGATTCTCTCTTTGAAGTAAAACATTGTTTAAAAACAGGCAGGGAATTTTTTTACCTCTCAAAAAGAATCAGCTGCGATTTCATGCTGTCCTATCTCTATATTATTTTGCTTCCTCCCCTGCCCAGGGGATGTGGTATGATCAGACCATGTTCCTGCACGGTCAGACACAGCCATTACACAGTACACAGCAGGGGCACATTTATAAGATTATCTCAGCACAGGAACATTTTATCTAAACTCATCCAATTGTGGAAGTTATTATTATAAGATCTATTGATTAAAATCAGCTTTAGTTTGTGGGAAATCCCCTTTAAGCTTGTAAATCAAGAGCTTTAATAGCACTAAAGCAGACAATGGCCCTGATTCCTCAAGACCGGTGATTTTTCTCTCCGATCTTAATGAGGAGCATGGCGGAATGAGACGCTCCTGATTCATGAAGAAGTGCATGCCTCTTGATGAATCAGGAGCGTCTAGAGAGTGGTGTTCACCTCGACCACCACAGAACACCTCAGCTCATAATGAATTAGACAAGCTATGGTGTCTCGCCCTCATGCCTCCCCAGGTCTACCGACTTTTGCAGAGCTGAGAAAAACTGTTATAGAAATGTCAAAAGTTGCAAAAGAAAATAAAAATTTTACAACTCCAACTTGCGCAAAAATGTTGTGACTTTTCAAAGCAATTTACCCCAGAATTCTGGCAAAATTGCTTTGGTGAGTAGGGGCCAATGGCTTTCTAGTATTAGCAATTCTGCATGTTGTTGTGGTCTGGGAATCCTGATTGACATAGAGCGATTTCTAAAAGGGATAAAATGTGTGTGGATGTGCATTTAATGATTTGGAATATCTAATGATCTAGAAACTCAAGAATGTGTCAGATCTGAAGAATTTTTCTTTACCATGCTCCTATTATACAACTAGAAGGGGACTTTCTGTGCCCAGGCTGCTGCTTTTTTGTTTTATAGGCGCCTATTGTTTCTATACATATTATAGCTACCAGATGAAGGAAACAGTATAAGACCCTGTTCACATCCGAACCTTGCATCAGAAGCATACTTCAAGAATATATTTCTTGGCATGTACTTCCAATATGTGTCACTATAGGCACACAACACCGTATATTCATCGCCTTTAGCCTGCATTGCAATGTAATGTACAGTGCTGTAAAAAAAAATCTTTACACTTGTGCTGGAAAAAAAAGATTTTACAAGTAAAATCTGTGGCATGATTTCGCTTCTTAAAAGTGCACACAATGGGGGAGACAATGCAAAACTGGCTTAATAAAATGTAAATGCTAATTAATTAATGACAAAATACTAATTGTAATGAAAAATATCCACAATTAAACACTTGAATGTTAAGATTTTGTGGTTTCATTGAACTTGTAAAGATTTTTTTTTTGCTTTCACTGTACTATTTTGTTCAGGTTGATATTGTGTTCCTAAGCAGAAAACAAAAACCCATATTAAAGTATGCTAGCCATGCAGAGGCTAGAATGATGTTCTTGTGGTTAATGGAGCCCTGTGTATCCATTTGTCATATATACGCCAGGACACAAATGTGATGTTGACAGAGCCTTCTCCAAATGCACTTAGGTCTGTATTTCATGGAATGTAATCTACCGTCTTTCTCCGAAAATAAGTCCTAGCATGATTTTACAGGATTTTTGGCATATGCTTGAAATAGAAGCCTTTCTCCAAAAAATAAGCCCTAGTTACAGTCAGGGCCGGCGCTGGGCGGAGGCTAACTGGGCTATTGGCCAGGGCCTTTTTCCCCTCACCCATGACAGCACACCTTGAGAGAGGGATCCGCCCCACCAAGGGCAGGAAACCGTCTGAAATAAAAGGGTGGTACCTCTCCCTCGCTTCAGTTGGTTTCCTGTCCTTGATGGGAACCTGTCTGAAGAAGATGTCCATACTTACCTAAGCCTGTTTCGGTGTGGAAGAGCGGGCACCAGCCTGTGCAACGGGTTCCAGGTTCCAGAAGCGCCGTCCGCGGTTCCCTGAAGCCGCGTCCGAGCGTGCGCAGGCGGGGAGGAGGGGTCCTGCTCCCCGCAGACCGCTGCGCTGTCCTCTCCCTGCCGCAGGCTCCTCGCTGGCCGCACACCGGGAGCGGCTTCTTCCGGGTGTGACGCGCCTGACTTCACGGCGCGGTGCACTTTGGGAGAGGCGTGCCCGATGACGTCGGGGTGCGGCACCTGGATCCATCATGGTGGCGCCCTATTAGCGCTTTCCGGCCGGCTTTTCAAACCTCGGCGGCGGGGCGTCAGAAGGGGGGAGGACACCTGAACCGGAGGAGGTTCTGGATGTGCCCTATTTAAGGTGGAAGGGTTGTCCTGGTCAAACGCTGCCTATTCTCGTGCTAGTGGTATAGCAGCCAGGAGCAGCAGCAGCTGACCCCTCCATCTCAACAACGCCAGCGGAAGAAGCAGTCGGACGCCTCTCACACTGACAGCCGCTCCAGCAACCGGTAGCGGCAGCAGGAGAAGTAAGGTGTCGGACGCTTCAGGGCTATCCAGAAGGGATTCATCTTATGTCCCACCACAGCCTCCAAATCCGGTACCCTTTTGTGACTTCAGGGGTGAGGGATCTTCTTGAATGTCACTTAATAGTAATGGAAAGTTATTATGTGCTTCATTCCTTAGGAACCTAAGAAGAGTAGCGCCAAACAGAAGCACAGGGTTTGCGCCTTATGCCAAGTCCCCCTTTCCATAGATTGGCAGAAACATCTTTGTGCTAGCTGTATTAACCAAAACATAGCGGAGAGCACCCCATATTTTGCTTCTAATTTGAGGTCCGTAATCCGTACAGAGGTTCAAGATTCCCTGAAAGGCTTACTTAAGGAGAAAAAGATCCCATAAGGATATCTCCTCCGACTATGATTCATCCTCCCAGTCAGAGGATCTATGCCTCAGTGATTCATCATCCTCCTCTTCATCAGACAGTGGTAGGCCCGGTTTCCCTATTGAGGGTTCTGACAAGTTGGTCAGAGCGGTCAGATCTACCATGGGGTTGAGGGAGGAGAAGGCAGCCAGGTCCCTGGAAGACATTATGTTCGCAGGCCAGGAGGAAAAAAAAGAGACGCTCCTTTCCAGTGAATCCTAAAATTTAGACCCTTATAGACCGGGAATGGAGGAAGCCTGAGAAATCGGGAGTGTTGCCCTCATCCTCTAAAAGAAGTTACCCCTTCGAGGATAGTGTCTCTGGTACTGGGATAAAATTCCTAAAGTTGACGGGTCTGTTGCTCGATCATCCAAAAAATCGTCCCTACCCCTGGAAGATTCGGGCAGTCTAAAGGATGCTCTAGATAAGAAGGCAGATTCCTTCCTGCGTCACACCTGGGAAGCGGCGGCAGGGGGCCTGAAACCAGCGTTAGCAGGCACTTGTGTCGCTAGGTCACTCATGGTGTGGCTTCAACAATTAGAAGACCAGCTCAAGGATAAAAAGATATCCAGAGATAAAATCCTCTCAAATCTACCTTTACAACAAGCAGCGTCCGCTTTCCTTGCCGACTCCTCAGCGGATTCGGTTAAACTCTCTGCCAGGTCTGCTAACTTATCTAACGCTGCCAGAAGAGCATAAACTATGTTCTCTTCCTTGTGATGGTAAACTCTTGTTTGGCCAAAAACTGGACGAGCTTTTGGAGAAGGCTGGCGACAGGAAGAGAGGTTTCACGGGGGACACAAAAGGTCCTACTTTCGGAGGAAAAGATTTAACCTGGGTCGCCCTCCAGGAGAAAGGAGAAGGTGAGAGCGCAGATCTAAAAAAGACTCGGTTTACATGTTTCGGGGGCCATCCTCCAGTACCAAAAAATCTCCGCAATGACGTAGGGCTAGAGGTCGGGGGAAGGCTTTCCCATTTTATCCCAGCTTGGGAAGCCATTACTTTAAATCCCTGGGTGTTGAGTATCATAAAGAATGGCCTAAAGATACTCTTCAGTCAAGTCCCTCACCGAACCTTCATGATCACCTCCAGGAGGAAGTCTAGGGAGGAGCAGATAGCCCTAGAGTCGGAAGTGATAGATTTAGTCAACAAGCAGGTCCTTCACGAAGTTCCGAATTCACAATGGGAAGGGGATTTTGTTCCCCCCTATTTGTGATAAAAAAAAACAAAACAAAAATGGGTCCTTAAGGACCATTATCAACCTCAAAAGTCTAAATCAGCTGATAGAGAACCAGACTTTCAAGATGGAATCAGTGAACTCGCCAGTAAAACTCCTACACCACAATTGTTTCATGGCAGTTAT